>NC_134357.1:422808070-423135570 GCF_048569485.1 Anomaloglossus baeobatrachus
AAGGACTCAATGGATCCAGGAAGAGCTTAATGCTTCTTTAATAACATGCACAAGTCTACGCGTTTCTGGAGACACAGCTCCCTTCATCAGGACATTGGCAAGAGAACATCAAATCTGGTTTCAAGTGAGATGGTGAAGTATAAAAGCATGCAATGATGTCATAGGAAATACCCATCCTGAAAAAAAACTTTGAAAGCGGGCGGGATCCAGATCATTCTAGAAATCTGTATGTTCAAACAGTTCCCTGAATATTGAATTATGATCAAAAAAAGTTATATACACTTCTACTAACATACAGTAAATATGTACAATAATCCTGACAAAAGAAAAAACAAAATAAATATATAATATATAATAGATACTGAACGACATACACGGGGTTAGAACCTGGTGTAAAAGAAAGAAAAACAGCACGATTTCATGGAGGAGCAGAGACATCAACCACAGGACTACCGCCCCGAGTCATAATTTATCATAGTCCTAAGGTAGTTTCCTATTAGGCAGGCAGCCTAAGGGTATAATGATGGAGCTCAAATTGCTGTCAAGGAATTGCTAGAAGAGAGCGGATAGCCAAGGGCTATGTGTGGAGTATATTGTGGAACCTTCAATGAAATGCAGTACAGAGCTAGTGTCAGAGAGGTGAACAAAGTTCAGAGGCGTGGGGGAAAAAAACACAACCAACGTACGCCTGTGCAGACTGGTGCTCAGAAAAAACAGGCAAAAATCAGAGAGACACAGTGTCTAACATATAGAAACTCGGGGGATATATATTCACTGGGGGAAAAACTTTATATTGGATGGACCACGGTCAAAAAACAGCTCATCTATAATGAAAAATGGAGCAAGTTTTTTTATATATATATATTTTTATATTTATTCGGAAGTGTGTGTCCGATGTAATAGTATATAGGAATACATCACAAATATAGCTCTTATTACTATTTAAATTATGTGGTTAGGGGGGGTGAAAAACGACAAGGGGCAAACTAAGTTTGAACCTCATTCAAACTATAATAAGTTCAATTACTGGAGGAGGGGGATGATCATAATGTAAAAGACTGGATAAGGGAGGAGGAAAAAAAAAAAAAAAAAAAAAAAAAATCCTCATAGTGTAAGAAGAAAAAGTGGTTAAAAAAATATATATATATTAATTTTTATTACGACAATTAAAAACTGGGAAGCATCTCTGTATTTAAAAGCAATTCACCCTAAAAAATTATTTGAAAAAAATATATATATATAAATATATAAAAAAAAATTTATATAAAAAAAAGTGGTTTAGGACATATATAAAAAAATGTTGTGGAATCATTAATAAATAAGTGAAAATTGAGAAAAATTATTATTACGGGTATATATAACCTAAAATCAATAGAATAGATCAGTGACCTCATTGAGACCCAACGGTTTAAGTGTACGTAGTCTATAGATCCAATAGGTCTCCTTTTTGTTGAGCATTTCCATACGGTTAGGGATAAAAGGTGGGATCTGTTCAATAGGGGTGACCCTAAGCTTAGATTTCCTATTGTGTGCTATAGTGACATGCCTAGACAATCCGTGTAGGAGAAAGCCTTTTTTAATGTTGTGACGATGTGAATTCAATCTATTGTGTAGTGGTTGTATCGTTCTGCCCACATACTGCTTATTACATTCACATTCGATCAAATAAATGACATAGTCAGATTGGCATGTTAGGTGGGTTTTGATAGGATAAAATTCCCCCCCTGAACCAGAACAGAATTGTGTCCTCCTATGTTGTATCGAGTAACAACAAAGGCAGTTTCTCATAAGGCATTTATAAGCACCACAGGGTTTGACAGAAGACTGGGAGATGGGAACCTCCCTAAGTCTACTGGGGGCTAGCATATTCTTTAAGCTGGAGGCTCTCCTGAAGGTCACCCCGGGTTGTGCCGGTAAGCACCCCCCTAGGACCGGGTCATTTAGGAGAACCCCCAATGTTTGGAAAGAATCTTCCTGATCCTCTCACCATCATTACTGAAAGTGGTGAGGAAGTTTGAGGAAAAGTCACAGGGCTTTGTGTCCCCAATCCCCCTTACTTTTTGTCTGATCAAATCTGTCTGGGTCAGGGTACTCGTAGCTTTATACGCTCCCTTGACAAGGTTAAGGGGGTATTCTTTCTCAAGGAACCTCTCCTTTAAAATGTCAGCCTGTTGTTTAAAATCAATGTTGAGCGAACAGTTCTTACGGATTCTTTTGTATTGGTTCTTTGGTATATTAATAAGCCACTTGCTGTAGTGACTGCTGGAATAATGAATATACCCATTGCTGTCAACCTTCTTGAAATAGGTTTTTGTTGAAATCCGCCCATTGTTGTGCCAGAGGGTCAGATCCAGAAAATCAATACTGTCCTTCTGTATATTGGGTGAGAAGGACAGACCCCAATTGTTACTCAACAGGTGTTCCAGAAACAACCCCACATTATTACTGGTATTATCCCATATGACGAACAGGTCATCAATATAACGTTTATACAAAATGATGTGTTTAAAAAAATTTGAATTATAAATATATAAAAGCTCAAACGCCCCCATAAATAAATTTGCGAACGTCGGTGCGACCTTTGAGCCCATCGCGGTCCCGCAGTGCTGATGGTATATTTATATGGAATAAAAATGAGAAAGCCTTCTTGGAGATTGATAATCCAAGAATGGCTTTTTACTATCATTTACCAAAAATTCACAAGAGCTTGGTGGATCCCCCAGGGCGACCTATTATCTCAGGGATTGATTCCCTCACGGTTAATTTAGCCGCCTATATAGACTGTATCATGAGGGTCCATGTACTGAATTTGAAGAGTTACCTTCGTGATTCCACACAGCTCATCACTCTAACTAAAGATATTGAATGGAAGGAATCCTATCTTTTCATTTCTTTAAATATTACGGCTCTTTATACCAATATTGCGCATGACCTTGGGCTGGAGTGTTTTAAACAATTTTTAATGGTAGATGATCGCCTACCGATGGGTCAGAAAGACTTCATCCTGAAAGGGATGGAGTTCATTTTAACTAATAATTTCTTCTCTTTCCAAGATAAAATATACCATCAGCACTGCGGGACCGCGATGGGCTCAAAGGTCGCACCGACGTTCGCAAATTTATTTATGGGGGCCTTTGAGCTTTTATATATTTATAATTCAAATTTTTTTAAACACATCATTTTGTATAAACTTTATATTGATGACCTGTTCGTCATATGGGATAATACCAGTAATAATGTGGGGTTGTTTCTGGAACACCTGTTGAGTAACAATTGGGGTCTGTCCTTCTCACCCAATATACAGAAGGACAGTATTGATTTTCTGGATCTGACCCTCTGGCACAACAATGGGCGGATTTCAACAAAAACCTATTTCAAGAAGGTTGACAGCAATGGGTATATTCATTATTCCAGCAGTCACTACAGCAAGTGGCTTATTAATATACCAAAGAACCAATACAAAAGAATCCGTAAGAACTGTTCGCTCAACATTGATTTTAAACAACAGGCTGACATTTTAAAGGAGAGGTTCCTTGAGAAAGAATACCCCCTTAACCTTGTCAAGGGAGCGTATAAAGCTACGAGTACCCTGACCCAGACAGATTTGATCAGACAAAAAGTAAGGGGGATTGGGGACACAAAGCCCTGTGACTTTTCCTCAAACTTCCTCACCACTTTCAGTAATGATGGTGAGAGGATCAGGAAGATTCTTTCCAAACATTGGGGGGTTCTCCTAAATGACCCGGTCCTAGGGGGGTGCTTACCGGCACAACCCGGGGTGACCTTCAGGAGAGCCTCCAGCTTAAAGAATATGCTAGCCCCCAGTAGACTTAGGGAGGTTCCCATCTCCCAGTCTTCTGTCAAACCCTGTGGTGCTTATAAATGCCTTATGAGAAACTGCCTTTGTTGTTACTCGATACAACATAGGAGGACACAATTCTGTTCTGGTTCAGGGGGGGAATTTTATCCTATCAAAACCCACCTAACATGCCAATCTGACTATGTCATTTATTTGATCGAATGTGAATGTAATAAGCAGTATGTGGGCAGAACGATACAACCACTACACAATAGATTGAATTCACATCGTCACAACATTAAAAAAGGCTTTCTCCTACACGGATTGTCTAGGCATGTCACTATAGCACACAATAGGAAATCTAAGCTTAGGGTCACCCCTATTGAACAGATCCCACCTTTTATCCCTAACCGTATGGAAATGCTCAACAAAAAGGAGACCTATTGGATCTATAGACTACGTACACTTAAACCGTTGGGTCTCAATGAGGTCACTGATCTATTCTATTGATTTTAGGTTATATATACCCGTAATAATAATTTTTCTCAATTTTCACTTATTTATTAATGATTCCACAACATTTTTTTAAATATGTCCTAAACCACTTTTTTTTATATAAATTTTTTTTATATATTTATATATATATATTTTTTTCAAATAATTTTTTAGGGTGAATTGCTTTTAAATACAGAGATGCTTCCCAGTTTTTAATTGTCGTAATAAAAATTAATATATATATATTTTTTTAACCACTTTTTCTTCTTACACTATGAGGATTTTTTTTTTTTTTTTTTTTTCCTCCTCCCTTATCCAGTCTTTTACATTATGATCATCCCCCTCCTCCAGTAATTGAACTTATTATAGTTTGAATGAGGTTCAAACTTAGTTTGCCCCTTGTCGTTTTTCACCCCCCCTAACCACATAATTTAAATAGTAATAAGAGCTATATTTGTGATGTATTCCTATATACTATTACATCGGACACACACTTCCGAATAAATATAAAAATATATATATATAAAAAAACTTGCTCCATTTTTCATTATAGATGAGCTGTTTTTTGACCGTGGTCCATCCAATATAAAGTTTTTCCCCCAGTGAATATATATCCCCCGAGTTTCTATATGTTAGACACTGTGTCTCTCTGATTTTTGCCTGTTTTTTCTGAGCACCAGTCTGCACAGGCGTACGTTGGTTGTGTTTTTTTCCCCCACGCCTCTGAACTTTGTTCACCTCTCTGACACTAGCTCTGTACTGCATTTCATTGAAGGTTCCACAATATACTCCACACATAGCCCTTGGCTATCCGCTCTCTTCTAGCAATTCCTTGACAGCAATTTGAGCTCCATCATTATACCCTTAGGCTGCCTGCCTAATAGGAAACTACCTTAGGACTATGATAAATTATGACTCGGGGCGGTAGTCCTGTGGTTGATGTCTCTGCTCCTCCATGAAATCGTGCTGTTTTTCTTTCTTTTACACCAAGTTCTAACCCCGTGTATGTCGTTCAGTATCTATTATATATTATATATTTATTTTGTTTTTTCTTTTGTCAGGATTATTGTACATATTTACTGTATGTTAGTAGAAGTGTATATAACTTTTTTTGATCATAATTCAATATTCAGGGAACTGTTTGAACATACAGATTTCTAGAATGATCTGGATCCCGCCCGCTTTCAAAGTTTTTTTTCAGGATGGGTATTTCCTATGACATCATTGCATGCTTTTATACTTCACCATCTCACTTGAAACCAGATTTGATGTTCTCTTGCCAATGTCCTGATGAAGGGAGCTGTGTCTCCAGAAACGCGTAGACTTGTGCATGTTATTAAAGAAGCATTAATCTCTTCCTGGATCCATTGAGTCCTTGGCGCGGAATTAAGACCCTTCTTCTATCACTCTCTGTTATCAGCCAACTTTGGGACTGCTGCCTGGACCTGGATCTTATATATGCCTGTATAGTGGTTGTGACTGGCACAACCATTATAGGTGAGTGTGTTTTTATTACATATCTTCCTCCCTTTTTGGGGTAAGACCCTATTGCGCTTTTCTTTCCACAGTTTCTCATCATCCTTTTTTCTTTATAACAATTTGGGTTTTTGCAACAGCTATTTCAGTTTCATATATCTAATAACTGATGGTCCGAGTAATATTTCTGGATTGAAATGAGGTTTATTGTACTAACAGAAAATGTGCATTTAAACAAAATTTGACCGGTGAAAAAGTATGGGCACTTCAACATAAAAGTGACATTAATATTTTGTAGATCCTCCTTTTGCAAAAATAACAGCCTCTAGTTGCTTCCTGTAGCTTTTGAGTTCCTGGATGAAGGTATATTTGACCATTCCTGTTTACAAAACAATTCCAGTTCAGTTACGTTTGATGGTCGCTGAGCATGGACAGCACGCTTCAAATCATCCCACAGATTTTCAATGATATTCAGGTCTGGGGACTGGGATGGCCATTCCAGAACATTGTAATTGTTCCTCTACATGAATGCCTGAGTAGATTTGGAGCGGTGTTTTGGATCATTGTCTTGCTGAAATATCCATCCCCTGCGTAACTTCAACTTCGTCACTGATTCTTGCACATTTTTGTCAAGAATCTGCTGATACTAAGTTAAATCCATGCGACCCTCAACTTTAACAAGATTCCCGGTGCCAGCATTGACCACACAGCCCCAAAGCATAATGGAACCTCCACCAAATTTTACTGTGGGCAGCAAGTGCTTTTCTTGGAATGCCGTGCTTTTTTTGCCTCCATGCATAATGCCTTTTTGTATGACCAAACAACTTAATCTTTGTTTCATCAGTCCAAAGGACCTTCTTCCAAAATGTAACTGGCTTGTCCAAATGTGCTTTTGCATACCTCAGGCGACTGTTTGTGGAGTGCTTGCAGAAACGGCTTCTTTTGCATCACTCTCCCATACAGCTTCTCCTTGTGCAACGTGCGCTGTATTGTTGACCGATGCACATTGACACCATCTGCAGCAAGATGAAGCTGCAGGTCTTTGGAGGTGGTCTGTGGATTGTCCTTAACTGTTCTCACCATTCTTCTTCTCTGCCTTTCTGATATTTTTCTTGGCCTGCCACTTCTGGGCTTAACAAGAACTGTACCTGTGTTCTTCCATTTCCTTACTATGTTCCTCACAGTAGAAACTGACAGTTTAAATCTCTGAGACAACTTTTTGTATCCTTCACCTGAACAATTATGTTGAATAATCTTTGTTTTCAGATCATTTGAGAGTTGTTTTGAGGAGCCCATGATGCCACTCTTCATAGGAGATTCAAATAGGAGAATAACTTGCAAGTGGCCACCTTAAATACCTTTTCCCATGATTGGATACACCTGCCTATGAAGGTCAAAGCTCAATGAGGTTACAAAACCAATTTAGTGCTTTAGTAAGTCAGTAAAAAGTAGTTAGGAGTGTTCAAATCAAGAAATTGATTAGGGTGCCCATACTTTTGCAGCGGTCAAATTTTGTTTAAATACAGATTGCACATTTTCTGTTAGTACAATAAACCTCATTTCAATCCAGAAATATTACTCAGTCCATCAGTTATTAGATATATGAAACTGAAATAGCTGTTGCAAAAACCCAAATTGTTATAAAGAAAAAAGGTTAACATTAATAGGGGTGCCCAAACGTTTTCATATGACTGTATGTATATATATATATATATATATATATGTGTGTGTTGCACCTCATGTGGCAGGAGGTTAACCTACTCATTGCCAGGCCGTCGACTGTCGTTGTCACGGGCAGCCTAGCCCGGCTCCGTTGCCCCGAGGCGTACAGAAGATGGCTGGGGAACGATTATGGGGGTAGTAGTGAGGTGAATGTCGTGATGCCACCTGTGGTATGCGGCCAGGGAATGGGCCGCCGCTGCTGTCGCTGACCTCCGAGGCAGATGGTGGTAGCAGCTATGGGTGGTATCACTCCCCACAGGTGGAGCGGGCCCCGGGGAGGATGGTGAGGGAAATAGTAATGGTGGTCGCCGAAGCGCGGAGCGGTGGTGCCGGTAATGAAGAGACAGAGTCTATGGCTGCAGTTCCAGGTTGTTTACTCACTTTTAGTGCTCTGCCGCTCACCCAGGTAATACCAGTCACTTGCTATGATGGGCTCCATCGAACCGGTGTGGTGTTCGGTGGGTTCCCTCCTTGTAATACCTGTCTGTGGATCACCTGGCTTGAAGCTACATGGGAACCCGGGTTTACACGAGATGTACTTTTGTCCCTATATACAGGTGCCGCGGTTTCGATGTGGGGTCCGGCTTGATGCGAGTCCCCGGATCCTCTCTGGCACTGTGCTGTCGGGCGCTGTGTGGTCAGGGAAGCTTGAAACTTTTCTCATCCAGGAGATTTTGGAAAACTAACGTGAAGTATGATCTTCCCTAGGGTTCCGACGCCCTGCGTGGCGTCAATTCTGTAGGGAGCAGGTTCACTCTCCCTGCGGCAATCGTGTGAACTTCTCCTTCCCATCGGAGCACCGTGAGAATGCGACTGCTCCCTTCCTCTCCTGCTGGAGACCTCTCTAACTGTTGTGTTGGCTCCTGACTCCCCCTGCTGGCTGCACCTCCCCCCTCCCAGGACCTAAGCTAGTGGGACTGGGGCCCCTGTTGAGGGCGTCCTATAAATACCACTCTGTCGGCGACCCCTTTATTACTCTACCCTAGCCCAGTCCCCAGTGGGAACATTGCAACCTGGTGTGTATTTGAGTGTGTAATGTGGTGAAACCAAGACTGACTTCTTCATGATCCGGGTTTAGTATTACACCCAAATTTGGGTGCAATACTCTGTGGCGACTGAAGCCTCAGGGGCGCTATATATACTGTATATACAGTCAGGGCCAGAAATATTTGGACAGTGACACAAGTTTTGTTATTTTAGCTGTTTACAAAAACATGTTCAGAAATACAATTATATATATAATATGGGCTGAAAGTGCACACTCCCAGCTGCAATATGAGAGTTTTCACATCCAAATCGGAGAAAGGGTTTAGGAATCATAGCTCTGTAATGCATAGCCTCCTCTTTTTCAAGGGACCAAAAGTAATTGGACAAGGGACTCTAAGGGCTGCAATTAACTCTGAAGGCGTCTCCCTCATTAACCTGTAATCAATTAAGTAGTTAAAAGGTCTGGGGTTGATTACAGGTGTGTGGTTTTGCATTTGGAAGCTGTTGCTGTGACCAGACAACATGCGGTCTAAGGAACTCTCAATTGAGGTGAAGCAGAACATCCTGAGGTTGAAAAAAAAGAAAAATCCATCAGAGAGATAGGAGACATGCTTGGAGTAGCAAAATCAACAGTCGGGTACATTCTGAGAAAAAAGGAATTGACTGGTGAGCTTGGGAACTCAAAAAGGCCTGGGCGTCCACGGATGACAACAGTGGTGGATGATCGCCGCATACTTTCTTTGGTGAAGAAGAACCCATTCACAACATCAACTGAAGTCCAGAACACTCTCAGTGAAGTAGGTGTATCTGTCTCTAAGTCAACAGTAAAGAGAAGACTCTATGAAAGTAAATACAAAGGGTTCACATCTAGATGCAAACCATTCATCAATTCCAAAAATAGACAGGCCAGAGTTAAATTTGCTGAAAAACACCTCATGAAGCCAGCTCAGTTCTGGAAAAGTATTCTATGGACAGATGAGACCAAGATCAACCTTTACCAGAATGATGGGAAGAAAAAAGTTTGGAGAAGAAAGGGAACGGGCACATGATCCCAAGGCACACCACATCCTCTGTAAAAAATGGTGGAGGCAACGTGATGGCATGGGCAGGCATGGCTTTCAATGGCACTGGGTCACTTGTGTTTATTGATGACATAACAGCAGACAAGAGTAGCCGGATGAATTCTGAAGTGCACTGGGATATACTTTCTGCCCAGATTCAGCCAAATGCCGCAAAGTTGATCGGACGGCGCTTCATAGTACAGATGGACAATGACCCCAAGCATACAGCCAAAGCTACCCAGGAGTTCATGAGTGCAAAAAAGTGGAACATTCTGCAATGGCCAAGTCAATCACCAGATCTTAACCCAATTGAGCATGCATTTCACTTGCTCAAATCCAGACTTAAGACGGAAAGACCCACAAACAAGCAAGACCTAAAGGCTGCGGCTGTAAAGGCCTGGCAAAGCATTAAGAAGGAGGAAACGTTTGGTGATGTCCATGGGTTCCAGACTTAAGGCAGTGATTGCCTCCAACGGATTCGCAACAAAATATTGAAAATAAAAATATTTTGTTTGGGTTTGGTTTATTTGTCCAATTACTTTTGACCTCCTAAAATGTGGAGTGTTTGTAAAGAAATGTGTACAATTCCTACAATTTCTATCAGATATTTTTGTTCAAACCTTCAAATTAAACGTTACAATCTGCACTTGAATTCTGTTGTAGAAGTTTCATTTCAAATCCAATGTGGTGGCATGCAGAGCCCAACTCGCGAAAATTGTGTCACTGTCCAAATATTTCTGGACCTAACTGTATATTATATACATATATATATATATATATATATATATATATATATATATATATATATATATATATATATATAGAGAGAGATTATATATATATATATATATATATATATATATATATATATATATATATATATGAGAGAGATATATATATATATATATATATATATATAGTGTGAGGTAGCGTCGTCGGCTGCGCTGCAGAAGACACGGGATCCAGGCACCAAGGTTCACAGCACACGGTTTATTCCAAAGAAAAAGTTCACAATAGTTCATAGGTGTCTTTCCGGCAGAGAACTCAGGGAGATGTGATCACCCCCTCACACCCGGCACACCTGCCCTTGTTCCTGAATCTATTTATCCCTCCCTTCAGCCTGTAGGGAAAACAGCATTAACCCTATAGTGGATTATCATGGAGTGAGCACAACCGGGGCGAGACATACCGGCCGTCATAGATAACCCCGGTCACAGTCTCACATACCCCCCCCCTCAGTTCAAACGTGCGGGGTTGAACTCCAGCCATCAAACACGGGCCGCGGGACAAGGCATCGGCGTTGCCCTGCAACCTACCGGCCCGGTGTTCAACCGTAAACCGGAAGTTCTGCAGAGAAAGGAACCACCGGGTAACCCGGGCATTCCGTTCCTTGGCGGACCTCATCCAGACCAGTGGAGAGTGATCTGTCACCAAGCGAAACTGCCGTCCCAGCAGGTAATAGCGTAGGGACTCCAAGGCCCACTTGATCGCCAGGCACTCCTTCTCCACTACGCTATAATTCCGCTCGGGAGGGGTGAGCTTCCTACTCAAGAAGGTGACGGGGTGTTCCTCCCCCTGAACCACCTGAGACAGCACTGCCCCCAGGCCGACCTCCGAGGCGTCAGTCTGTACAATGAACTCCTTCCGGAAATCAGGGTTGACCAGAACGGGCTGTCCGCACAGGACCTCCTTCAGGGCCCGGAAGGAGTCCTCGGCCTGCGGAGTCCAGCGCACCATGACGGACTTCTTGCCTTTGAGAAGGTCCGTCAAGGGGGCTGATAGTCCCGCAAAATCCTTTACAAACCTCCTGTAGTACACCACGATACCCAGGAAGGCCCTAACCTGCTTCGTGGTCAGGGGTCTAGGCCACTTCTGGATCGCCTCAACCTTGTTAATTTGGGGCTTAATCACTCCTTGGCCTATCACGTAGCCCAAGTAGCGGGCTTCCGTGAGTCCCAATGCACATTTCTTGGGATTGGCTGTCAATCCGGCTGTTCGAAGCGCGTCCACCACCGCTTGTACCTGTTCCAAGTGGGTCTGCCAATCGGAGCTGTAAATAATGATGTCATCCAGGTACGCTGATGCATACGCCTGGTGGGGTTCCAGCACTAAGTCCATCAACCTCTGGAACGTGGCCGGAGCGCCATGTAACCCAAAAGGCAAGACAACATAGTGGAAAAGACCCTCCGGCGTAACAAAAGCGGTTTTCTCCTTGGCGGACTCCGTTAGTGGCACCTGCCAGTACCCCTTGGTCAGGTCGAGCGTGGTAAAATATCGCGCCTGTCCCAGCCTATCAATCAGCTCATCCACCCGGGGCATGGGGTAGAGATCGAACTTGGATATTTCGTTCAATCTCCTAAAGTCATTGCAGAACCTTAAGGAGCCATCGGGTTTTGGTATTAGGACAATCGGACTAGCCCATTCACTCCGGGATTTTTCGATGACCCCCAGGCATAACATTGTCTTTACTTCCTCCGATATGGCTTGTCGTCGAGCCTCCGGTACCCGGTATGACTTCAGGCGTACCTTCAGGTGGGGCTCGGTGACAATATCGTGTCGTATCAGACTGGTCCTACCGGGCAGCTCGGAGAAGACATCGGGGTTCTGCTGAACCAACCGTCTGGCCTCTCGCCTCTGTTGCTTGGTGAGGGCTTCTCCAATCCTTACTTCCGGTTCGTCCTCTCCGGAGGTCGCTGGAGCCGGATGTGAACGACCCGAAGAGGAGGGAGGTGGGGAAAAAACAGCCATCAGGCTTTCCCGTTCCTGCCAAGGTTTTAATAGGTTGACATGGTATATTTGTTCAGGTTTCCGCCTACCGGGCTGCAATACTTTATAGTTAACCACCCCGACTCTTTCCTTTATCTCGTAGGGGCCTTGCCACTGAGCCAGGAATTTACTCTCCGCCGTGGGGATTAATACCAACACCCGATCCCCGGGTTTAAAGGTTCGCACGGTGGCTTGTCTATTGTAGCGGCCGCTTTGCGCGGCCTGAGCCTCCTGTAAATGCTCCTTCACAATTGGCATGACCGCGCTTATGCGGTTCTGCATACCTAAAATGTGTTCGATCACACTTTTATGGGGGGTGGGCTCTTGTTCCCATGTTTCTTTTGCCAGGTCCAACAATCCCCGGGGATGTCGCCCGTATAACAATTCAAAAGGCGAAAACCCCGTGGATGCCTGTGGCACCTCTCGTATGGCAAACATCAAATAGGGAAGCATCATATCCCAGTCTTTCCCGTCTTTTGAGATCACCCTTCTTAGCATGGTTTTCAGGGTTTTATTGAAACGCTCGACTAAACCGTCCGTTTGAGGATGATACACAGACGTACGCAACTGCTTGATCTGGAGTAGCCGGCATAGCTCTTTGGTCACTTTAGACATGAATGGGGTCCCCTGATCCGTAAGGATCTCCTTGGGCAACCCCACCCGGCAGAACACAGCAAACAACTCCTGAGTAGTGATGAGCGAGTACTAAAAAGCTCGGGTGCTCGAAGCTCGGGCCGAGCCTCCCAAGATACTCGTGTACTCGGCCCGAGCAACGAGCCCAATGTTATCCTATGGGAGACCCGAGTATTTTTGTGAAATGACCCCCCGGCAGCATGGAGAAACCCTAAAAATGTCACAAAAGTCTCAGAAGAGTGCTTAAATGACATGGCAACAGCATGGGGAAGACCCCTTGAAGCATTTATCACTGAAAAGTCACAGCTGTGAACAATTTTGTCCGCGTTTTACGCCATTTTTACGGACTCACCAGAAAACCTTCCAAAATGACCCCAAAATGATTTTTCATGGTGGAAATGTTAAGGGCACATACCCAATAGTGAGATAGAGCTGGTGTATGTTACTTTTTGAGATTAATACATGAAAGATTTTACGTGAAAACATTGTGTGGCACTCCGATGTCCCTGAGAAGAGACGTACATGAAGGCCTCTTGAGTCTAATGTGCCCATTTTGAGGAACTGAGTCTTTGTAGTATTTTCCTTTGCCAGGGCAGTCCAAAATTGTGAGGTTCACCAATGCCCCTGCATACAGACGTGCATGAGGGCCTCAAAACATTAAGTGTCCATTGTCAGGAAGTGGGTGTATTATAGTATAGCCCTTAGGCAGGGCAGCCAAAAATTGGGAGGCTCCACATTGTCCCTGGATAGAGACGTGAATGAGGGCCTGTAAACCTGAAGTGCCCATTGTAAGGAAGTGGGTCTATTGTAGTATAGCCCTTAGGCAGGGCAGCCAAAAATTGGGAGGCTCCACGTTGTCCCTGGATAGAGACGTGCATGAGGGCCTGTAAACCTGAAGTGCCCATTGTAAGGAAGTGGGTGTATTATAGTATAGCCCTTAGGCAGGGCAGCCAAAAATTGGGAGGCTCCACATTGTCCCTGAATAGAGACGTGCATGATGGCCTGTAAACCTGAAGTGCCCATTGTAAGGAAGTGGGTCTATTGTAGTATAGCCCTTAGGCAGGGCAGCCAAAAATTGGGAGGCTCCACGTTGTCCCTGGATAGAGACGTGCATGATGGCCTGTAAACCTGAAGTGCCCATTGTAAGGAAGTGGGTCTATTGTAGTATAGCCCATAGGCAGGGCAGCCAAAAATTGGGAGGCTCCACGTTGTCCCTGGATAGAGACCTGTTAGGTTCTTAGTGCCTCCGTGCTTGCATTTAAAAACCGCACGTGTGTGCCTGTTGGTGGCAGCTTTCCGCTGCATTTGTGTGAGTTTTGCAAAAACTTGGATATAACGCACAAGTCTAGTGAATACACGTCAGCACAGCATTGCAAAATGCGCAAGGGCGTTGTCAACGAACAAGGAAGTGGACGTGATGGTGGTGCAGGCAGAGACCGAGGTTGTGTGCAAGCTCTAATTTCGCCACAACAAAGGGCCACATCTAGTCGCTCGCACGTCCTGTACCAAATTCTTGGGGACCGCAGCAGTACACCGCTCTTGAACCAAGACCAGTGTCAACAGGTTGTTAGTTGGATAGCGGATAATGCTTCCAGTTAGATTGGCACCACCACAAACACTCTGTCTTCCACACGGTCAAGTGTCAGTAGCCGTGATACTGCACCGCACATTTCAGAACCTGATCCTCCTTCCTACCACCAGGCCGAGTACACGTCCACGCTCCACGGACATTACTGATCCCACACTTGGACACTCGGAAGAGCTGTTCGTTCACGTTTCCATTCACAAATTCTGGCCTCTCGCCAGCTCCTGTTGAAGTGGGCCATGACGAGATTGTATGTACAGATGCCCAAATATTTGAGCAGCCACGTTCTCACGAAGTTGGCAACGTGTCTCAACAAGGGGTGGACGATGATGAGACACAATTGTCAGGAAGTCAGGAGGAGGAGCAGGGTGCGGAAGAGGAAGACGACGTGGTGGATGATCCAGTAACTGACCCAACCTGGCAGGAGGATATGCAGAGCGAGGACAGCAGTGCACAGGGGGAGGGAGGCGTAGCATCACAACAGGCAGTAAGAAGCAGAGTGGTGGCCCCAGGCAGACGTCAGGCAACTGTTCCCCGGAACAACACGACACAAGGTGCCTGTACAAATGTTAGGTCTTCCCGAGTCTGGCTGTAATACTATTGTATGTATTGAGGATTTCGATTGCGTTAGGGCAATGACAACCAGAGACGAGTTCTTGGTGCAAGACGTTTATAATATGCAACCAGCAAATATGTACATAAACGGAACAAAAACACAGTAGAACATAAATACAGGAAATACCTTCCAGGGACGGAGCGAAAGGGAATTCCCGGGACCGCGCACCGGACTCCCCCAGGGAGACCACCAAGAGCGAACCCCTATACAGGGACTGTCTGGCAATCACCCCAGAAGCCCTAAATGCGCAGCAGCCGGGACACAAAAGGGCAATAGGTAAGTCCAAAAATGTCCGTACGTGATGTGAGTCCAGAGTGGTATTAAACGGAAGGAACCGGGCAGAAGTGCCGACCAAAGACGGCAAACGGAGTCCGGGCACAGCTAGATGATACCAGATGAAGTCCAGAGTCGGTGTCGGTTGTTTTCCAAGAGGATCCGAATAACAATCAGTAACCAAAAGCAGCAGGGCAGGAGCACACAGGAAGCAGTATACTCAGGCACTGGACTAAGCTTTAGGGGCGGCTTTTAAACAGATGGACAGGAAGTAGGGCAACAGAACAGAAAACTCCATGTTAACAAAGGGCAAGCTCTTTCAAAAGAAAACCCGGAACTCTGACACTGGCAGTTTTTTAAGTTGGCTCCAGATGATTCTAAAAAGGCCATTTGCAACACCTGCCATGCCAGCATCAGCAGGGGTACCAAAACTAGCAGCCTGACCACCACCAGCATGATCAGGCACATGTCAGCCAAGCACCCGACTTTGTGGGAAGTACAACAGAGTCGAGGAGCAGTGCTTGCTGATGTCACTGCTACGTCTTCGCTGGTTGTGCATGCGAGCCAATCCCCTGTCCATGCTGCCTGCGAACAAGCCTCCTCCACTCCTGCACCTGCAGTTGCCTACGCAGAAAGAACACCATCATCAAGCACGTCCTTGTCCCAGCGCAACGTTCAGTTATCCATTCAGCAAACCTTTGAACGCAGGCGCAAATACACTGCCAACACCCCACATGCCACAGTTCTAAATGCTAACATTTCGCGACTGCTTGCGCTGGAAATGTTGCCTTTTAGGCTGGTTGAGACAGAAGCATTCCGCGACCTGATGGTGGCAGCTGTCCCACGTTACTCGGTCCACAGCCGCCACTATTTCTCCCGGTGTGCCGTCCCCGCATTGCATAACCACGTGTCACAAAACATCACACGTGCCCTGAACAACGCTGTTTCAGCCAAAGTCCACCTAACCACAGACACGTGGACAAGTGCATGTGGGCAAGGCCGCTACATCTCGTTGACGTCACACTGGGTTAATATTGTGCAAGCTGGGACCCAGTCTGAGCGAGGGACAGAACACGTCCTTCACACACCAAGTTTTGCAGGCCCTACCTCAGTCAGGGTTTCACACACACTCTACAGCTCCGGAATGTCATGCTCCTCAGCCTCCTCCTCCTCCTGCGCATCCTGATCCACTTTACCCTCCACACCAGTCCCAAGCTGGAAGTGTCGCGGGCGGAGGAGGGGACGGTGCGCTCTCCCACTGCTCGGGTCCGGCTGACGCTGCTCTACGGCTGCTGCTGCTCGTTGGCTCGAGCGATGGCCGGATCCCGGGGACTCGAGCGGCGCTACTCGCCCGTGAGTGAAAAGGGGTGGTTTGGGTTTTGGGGATATTGTCCGTGACGCCACCCACGGTTGTGGTGATTGTGTGGACACCACTGCTGCTCTGGACGGGGATCCCGGGAGCCTGTGACAGGGAGCAGCTTTGTTGTTATTTCTCCCCTCCATGGGTAGGGGGGTTGGTTGTCCCGGGGCCTGGTGATGGGGTAGACATGGATGACAGGCGGGTTGCGGGGCCTGATGAGGTGCAGGGTCGCAGGGGCAGCGCTGTGCCGCACGGCACGGAGGTACTCACTCAGCCCAATGATGATGACACAGTTCACGGTTAAACAAGTGGCTGGATGGACGGGTCACTCGGACGGCTGCGGTTGTTCCTCCCTGCAGGTTAGTGATGACTGTCTCTCCCTGCACCTAAGTTAAGTGTTGGTAGTGATGGTTTCCCAACGGTAACCCGCTCCCCGACCTGGATATGGGCCGGAGGAGCCCCTTTTGCCCACAGGCGCTGGCCCTGGGAGACGGTTGCCCTTGGCGGTGGCTGTGTCTCCCCTTCACGGTTGTACACTTGCCTTCTATCTGGACTAGGCTGTTTGGAAACCCTGAGGTTCCCTTCACTAACGGATTTGTCAAATTCACGGCGACACCAAGCCTTGCCGGGATCCGAAAGTCCTCTGCCAATGGTGCTGGCTTCTCTTTGTATACCGGTCCGGTACGGCCGGGTCACCACCCGTCCACGGTCCTTACGGCAGACTCCAATCGGCCTCCACTGCAGACGGTCACCACATTCCTGCCAACCTTGCTGTCCTGTCCGGGCCACACACCCGGACCAACTTCAGGCTCTTTGCTGTCACTTTTCTCCTCTCTACTACTTTCCTCCTTCCACTTCCTTAGCTTAACTCTCACTGCCTGTGTTTTCCCTCCTCCTCGGTGGGTGGAGACCAACCGCCTGGCTCTACACCCTGGTGTGGACAACAGCCCCTGGGGAAGGCAACAAGGATTTTGTGTTTTGACTATGATATGCCTGCAGGGAGTGTGGGGTGTTTAAGTGTTGTGCTCTGTGGCCCCTGGCTTGTCCAGGGCGACACAGAAGCACTGCAGCACTGCCTCGGCGAAGCGGCAACAGGCAGTGCTGAAGCTAATCTGCATAGGTGACAAACCCCACAATGCAGAAGAGGTGTGGACAGCTCTGAAACAGCAGGCAGATCACTGGCTCACAACTCTGAACCTAAAGCCAGGAAAGGTCGTGTGTGACAATGGCCGGAACCTGGTGGCGGCTTTGAGGCGAGGCCAGCTGACACATGTTCCATGCGTGGCCCATGTGCTCAACCTCGTGGTTCAGCGGTTTCTAAAGTCATACTCAGAGCTGTCTGATCTGCTGGTAAAAGTTCGCCGCCTGTCTGCACATTTTCGAAAGTCACCTACTGCTTCAGCCGGCCTTGCCGGCTTAAGACGCCGTTTGCATCTTCCGGCACACAGACTGGTGTGTGATGTCCCCACGCGTTGGAATTCAACTCTGCACAAGTTGGTCAGGATATGTGAGCAGAAGAGGGCAGTTGTTGAGTACCTGCATCACCTAAGCCGTCGGGAAATGGGTCAAACTCCACACATAACACCTGAGGAGTGGAGATGGATGTCCGACCTATGCACCATCCGCCAAAACTTTGAGGACTCCACCAAGATGGTGAGCGGCGATGACGACATTATTAGCGTCACCATACCGCTTCTCTGCCTTCTAAAATGGTCTCTGCTCAAAAAACAACCATGATGCATTGCAGGCGGAGCGCGATGAGTTTGAGCAAGAAACAGTAGTGGGTGTGGGTGATGATAACACACAGCCCAGCCTCGTCTCATCACAACGTGCAGTGGAGGACTATGACGAGGAGAAGGATGAAGACATGGAGCAACTCTCTGGCCAAATTGAGGATATGACATGCAGTCATATCCTCGGTTCAGCGTGGCTGGCCAGAGGACAGGGTAGATGATGAGGAGGAGGAGGAGGAGGACAGCATGTTCAGTCATCGTGTTGGTCAGGATACTGAAGTGATGGCTGTTAAGAGTCTGGCACACATGGCTGACTTTATGGTAAGCTGCCTGTCTCGTGACCGACCCTCGCGTTAAGAACATCTTGGCCGACAATCATTACTGGTTGGTAACACTGTTAGACCCACGCTAAAAGGAGAACTTTATGTCTCTTATTCCCGAGGCGGAGAGGTAAGGCAAAATGCAGCAGTTCCAGAAGGCCATAGTCACGGAAGTAGGCAAAGCATTCCCCTCACAAAACGCTAGCGGCATAGGTCATGAATCAGTGGACAACCGAGGCATACAGCCGAGAGAGGCACAAGTCCAATCCGCCAGAGGTAGGGGAACAGTCTTTAAGATGTGGGACAGTTTTCTCAGCCCCTCACGTACCACAGCCCCTGAGGTGCGGGGTAGTGCCACAAGAAATCCTAAGTTTGCCCAGATGCTGAAGGAGTACCTTGCAGATCGAACAACTGTATTCCGACATTCCTCTGTGCCTTACAATTATTGGGTATCCAAGCTGGACACGTGGCATGAATTGGCTCTCTACGCCTTGGAAGTCCTGGCCTGCCCTGCTGCTAGCGTTTTGTCAGAGCGTGTTTTTAGTGCCGCAGGTGGAATTATTACAGATAAACGCACCCGCCTGTCAACTGAAAATGCTGACAGGCTGACTCTGATCAAGATGAACAAGGGTTGGATTGGGCCAGACTTCACCACACCACCAGCAAATGAGAGCGGAATTTAAAGTTTGCCATGTACCTCCACTCACCCATGGGTACACACTTCTGGACTTTGGATAATCGCTGGACTGCTCCTCCTTCTCCTCATGCGCCACCATGATGATGACCGTTACAAATTGCAATACTT
Organism: Anomaloglossus baeobatrachus; assembly: GCF_048569485.1. Lineage (NCBI taxonomy): Eukaryota > Metazoa > Chordata > Amphibia > Anura > Aromobatidae > Anomaloglossus > Anomaloglossus baeobatrachus. The sequence goes on from NC_134357.1 coordinate 422,827,702, forward strand.
AGGCCTTTGTTTCAGGTATACCCCCAGTGGTAAATTTTTTCGCCCATTCTTTGCAGAATGGACATTACAACGACAGGAGACCCGCTCCTTTGCAATGGGAACAATGTTTTGAGGCCCTCATGCACGTCTCTACCCAGGGACAACGTGGAGCCTCCCAATTTTTGGCTGCCCTGCCTAAGGGCTATACTACAATAGACCCACTTCCTTCCAATGGGCACTTCAGGTTTACAGGCCCTCATGCACGTCTCTACCCAGGGACAACGTGGAGCCTCCCAATTTTTGGCTGCCCTGCCTAAGGGCTATACTACAATAGACCCACTTCCTTCCAATGGGCACTTCAGGTTTACAGGCCCTCATGCACGTCTCTATCCAGGGACAACGTGGAGCCTCCCAATTTTTGGCTGCCCTGCCTAAGGGCTATACTACAATAGACCCACTTCCTTACAATGGGCACTTCATGTTTACAGGCCATCATGCACGTCTCTATCCAGGGACAATATGGAGCCTGACGCTGCCACCGACTGCCACACACATGCTGTTTTTAAATGCAAGCACGGACGCAATAAGAACCTAACTGGTTTTTAGGAGCGACAATTACTGAGAAGTCTGACACTATCAGACACTGCTGACTGACGTGTATTATACACTAGACTTGTGCGTTATATAATAGTTTGTGCAAAACGCGCACCTGTACCCTGCCACCGACTGCCACACACGTGCTGTTTTTAAATGCAAGCACGGACGCAATAAGAACCCAACTGGTTTTTAGGAGCGACAATTACTGAGAAGTCTGACACTATCAGACACTGCTGACTGACGTGTATTATTATACACTAGACTTGTGCGTTATATAATAGTTTGTGCAAAACGCGCACCTGTACCCTGCCACCGACTGCCACACACGTGCTGTTTTTAAATGCAAGCACGGACGCAATAAGAACCTAACTGGTTTTTAGGAGCGACAATTACTGAGAAGTCTGACACTATCAGACACTGCTGACTGACGTGTATTATTATACACTAGACTTGTGCGTTATATAATAGTTTGTGCAAAACGCGCACCTGTACCCTGCCACCGACTGCCACACACGTGCTGTTTTTAAATGCAAGCACGGACGCAATAAGAACCTAACTGGTTTTTCGGAGCGATAATTACTGAGAAGTCTGACACTATCTGGACTGTTTTACACTGTGTACACCAGCCCCAGATATGATGAAGGCTGGTATACGGTCACCACTACCCTGCCTGCCTGCCTGTATACTGCTACAATAGTCCTGACAAGGACTCTTCTGGTCACTAGCCTGTATTCCGACCTGGCTATACCCTGCCTGTATATAGCAACAATAGTCCTGAGAAGGACTCTGCTACTGTACTCCGACCTGGCTATACCCTGCCTGCCTGTATACAACTAGAATAGTCCTGAGAAGGACTTCTGGTCACACTGTTTGCAGCCCTGCTCCGGAACTAACTATAAAGGGCCGCAAAGCTTTCCCTGAATCAGCGACACTCTCCCTGCACTGACTGTCTGGATAGTTGTGAGCAGAGCACAGCGCGCCGGCCGATATAAAGGCTCGGTCACGCTGTGCAGGCCGGCCAATCACTGCAATTCCACAACTAACAGGGCTGTGGCATTGCAGTGGTCTGCCAGCCAATCCCTGCATGAGGGCTGGCTCTCAAAAGAGCGCCAACATGCAGAAATGAAGACCACGAGTACAGCACGAGTATCGCGAGATTACTCGGTCCCCGCCGAGCAGCCCGAGTACAGCGATACTCGTGCGAGTACCGAGTAGTGACAAGCATGCTCGCTCATCACTACTCCCGAGCTATAAGCTTGGCTGCAGTATGTCTGAGAGGTATCGCCTCTGGATACCGGGTGGCATAGTCAACGATCACTAGGATATGCTGGTGCCCTCGAGCAGACTTTACGAGGGGCCCCACCAGATCCATCCCTATCCGTTCAAAAGGGACTTCTATAATGGGTAACGGTACCAACGGACTGCGAAAGTGGGTCAGGGGTGCGGTAAGCTGACACTCCGGGCAGGTTTCGCAGAACCGTTTTACCTCCCCAAAGACCCCGGGCCAATAGAACCTTTGCAATATTCGCTCCTGCGTTTTCTTGACCCCTAGGTGACCACTCATCAGGTGTTTATGAGCCAAGTCGAGGACCCGCCGGCGATACGGCTGGGGCACCACCAACTGCTCCACCCCTACGCCCCGTATTTCATCTACCCGGTAGAGTAAATCCTGTTTAAGAGCGAAATGGGGGTATCTTACCTGGGCACCAGGCAGCTGTGCCACCCCGTCAACTACTGTCATCCGACTCCGGGCATGTATTAACGTAGGGTCCTGGAGTTGGGCTGTCCCAAACGTATCCGGGGACGCCTCCAACTCCGGGATGGGCTCGACCGTCTCAGCCTCTCCTGCCAATACCTCTAGGGGCGACCTATCAGGTTCACATCCTGTCCCTATCATGGGGACCCCTACGGCAGGCGTCCCGGATTCAGGATTGTAGGGCTCAGGTCCCGGACTGACCAATATCTGAGGGGACTTATGAGGTCCCTTCCATAAAGTCCAAAAATAGGGCAGATCCCTTCCTAGGATCACATCATAGGGAAGAGTATTAATAAGTCCCACCTCATGTTGCACCTGACCGCAAGGTGCTGTGATGGTGACTATCCCCGTGGGATAGTCTCGGCGGTCCCCATGTATGCAAACCACCCCCACGGTACGTCCTGTGGCCTTTACTTTAGCCCTTAGGGTTGATCGCACAAGGGTCACTAAGCTTCCGGAATCCAACAAGCCTGTAACCGGACATCCATTCACCTGAATTTGGCACAAGTGGGGCTCAGTCTCTGGGTAGACCAGGTCAGCGGTACACACCACCTGAGCATACATTGAACCCCGCCGGTTAACCCCACAATCCATGGGCTCCGGGGTGAGTGGACACTGGGCTTCCATATGTCCCACCCGCTGGCACCGCCAACATCTAATAGGGAAGGACACCCCCTTGACGAGTTGTCGTTTAGGGTACGTAGTTTTCCGGACCTCAGGGACGGAGGGTGTGGTTTCAGACGGGACGGTAGCGGACTCCCGCACCGGTGTCAGCGGTGGGTCCTTGGCCCTAGGCTTGGAGGGACCGGACCGACGGGCGGTACGCAAAGTCTCAGTGTCCCGTATCAAGTCCTGCGTAGCCACATGCCGCTCTACCAGGGACACTAATTGGTCCAGGGTACTCGGGTCACCCTGTCCGACCCACCATTGAACGGTGACGGGTAAAGTGCGCACAAAACGATCCACTACTACCCTTTCCACCATTTGCGCCGGGCTCAGAGTGTCAGGCTGCAACCACTTTTTTACAAGATGCAACAAGTCATAGGCCTGGGAGCGTACGGGTTTGGCTTCCTCAAAGAACCACTGATTTACCCGCTGAGCCCGTACATAGGTATTCACCCCCAATCGAGCCAGTATTTCGGCTTTCAGGGTCACATAGTCAATGGCATCCTCGGTACAGAGGTCCAGGTACGCTTTTTGGGGTTCCCCCGTCAGATAGGGCGACAATACCTCAGCCCACTGCGGGGTCGGCAGCTTTTCCCGCTCGGCCACCCGCTCAAACACCGCCAGGAACGCTTCCACATCATCACCCGGGGTCATCTTTTGCAACGCTTGTCTCACCGCTTTCCGGACGCTGCCGTCGTCATCCGGTCCCGGGGTTGTTGCTGCCGGTCTGGCACGGATCGACTTGGCCAGGAGAACCATCTGTTCTTGGTGCCTTTTTTCCTGCAATTGCAAGGCTTGCTGCTGACGTGCATTGGCCTGCTCCATCTGTTCTTGGTGCACTCGCAAGGATTGCTGCTGACGTGCATTGGCCTGATCCATCTGTTCTTGGAATTTTTTTTCCTGCATTTGCAAGGATTGGAGCAGGTGTGCATTGGTCTGTTGCTGCTGTGCATTAGCCTGAGCCAAATGCTTTAGTATGTCCTCCATGGCGTCGCCGGGTTTGGGCTGTAGTATAGCCGCTCGAATCCAGGACATGCGCAGCTGGGTCACCAGGGATGGATGCTACACCTCACCGGCTGTCATGCCCGCATTCTCCACCATATGTGAGGTAGCGTCGTCGGCTGCGCTGCAGAAGACACGGGATCCAGGCACCAAGGTTCACAGCACACGGTTTATTCCAAAGAAAAAGTTCACAATAGTACATAGGTGCCTTTCCGGCAGAGAACTCAGGGAGATGTGATCACCCCCTCACACCCGGCACACCTGCCCTTGTTCCTGAATCTATTTATCCCTCCCTTCAGCCTGTAGGGAAAACAGCATTAACCCTATAGTGGATTATCATGGAGTGAGCACAACCGGGGCGAGACATACCGGCCGTCATAGATAACCCCGGTCACAGTCTCACAATAGATATATATATGTATACAGTACAGACCAAAAGGTTAGACACACCTTCTCATTCAAAGAGTTTTCTTTATTTTCATGACTCTGAAAATTGTAGATTCACATTGAAGGCATCAAAACTATGAATTAACACATGTGGAATGAAATATTTAACAAAAAAGTGTGAAACAACTGAAAATATGTCTTATATTCTAGGTTTTTTAAAGTAGCCACCTTTTCCTTTGATTACTGCTTTGCACACTCTTGGCATTTTCTTGATGAGCTTCAAAAGGTAGTCACCGAAAATGGTTTTTACTTTACAGGTGTGCCCTGTCAGGTTTAATAAGTGGGATTTCTTGCCTGTTCCCTCCCATCACACCTCAGAACCCCTAGGTGGGTGTTGCCATCTGCTTGGTCCCGCCCACTGGTGTGTCCCTATTGTCATGGGGAGGTGACTAGGGTTTTGATGGCTGGTGTTGTGTACCAGTATAGGGATTGTGATGGAGTACCAAAGAGGAGAGACTCCTGCACCTAGAAGAGGGGTGCAGTCGTCTGTGACACCCTGATTTGTTTTAGGGCGTCACACACACATATATATAATATATACATACACAGTACAGACCAAAAGTTTGGACACAGCTGATAGTCCTACTGAATAGACTGTTAAAATTTGTATTATGGCAAGACAAAAGCAGCTAAGTAAAGAAAAACGAGTTTCCATCATTACTTTAAGAAATGAAGGTCAGTCAGTACAAAAAATTGGGAAAACCTTGATAGTGTCCCCAAGTGCAGTGGCAAAAACCATCAAACGCTACAAAGAAACTGGCTCACAGGAGGACCGCCCCATGAAATGAAGACCAAGAGTCACCTCTGCTGCGGAGGATAAGTTTATCCGAGTCACCAGCCTCAGAAATCGCAGGTTAACAGCAGCTCAGATTAGAGACCAGGTCAATTCCACACAGAGTTCTAACAGCAGACACATCTCTAGAACAACTGTTAAGAGGAGACTTTGTGTAGCAGGCCTTAATGGTAAAATAGCTGCTAGGAAACTACTGCTAAGGACATGTAACAAGCAGAAGAGACTTGTTTGGGCTAAAGAACACAAGGAATGGACATTAGACCAGTGGAAATCTGTGCTTTGGTCTGATGAGTCCAAATTTGAGATCTTTGGATCCAACCACCGTGTTTTTGTGCGATGCAGAAAAGGAGAACGGATGGATTCTACATGCCTGGTTCCCACCGTGAAGCATGGAGGAGGAGGTGTGATGGTGTGGGGGTGCTTTGCTGGTGACACTGTTGGGGATTTATTCAAAATTGAAGGCATACTGAAAGAGCATGCCTACCACAGCATCTTGCAGTGGCATGCTGTTCCATCCGGTTTGCGTTTAGTTGGACCATTGTTTGTTTTTCAACAGGACAATGACCCTAAACACACCTCCAGGCTGTGTAAGGGCTATTTGACTAAGAAGGAGAGTGATGGAGTGCTTTGCCAGATGACCTGGCCTTCACAGTCACCAAACCTGAACCCAATCGAGATGGTTTGGGGTGAGCTGGACCACAGAGGGAAGGCAAAAAGGCCAACAAGTGCTAAGCATCTCTGGGAACTCCTTCAAGAATGTTGGAAGACCATTTCCGGTGATTACCTCTTGAAGCTCATCAAGAGAATGCCAAGAGTGTACAAAGCAGCAATCAAAGCAAAAGGTGACTGCTTTGAAGACCCTAGAATATAATACATATTTTCAGTTGTTTCACACTTTTTTGTTAAGTATTTCATTCCACATGTGTTAATTCATAGTTTTGATGCCTTCAATGTGAATCTACAATGTTCAGAGTCATGAAAATAAAGAAAACTCTTTGAATGAGAAGGTGTGTCTAACCTTTTGGTCTGTACTGTATTTTATATATATATATATATATATATATATAAAGTCTTTTTACAGAATGGTGTCACCTTTTTCTTGTTTCTTTTTCTGGTATACACGTCTCTTTGAGGTAGAGCACCACATGATTCCCTTTGCCAGTGAATGCCCGTACCCATTCCACGTTATGTTTATGTCAGTTGGTGCCTGATCGCTTTTTCTCTTGTTTTTTTTTCACTTTAGTACCACAGTATTACTGTATATAGGAAAAAAATCACAGTCTCTTCTGAACACCAGTCAGAAGTTGACATTCCCAGAAGTGCCGTCATGACAGGCACGTAGATCTTCAGCAGACCCTTGGCAATCTACTGCTGGCACGCTGTAAGTGCTGCTGTCAAAGGTTTAACAGGTTTACAACCGCAGGTGGAGCTCCGATCCAAGCATTGTTAACAGGCAGATGATGGGTGAATATCAGTTCCTCAGCATCCATCAAAGTCAGGGATCCAATATATGATGTAACTCTACATTTATTTATTTTAATTTATTTATTTAACTCTACATTACAACAGTTAATGCAGATTTTGACGTATTAAATTTTTTTTTTTGAACAAAAATATACATCTAACACAAATCCCTGATTTAATCAATAGGTCATTTCATTTTCTGATGATAGCTACCTTTGATGTGAATTGAAGCATGATGTTGGGCCGGCTCGGCCATGGGTGCATTGTGGCTCACTGCCATCTGATAAAAGAATGTAATTAGCACACGGACAGGACAGAAAACAAGATCTAGTGAAAAAATCTGTCAGTGTTAAGTAAAACCAGGAGGCAACAACCTACCTCCCCTCCCTCCAGGGACATGCTGTAAATAATCCAAACCGACCTGACCTGAATTCAGCGAGAATACAATTATTTTGCCTTTCCACCCTTAATTAAAAAAGAAATTCCCCTTAATATAAAGGTACGTCTAAAAACCGATCTGATGTGACCCCTGCCTGAGAACAAGTGGTATAATTAAGGGCTCAGACAATCTACCTATCAATCTTCCATTCTATAAGGGGCGGGTATCCTCTTTTAGTAGCAGGTGGAGAAATATTGATCAATAACATAATAGGCAATTATGTTATACAATCAAGGTTAGCTGTGCAATATTGATGACTATGCATTTTAGCCAGGTTGAGTATGTGCTGTAAAATGACTAGATTTGCATGGTTGGGAAGAATGTGTGAAGCTCACAGCTCCTCAGCAGGTCACTGCAGCAGACTCCGCAGCACAGAATGGATACAGCTGCACATTCTGCCCATCCAAGAAAAAAAAAATCAATGCCAATATGTGCGGGAGAACCCTGGGGACAGCAATTTAACTTGGCTGATATTACAAGACTAGCAAATTAGTTCAACGGCAGAGAGCTGGTTACTGTTGATTGGTTAGCAGGACATTTTAAGCCACTCAGTGTAAAACATTACAAAACAAGGATCATTAACTTGTGGTGGCCTTGCTTCAACTTAAGTAGTTAATTAATATAGATAATTAACAAGTAACCATGGTAACCAACTTAAGCACTGCAGTAATTTTGTTTGGAGGTAACTCGTTATTATTTATTGCCAACACTGTAAATATTACTAATTATTCTTACTCTATTGAATGTAACTAGGGATGAGCAGACCCATGGCAGTTCGAGTTCGCCTTGTTCAGCCGGACTTTAGTCAAAATTTCGACTCAGGACCCAGACTTGACCCAAATTTAACCCTGGACCCTGAGCCCCATGTAATGTACTAGGGAGGGGCAGTCATGGGTGAGGGTTGTAGTCCTCAACCCACTCCGGCACGCTACAGACACGGGGGGCAGAGTGGTGTATGGAGTGGGTGTGGATGTGGTACCTGATTGAAGCTGCTCATCTGGGTCTTCATCCGGCTTCTCCCATTCACTTCAACCGGCATTACACACTACACTCTCAGTAACGAGTACTCCACCGGTTAAAACAGTGACAACGTTTCTGTAACATCTTTCAACACACAGCTTCCACTTCTTTAAGGAAGTTTTTACACCATGTTCTTTCACAGGCATTTCTTTCCTTACAGAACCCTTCTCTTTAGCTACGCCCACCAAGGATGGGAGGGTTGAGCGATTTATCCTTTACTTTCTGACTCAGTCATTTAGCTCGATGGCTAATCTGACGGCTTGGCTCTTTAGCAATGAATGGACTCCATCTGACTGTTCTCCGCTGTGCTAGTGACCACGCAGGCCATCTTGTCTGTATCACGTACAGCTGCCAGCCTAAGAAAGGGATGCTCTACTCTTTCCCTCTGTTTTACTGGAATTATGCTCTGTAGCTGAGGGGGATTACACTTCACTTCAATCTACTTTACTCTTTCTCTCCTGTCTTCACTCTCTATGCCTGACTCCTCCACACCACACGACTCCACTCTGCTACATCTGACCCTGCTGGTCCTCTCTCTACTTGTCACTAGTGATGGGTGAACCCAAACTGTAAAGTTTGGGGTCTGTACCGAACACATAGTGTTCGTGCACAAGGTTCCAAACAGGAGTTTTCCTGGGATACCCGTTTTACAGTTTGAGTCCAGTTCTGGTCCAGGGACTGTTTTTTGGCTGTGTTCACGGTGACATCAGGGTTCACCTGATGATTTAACTTTGACTATCACTGTCAGGGTATGGTTCCACTTGCATACAGCTTCTGATGCGAGAGCATCGCAAACGATATGCTAATAACCCTCTGCTGTGGGTGTCAGCCGAGGGTCATGAGACTGCGAAGCTATCTTGCAATCGGGTCACAGCTGCGGATAAGAGGGAATAAGAACTTTATCCCCATCTCCACTGTCTGTCTCTGCGTACATCGCACTGCAGTCAGATTACATGCGAGTGCAGTGCAATGTTTCACATGCTTCCATAGACTTGCATGAGGGTGCGTGAGCCGAGACTCGCTGCCAAACACAGCATGCTGCGATTCATTCCGCATGCAACTATGGCATGAGAAATCAATCGCAGATGGACACTGCCCCATAGTGTGCTGCCCCCGCGTCAGCAGCCGGGGTGCTCGGATCCGGATCTGCGGTGGCTCAAGGGGTCTCCGGACCCGGGGGTCAGGGTCTCGCGGCCAATCGGATAAAAGGGGGAGTATCTACATGGGATGGTATGGTTAAAGTTCATGACGCCACCCGTGGTGTGTGGTAAAATGGAGTACTACCACTGCGATTGGGAGTACCCTGTGGCGATGGTGTGGGCAGCTAGGTGTTTAACCCCTCCACGGGTAGGGGGATGCCCCGGGATCGGTGCTGGTGACGGGGAAGTGCCGTTGGGACGGTAAGGGTCACTTGTGTATCCACTCAGTCCAATAACGCTGACACCGACAACTGTGGTAAACCAAAGTTCTGGACACCGCTGCCGCTGAGAGGGAGCATGCCTGGATCCCGTGCCCATTGGTGTTGCCTGTTAGTCTGTGACCTTTGCCTTGGCACCTAGTCTCCTGTTTGGTCCCTTTAATGTAAAACTAAATCGGGTCCCGCTCACCAGTATGGCTAACTGGGTGAGCTTGTGTGGTGCCCTTGACCTGGTCAGGCATCACAGAGTACTGCACTTATGCTGGGGCAATGCTTCCAGGTAATTCCAAAAGGCCAGGATGAGGTGTGTACACACAGACACATAGCAACCAGGTCTCCCACACCTTGAGAGGGGACCCTTGGGTAGCCCTGAAGAGGTTAACTTTCAATTCTCAGCAAGTGGTGCAGTGGAGCGGCTGGAAGCTAGATGCAGTGGCAGACAGGAAAAGGAGGAGGAGCAAGCCAGTCTGGAGCAGAGTGTACAGAAGTTGCTGAAGGAAGCAGACGTACAGCCACGCTAGCCAGACCCTGCAAGTGTGGTAGCTGTTAGCGGGGGAGTACAGTGACCAGAAAGTCAGCCTGAAAGACACCTGAAGAGGGACAGTCGAGTACGGGGATTGCTGGAAACTATGCACGCACAGGGAGCAGGTCCCTAGAGCGGACATCCATCTACTGATCTGCTAAACCTGCAGGTGGAGGGGACTAGAGGTTCCATACCAAAGATACAGAGTTCGAGCCTCAGCACCAACAGGGGGACCCATAAGGAGATAGGGCCAGAAGCCATCTCACCAGGTCCATGCTGCCGGCAAACGGGCCAGAAAGGGAAGGAGAGGCAGTAGCAACTTTCTCTGGATGAATCACACGATACTGCAAGTCAGAGGTTATCCGAAACAAAAGAAGTGCAAGGAAGGCGAGTTAATAGCTACCCTCAGAACGGCCTGGAGGAATTCCTGGTTCCACCTAGTATAATCTCTGCATCGCCCGGGTTTCTCACCAACCATCCAAAAGTGAGTAAACAGGTTAAAAGACTTTCCGGACTGTGTTTGAGTTATCCTGCGACCTGTGGTTCCACACACATATACCCGAGCCCCTGGGGCCAGCCTCACTCTCGGGAGGCCATAACACCAGGCTGAAGACACCATCAGCCCCAGACGCTCGTTAAACTGCAGTGCACCCTGGCCGCAAAAACTGAGAGTGACGTCACGACTCCTATACAAGTGAACCTGACATACCTGTTGCCAGAAGGGGTCCCTACAGTGAAGTCCCTGCAGTGTCCCGCAGGTGACCACTGCAGCGTTGTGGTGGGCGACTCACTTTCTCTCAGGGTTCACGGTTGGGATTTTCTGGACCATGTAGTGGGAAAGTCCTATCCCCCTCGTTGCGCTAATACTCAGATTTTGGAGCGGGTGGAGAACGGATCTTGAAGACTCCATCCTCGTCGGGTAAATTGTCAGGACGCCTGAAGCTCCTTCCTGACCTTTGGTCCACGTACCCAGTCATGCCCTGGCCCCTGCCCAGTGATGGCACAAGGCCACCGGCTGTCTTCTTTGACGGTCCGTGCCCCTTGTCACGATCCACTGCGACCGGGGTCCAGCTCCTACCAGGCCCAGACCAGTGTCTGCCACCTAGTAGTCTCAAGGATCCCAGCTCCTGACCTTTCCTCTCGAGAGTCACCACTTAATTGACTTGACTGTCTCCTAACACTCCTGACCTCCCCTTAACCAACCCCCCAAGTCGGCGACCCTATTCCCCTCAGGTCGGCCACTGGTGTGTCTGGTGGGTGTGGTGCAGAGTGTTCCTAGGATTTTGATTAGCTTGTTCTTGGCAACACCAAACCTCAGGGACTCGTAACCAAGGAGGAGGTGGATATTGTACTGAAGGGCAGATTGCACAATACCCTGTGACGACCTGATAGGCCAGGGCATCACAATACCTTTGCACTAGAGTGAGAGCAATCCGATGTTTTATCGGATTGCACTCGTCCGTGCAAATCGCAAGTCGAACTGAACCCTCAGCCTTCTTCTCGCTCTGTAGAGATGCTTGTCTGTACAGAGCGATGATGCAGAGCTGATATTGCCCTCCCTGTGGAGTACATCGGACTAAAGATTTTTTTTATAATAAAGATGGAATCTCTAAATGTTTGTTTTGTTTTATTTCTAATAAAAAAAAATAATTTATGTGTTGTGTTTTTTTTTATTGTTTACTAGATATTCATGGTGGCCATGTCTAATTTGGCGTGACCCAATTAATTTTGAGCTTAGTACCAGCTGAGAATGCAAAGCTGGTATAAACTCTTTTATTACCCAGCATGCAACCACATCAGAGCCGCTGGACAAGCCAGGTAAAGCGACTGGAAAAGGCGCTAAGAAACAATGCACCATTTCCAGGAGCAGCTGCGGGCTGCGGTTTTTAGCATGAGGGCCCCATAACGCTTGGGTCTTACCATGTTGACAATCCCAGCCCCCAGCTACCTGATTTTACCTGGCTGGCGATCAAAATACGGCGGGAGACCAAGCATTTTTTTTAATTTTTTTTAAATAACTTAAAAATTAATGGGCTTCCTGTTTTTTGATTGCCAGCCAAGGTAAAGCCAGGCAGATGGAGGTGGCAGCCCATAGCTGTCCGCTTTATCTGTGCTGAGAATCAAAAATATTGCTAAGCGCTACGTCATTTTTTAAATTATTTATTTTTACATTATTGTATGTGTGAGGGACCCAACCTTCATCCTCCGACGATTTGCTTTTTATTTGTTTTTGTTTTTTCCTACCCTTCCTCCAAGAGCCATACCTCTTTTTTTTATTTTTCTGTTCATACAGCCATATGAGAGCTTGATTTTTTGCAGGAAGAGTTGTACTTTTGAATGAATTGATTAATTCTACCACATATTATAATGTAAAACAGGAAAAGAATTCTAAGGGGCACTTTGCACACTACGACATCGCAGGTGCGACGTCGGTGGGGTCAAATTGAAAGTGACGCACATCCGGCATCGCAGGCGATATCGTAGTGTGTAAATCCTAGATGATACGATTAACGAGCGCAAAAGCGTCGTAATCGTATCATCGGTGTAGCGTCGGCGTAATCCATAATTATGCTGACGCGACGGTCCGATGTTGTTCCTCGCTCCTGTGGCAGCACACATCGCTGTGTGTGAAGTCACAGGAGCGAGGAACATCTACCTCCTTCACCGCGGCTCCCATAGGATATGCGGAAGGAAGGAGGTGGGCGCAATGTTTACATCACGCTCATCTCCGCCCCTCCGCTCCTATTGGCTGCCTGACGTGTGACGTCGCAGTGATGCCGCATGACTCGCCCCCTTGATAAGGAGGCGGGTCGCCGGCTAGAGCGACGTCGGACGGCAGGTGAGTACATGTGAAGCTGCCGTAGCGATAATGTTCGCTACGGCAGCTATCACAATGATATTGCAGCTGCGACGGGGATGGGGACTATCGCGCTCGGCATTGCAGCATTGGCTTGCGATGTCGCAGCGTGCAAAGTACCCCTAAGTGTGTGGAAACTGCAAAAAAAAAAAAGGGCAATTCTACAATGTTTTTTTCAGGGTTTTTTTATTTACGATGTTAACTATATGGTGACATTTACAAGAGGATTATTCAGGTCAGTACTTGAGCACAGATACTTAATCTGGGTAGTTTTTTATTTAAGTGGTGAAAAAAGGTCTAAAATTTGTAAGAATTTTTTTTTTGCTTTTGTCGCCATTTTCAGAGACCCGTAACATATTCAGTTTTTGGGAAACGGGGCTATGTGAGAGCTAATTTTTTTTGCACCCTGAGCTGATGTTATTACTGATACTATTTTGAGGATGATACAATGTTTTGATTGTTTTCAGTACTTTTTATTATAATAATAATTTATTTTGTATTCTGATAGATCAGATTTTTACAAATGCAGTGATACTAAATATGTGTTTTGTTTGTTGTTTTTAATTGTGTCAATGCTGTTATCAGTGTAGCTCCTATTTTAGACACTGGGGGCCCCCAAGCTTGTGGGGGCTCTAGGCAATTACCCAGATTTCCCCCCACGACTCTGGCCCTGCAGGTAGCTGCTCTCTCAGTTTCTACTGATGTTTGATATGTCAATAAGACGTATAAGGGTATAAGAGTATGTGTTTATTTTAACGGGGGCAAACATTCAGATTGAAAAATAGCCCAAGTAATGGACAAGTCCTTTAATTTCATCAAAATTTGGAGGACGTTCTTGCATTTTAAACACATATTTTCTTCCATATTCTGCCACCAAAGGGCTCACAAATCTGATGTTTATTTAGCAGTATTCGCATTCACCATGCAACATCGCAGCCAGCCCTGCCACGAAACAGTGACTGGGAGTAGTGAGGGCAATAGAAGGACATGTGATGTATACATACTATGCACCTCAGCACTCGGCAGGTCTGACAGCCAATATCTTCATGTTTGAGTTGATCTGCTAAAAGATATTTCCACTTTATAGTATCAGTTAACTGAGGTAGCTCTAATTGGAAAAAACTGACGAGTTGGAAAGGAAGCAACGCATCCAATGACAATGTCATGTTGAAGGTCACTGAGATAATATTTACCTATAGAGAACAGATGGCTCTATGCCTGACTTAATGCACCTATTAAGAATGAGTATGGCTGAAATGGATAAAAACTTTTCTAGAAAAATAGTCTTATTGTCCACACAATGTTCATCTTTATGCTCTTATGTGGGGTCGAAGGCTGTTTCTATATTACGTTATCTTGATACCTTAATGGGTGTGAGGTGAGGGTGTGAAAAGTCAAATATGCTTGTCAATTTATTTCCTGTTGGCTTTATCCTCAAGACAAATGAAGAATGGTATGGATGCCAGGCCTTAGGTGCTCCGTACTCCTTCACCAGAGAGAGTAATTGTGTGTGTATGCCTTCAGGTGGGGTGCGCGACACTTAGTATTTTCTTCGGGTTGATGTCCATCACCCTGCAACTGGTGCCTGTCGTAGATGCAGTCGACAAACACGTGACACCGAAGTACTCTTGGCAAACTAAAACTTGAACAGTTTATTCTTACCACACTATGACAAACATAACCTCACTCCTGACTGTTCTACAGTTACTGTGTTTTTTGGGGTACTCTCACTCAACCTATTCCCACTATCTTGGATCTCATCCGCAAGCTTCCGGGCATCACGTGTTTTCTTACCGCTGTCCACTTCTGGGCCCCGATGGCTGTCTAGTCACACGACTTCCCTGAGCCCGCCGGGGTAAGCTGTAAGGTACCTCAGTGTTCTTTGCCTGGTTCCTGACATTGTGCCACATATTTACTCCTCGAACCTTTCTGCAGATCTCACCTCACAAGGCCCATTTCTCTAACCAACCCACTGGCCATCTGTCATTTCTCCCCTATCTTATCTTATATCTAATCCACTGCTGCTCTTGCCTGACTGCTAGGTGGCACAGGTCGCTACACAATCTCGACTCCGCTACATTGAATACCCGCACTTCGCTAGCAGCAGTGGTAGTCATTTTATCAAATACATTAACAGCATACTTGGAACCTAAAACACATGATCTTCACAACACAGACAAATATCATAAAACAGTAGGGGGAGGGTGGGGGTGCGACCACTTTAATTATTGGGTATCACTAAGATTGAACTTTATTTTGGTATAGCTCTTCTGTTTCATGTAAAAAAAAGTTTGAAGACGTCTGAAGTGCACCATCTCTTCTTGCCTTGCAGAGATGTAATTTTCTTATGCTCCCACCCTGAGCATCTGAGATTAAATCAATATGCCAGTGTCACAACAGACCTTAAAAAAAAATCACTAGTTTTCTTATGTAGAGACAATGATCACTCATCTGTCCAAATCTGTCACAAACAGGAACAGCGCAGAGTGACAACCCATAGGTCATTCCCTCAATCAATAATTAAAACGACAAGGCAGGATTAGTTTGTGGGCCACGCTATTGCATTTGTGAGGAGTGGAGAGTGTGACGGATATGTGATCCTTTAATGAGAATGTGTGGGACAGCAAAGTATTCATTTGGCTCTGGTTACAAATCCTATAGAAATGATCTTAGATTTTTGTCAAAATATGAGTCAAGGAAAATAGAACAAAGAATTTGACTAAACACTTTATAAAGAACATCTTGAAAGAATAAACTATGCAGGAAAAGCTGAAAATTAATTACAGATGGTATTAGTTATTGACCATAGGCTTATCTCATCAGTGCCACACTTGGATATGACATATAAAGTATGGCAAAATATATTAATAGTTATATCTCTTATATCTATTACATGTTTTTAAGAATTTTCAGATAAATTTGTAGTTTCAAAATGGCAGAAGTAAATGTGAATACAAAAATAGTTTCTGTTTTTATATAGAGCAATGGCAGAAGGTGGCCTGGTCTGATGAATCACGTTTTCCTTCCCATTATTTGGATCACTGAAAAGATTGTACAAGTATTTGAGAAGAAGTTGAGCCATTGGAAGCAATATCATGCTCTAGGCAATGTTCCATTGGGAAACCTTAGGTCATGACTATAGATGAGCGAACCTGAGGTTCGAGGTTTGGGTTCGGAAACCTGCTACCAAAAAAACAAACTTCAGGTTCGAAGTTCGAATCAGTTACGAGTGCATATCACTCAAATGAGCAGCGCTGTGCTTGGTTATGATTGACGCTTAGCCCTGTGTAAGTCACGTGCAGTATTTGAATGGCTCGCACTGGGGGTAAAATCAGCATGATCAAATGTAATGTACACACAAAAAAAAAAAAAAAAAAAAAAAAAAAAATTGAAAAACTCTACCCACCCTCCCCGGAAGTATTCTGCTTATGACTGCCTTCATGTGGGTGGAGGCACAAACTGCCCAATTACTGACTTCCATTGCAATTCTGTTCAAGTCAGGGTTACAAACTGAATTTTATCTAAGGTTCCAATGTGCCCTCCGAACATAACTTCCAAAGATTTGCTTATCCCTATTCATGACATTCATGTCGATCATACATTAACATTAGCCACTCACATAGGCATTTTTGCAGACCCCTTTAAAGGCACTCTGTAGGGAAAGTGAGAACATTAAAATAGCTCAAGGTATCTTGGCCTCCAAATTTTCCACATTTTTATCCAAAGCCATTCAAATATCCATTAGATGTTGTTGAAGTGAAGGAGCTCCCATGTAACAACTTACTGCACTTAATGCTCAGTTGCTAACCTCCAAATACAAGAAACCATAGAACACCTTTAGAGGTCTTGTGGAGCCCATGCCTTGATATATCAGAGCTGTCTTGGTAGCACAAAGGTGATATATGTAGCGCCCCTGGGCTTCAGGCGCCACAGGGTATTACACCACTTTTCAGGGGTAATATCTATCCCGGGTCAGGAAGGGGTTAAAATGCCGGTGCCTTCACAAAACACACACACACACAACAGTAAAGTGCTTACTCACAGGGGGTTGGACTAGGGCAGGCAGGATAGTTAGCCATCACGAAACATGGGACTTTCCCAGTCGCTAGGACAACCATCAGGGGCGGGCACCACATGGGATAGAAGTAGGCGCAACCAACACACTTTAGACAGAACCTTCCTGGGTACAGCTTAGCATAACATCTAGTACTGACAACTGGAGTTAGTGTTTCTCTCTTTTTGTGGACCCATGGCTTGGAACAGGAGGCTTGGCCCGGGTTCCAGACAGCAACCGAAGGACACTTCACTAAAAGACTTTCACGAGCACCGGCGGTGACCGACGACTATCCTGGATCAGCTGGAGCCCATCGTGGAAGAGATCGGTGTTCTGGGGCAGCGCTTGAACTACCTGTGACTCAAAGACCTGGAACCCCAGCCACTGTCTCTGCCTCAACTTTACCGATGCCGTCGCCCAGCGATGCGGCGCCAACGGGGACTACCACCACCCCTATCCGTCCTCCATCATCCTCCCCGGGGTAATCCTACTCCGGCTGTGGGGAGCGACACTATCCTGGCTGTGACCCTCACCATCAGCCCCGGAGAGCAGCACCCGCAGCGGCGGCCCCCATCCATGGCCGCGTACCACAGGTGGCATCA
Source organism: Anomaloglossus baeobatrachus (assembly GCF_048569485.1). NCBI lineage: Eukaryota > Metazoa > Chordata > Amphibia > Anura > Aromobatidae > Anomaloglossus > Anomaloglossus baeobatrachus. The sequence goes on from NC_134357.1 coordinate 422,845,318, forward strand.
CGATCCTAAAAGACTTTCCTAACCTCCAACTACCACCTCCATCCTCCCTACCACCCTCCAACCCTCCTTCCTGTACGCCTCAGGGTAACGGAACTGAGCCAGGCCACCCCGTGACATTGCAGAGGAACTGCACTCCCGGCCCGGCAACGAGTAGGTTAAAACCACCTGCCCTGTGTGCATTACATATACACAATATTAGGCTTAATGCATGGTTTCTCGTATACTATGTCAATGACTTGTTTGTCCATCAAATCACAATGTATTGGTTTGGAGCAGCCACCATTGTCCCTATATCATGTCTTCAGTAGTGTTGCACAAATAGGAAGGTAAGCAGTACTCCCCTATGATTACAATTACTTTTACTGAAGCTTTAATGGAACTATTGCCTTAGTTCAATGTCTGTGGCAGAAATGGCCTAGTCTTAATTGTAGAGCTAAAGGGTTATTCCCAACATTAAAAGGTATCCAAAAGATAGGTAATACAGTATGAGGTAAAGTTCAGGTAGGGAATAAAGTTTCAATTGGGGGGTGGACTGATCCTGAGAGCAGGACTGTTAAATGCCCCATTGGAATGAGGTGGTGACTGAGTGGAGATAGCAGTACAATGCTCCGTTATCTCTGACACTGACCTAAATAATGAATGGTCCGGTGGTATGAAAGTGCAGGCACCATTCCATGGGATTTTTTCAGAGTTGCATTCTGGGGATCAGTGTGGTTCCAATTGTGAGGTCTCCACCAATCTGAATGGAATCAGCTATCCAGAGGATAGCTGATAATTTCGATGTTGGAAATAACCATGTAATGCTACATCCAGCATTAACTGTGTTAAAAAACAACACGGAATTATTCCAAGTAAGACTGTTATTTTACAATAAATTATGACCGAGAGAACAGCTAAAATGCAGAAACTGAAAACTGCACGTACAGTTCCTGGCCTCCCGTGGTAAGCCAATTTCCATCTCTCAATTTTAATTCTTTAGCACCTAAAAATCACCTGAACTTCCTAAAAAGTATTGATAAAAGACAAATGGAGCTTCATAATGACTGGACATGCCAATATAACTACCCTGGATACCATCATGTTTATACTTTGGTGCAATCTCGAAATCATTATACTGTATTTTACAGAAAAAAAAAGCAAAAAATTTGTGTCTGCATTGACACGAATGTTTATTAAAGGCAATTTGAAATAAATTCCTAAGGGTAATATGTAGTGCCCCACGGGGCCTTAGGGTACTCATCACCGGGCCAGTGGTTTCTTGGGGCTGCTGTAACTGGGCTGACCCTGCTCCGTGGACCCGTCGGCTACATGAAAAAACAAACAAACCAAACAAACAGGTGTCCAGTGTAAATAGGGATGGAAGGAGGGCGACAGGTCCCTGGGAAGCATGTCGCCGGTTGCAATGGTGACTGGGTCTCGGCCTCCTCCGCTGCAGACCCTTCCTGCGACTGTTCCTCTCCCAGGGTGGTGGTGGGCAAGAATGGGGGATGCTTTGCAGTGCCACCCATGGTGCGTGGCCAGGGATTAGCCGCCGCTGCAGAGTCTTTCTCTGGGGTAGGTGTTGGGTGCAGCCAGGATGGTATCGCTCCCCACGGGCAGAGCGGGATTACCCCGGGAGGTTGGTGAGAATGGAGCGGCAGTCCACGGGAGCGCCGGAGCGAAGGGCGGCGGCATTTACTCACAGAGTCACTGGGTGCGGGTTCCAGATGCTTTTATTTACTGGTAAGCTGGTATCGCGCCCCAGGTGCTGGTTCTTGGTGTCAGAGACTCTAGTCGATCCCGGGCAGGTCAGAGGTCTGGTCCGGTCTGGTAATCAGTGGGCTTTCTCCTCCATGCACTACTCTGTACTTGGTGGGTCCCCGTGGCCTGAAACATCTTGGGGTCCCCTCCTGCTCTCTCTTGGCCCGTATGCAGGCAACTTGAAGTTGTCTGGGTTGGACCTCTGTCTCAGCTTCCTTTGCTGCTGTGCTCCGGGCTCTTAGGTTGTTGAAGGACCGTGGAGATCCCCTCACCGGGCAGAGTTATCAGATGAGCCTGGAGCATCTGTCTGACCTAGGGTTCTGCACCCCGCCGTGGACAGTGCTGTGAGTAGTCCCCGTACTCTTCCAGCGATTGTACTCCTTGAGCCCACGATTACTGGTACCAGGCCTCCAGGTATTACTAGCCCCGGTACAGCTGGCTCCCCTCTGCAGGAGACTCCTGCAGAGGTCGGTGAGATGTTACATCCCAGACGGTTCTGTTCTACCTCCACAAGGAGTGTCTGGCAGACGACCCCTCAGGGAGCTGCTCCACAGCGTGTCTGCTCTGTCTCTGACTGGAACTTACTCGACTTCCTGTCTGCTCTGTAACTTACTCCTACTCCTGCCCTCCCACCTTTGCAAGATTCCAGATCATTGTTATGGTGACCTGGGTCTGCTAGGAACTGGCTGAGTCACTTCCTGACTGTTTGGACAAGCTATGTGAGAGTAATTATTAACTTTTTCCTAGTGACTGCTTCTCCCTGACCCTGCTTCTCCAGGTCCAGTGGATCTGGGGAGCCCCTAGTCTGCCTGGTATCATGTTACCCACAATGGACCCAACATGTTAAGGGGGTGCCCATAATGATCCAAACCTGAACCCAGTCCCCATTGGGGAGGGCATCCTTACTGTAAGATGATGTGACATGTATGTAAACTTACCGGGTTAACCTCTTCCTGCCCGGGAAGGATATAATGATATACCATATAGTAACCAGTCTCAGGGGGGCCACATAATATATGTGTGTCATAGAACAAAATTCCCTTTAAAATCACAACATTTTATTAAGATATTATTAAAATCCCAACCAATGTATAATTCAAAAAGATATACATAAATTCCTATAGGTGCACAGGAAAGGGAGAAGTATACAATCCCTATAAGTGTCACTGCCTCATATTTCCTGCCTGGCAGTGGAGGTCAGTGCCCTAAGTTTCGATGTGGCACCCTTGTTCACTGTAGATTCACCCTGCTTAACCCTGTATGTCCTTACAACTCAAGCCACTGTGGTCATCGCTCTACTTCAATTGAATGCTTTGCGGCGAAGCGGCAGTGGTGGCCCCGACCATGATCATGGAGGAGTCTATATGCCTGCTGTCCACAAGAAGCACCCCTCAATGATCACGGTCGGGCCCGCAACTGCCATCATCACTTTACTGCAGTGGAATGCTTTGCAGCAGCCCCGTGCACCGGATCCGATCATGGAGTGGTCTTTCAGTGCTCTTCAAGGAGCAGGTAAGAGGACAAAGCAGGAACAGAGGACAGGGGAGAAGATTTTTTTTGTGTGTGTATGTGAACAACGGCATATTAAGGGACAAGAAGGGGACCGGAATGAGGCATTACTAAAGGATGAGCAGCTGATAAAGGTTAGCCAAATCCAAAGGTTGCTAGCTAGATATCAACCCCTATGAAAGGTAGTTGTACCTCCTAATATGCCTTGACTTTACCACATGTTCAGATGGTGAAACTGTGCCAGTCCATGCTTAGATCTCCTTAGAAGAGTGGAGGTTAAGGTAGAACCCCAAGGGATGAGAGAATGGTCTGGTTAGGAGACCGCAAAAAAAATCTACAAAAATCCCAGTGAAAGGTTGATGATAATGCACAAAGAATAGTTGGAAACGTAGCTGGCTGCAATCCCCTGACTACAACAACACAGCTAGAAGTAGCGGTGGAGTGTTCCTAACCAACCTATACGCCTCGTCATCGCCAGAGAACTAGATAACCTCAATGATGAAATGAGGAATCCTGACTTGCCTCGGAAGAGCCCCAAAAGAAAATAAAAGCCTCTAATATATAACGACGGTGATGTAAGAAAAAACAACACACAGATGGTAATTATAGGGTTAAGCAAAGTGAGGCCTGCTACCTAGATACAAAAGGATAGGATAGATTACTGGTTGCAGTCAGCAAAAACCCTGAAAAAATACCAACACCTGATCATAAACAAATTACCTTAAAGATCACACGATCTTCCTCCCACTATATCAGGAACTCTTGTGCACATACATTTAAATGGAAAATGCAAATGTAATAGAAAAGATCATAACTACAAAAAACACAGGAGATACAAAATTACCAATCCTGATCAGACAGGGAGTAACAACTCCCTTTCTCGCTGGGAATAAATCTCTCTCCAAAAATGGTGCAGGAAAAGCACTTATTCACCAGCAAGGAAGAAAAGATAATATTCTCAAATACAGGTTTAGGAAAGGCATAAATTAAGCAGAAAAGCCCTTCAGTGCAAATTCAGCCGCAGCCAAGCCCAGACCAAGAGAGCAAAATATTTATCAGGCATTGTTGCATACTCAGGATGACATGGGAACACAACCAATACAAAGGAATGAAAAAACGCTGTTGAAAGCATTCCTGGAGAATCCAAAAAGGGCTCAAAAGATAAAACAAAAACCTAAAGAGGCAGGCAAAAAGCTCAAAGGCTGGAGGACAAGGATTCAGGACATCATCTCATGAGGCAAAAACAATTATCACTGGCAAAGGTTAGACAGAGACAGCTTTCCTTTATACCCCCAGGCTGGACTCAATAGGCTACCTGAAACAGCAATCATCTTCTATACCTGTCTAAGCGACAGATGCAGAATCAGACTCACTACCAGCACTAGCCACCAGTGGGAGTCCAGAAACACTCCCATGGACAGCACCATCTCTGATAGAATTCACAACAGGAGAAATGATGCCGGGACAATTGATTTTTCGAGCATCAGGGGTGTGTGCTGGTGAGATCCGTTAAGCTTAGTGGGCCAAGTCAACAGCTGGTTACCAGGAAGGAAGTGGCACAGGTCTATGTGTTGCAGGAAGATCTTGCAAGGTCGATGCTGTAAAGTTGACCCCTCCTGCATGGAGGTCCATGAACATTGTAGGTGTCCATTAATCAAAGGAAGAAGAGTGGCAAGACAAACTATAGCCTTGAACTCCTAGAATAAATGAAAGCAGATTTAGCCAGGGTTTCCCCTGGACAAGTGGGACAGGGAGAAGGGCTGTTGGGGCAATGTCATGAAGAGGTCGCCCTGCACGACGATGATTTTAGCAGCACTGATGCCATTCAGCATGAGATCTCTACAGGAAATACGGCTCCTATCTGAGAGATATACCATCAGGTTCTGCAAAAGGTGAAGGAACTATTGTCCCACATGTTACAAAACGGAGTGATACAGGAATGTCAAAGCCCTGAGCTGGCCTATTGTATTGAAGAAAAACAGGGCGCTGAGAATCTGCGTGAACTATTGGTGGTTGAGTGCCTGCACAGTTCAAGATACATACCCTCTGCCAAGGATAGAGAAATCCCTGTCTGTGTTAAGGAAGGCTAGAGACTTCTCCTCCCTCAACCTGGCCAGCGGCTACTGGCAGGTTGCCATGGCCAAGCAAGTTAGGCTGAAGATGGGTTTTTTCCTCACTATGGGAGTGTTCAAGTTCATTAGGATGCTGTTTGGGCTATCTAATGCCCCTGGAACGTTTCAACATCTGGTAGAAAAGTGTCTTTGAGACTTAAATTTTGAGACAATGCTTATGTACCTCAATGACATCATAATCTATTCCACCACATTTGAGGACCATCTTCCTAGACTTGGACAGGTGCTGGAGGGCTTCAGTAGCACAGACTGAAGATAAAACCTCAAAAGTGTCATCTGTTCAAGAAGGAAATTGAGTACCTGGGACCTACAATCTCCAGCGAATGTATGTACCCAGCAAAGGTGATGGTAGCTGCTGTGCAAGAGAAGACTACGCCTACAATGCTGAGGGAATTAAGAGCATTTCTGGGCCTTTCGAGGTACCGTAGGAGGTTCATTAAGGACTTTGATAAGACTGTGGCACCATTGCATGAGTTATTGATGGGAACAGCAGGAGTCATCAAAAGTTGGCTAGTTCAATGAGGGCCAAAACAAAAAGAGGCCTTCCAGGCGTTAAAGCTCACATTGACAAATGCTCCCATACTGGCTTACGCTGATGTCGCGGGCGGGGAGGAGGGTGTCAGCACACTACGCTCACCCCCTTCTGCTCGGGTCCGGCGGCTGCTGCTCAGTGGTGGCTCGAGCGGTGGGCCGGATCCCGGGGGTTTCTCGAGCGGCACTCCTCGCCCGTGAGTGAAAGGGGGTTGTTGGGTGTGGGGATGATTATTGTCCGTGACGCCACCCACGGTTGTGGTGATTTCACCACCGCTGCTCTATACGGGGCTCCCGGGGATGGTGATGCGGAGCAGCCAGGTGTTGTGTTGCCCCTCTGTGGGTAGGGGTTGATGATCCCGGGGCCCGTTGATGGGGTTAGATGCAGGGCCTGGTGGGTTCAGGGACGCGGGGGCAGCGCTGTGCCTTGCGGCACTGTGGTACTCACTCAGCCTGAGACACTGACACAGTTCTTAGTAAAACACTCGGCTGGATGGACGGGTACCCTCAGACGGCTGCGGTTGTTGTTTCTCCCCTGACCCAGTTTGATGGTATAAGTCCTTTCTTCCACTGCCGTGCACCCTTCTCCTGCACTCCGGCTTCCAGCTGGCTCCCCGGATCCGTACCGGTGGGCCACTGCCCAGCCCCGGCTACCTTCGGTTCCACCAGCTGTCTCCCCGGATCCCTGCAGACGGCACTTAGCGTCTGCCGGACTCTCTCTACGAGGCCCTAGGCTCCAACCTAGGCCCCTGGCTCTGTCTGCCTCTCTGCAGACCTTCACTCTCCCTCTCCTGGACTAGACTGGGCTTGTTTTCTGTCTCAGGTCAGCTCACTCCAGGGTGGGCGTCCCCATCTCCTCACTCCGCCCACCTGGTGTATCAGCCCGAGCAGAAAGCAGGTCACTTTGGGGATGTCTGCTGTGAACTGCTGGGGGTGGGGGTGTGTGTGTGTTGTTACCTGTGTCCCCTGGCTTGTCCAGGGCGACACACTGACTTATCTTAACCCTTATATACAGATGGGAGTCTCTGTTCTAGGAGCAGTGCTGTCCAAGATGGATTGCCTACTCCAGTTGGTACCTACGGGACTCAGAAAAATCCTGAAGATTACAGCCAATTCAAAATGGAGTTGCCAGCCCTGGTGTGGGCCATGATTGAGAAATTTACCAAATACCTGTTGGGTTGGAAGTTCATGTGCAGACTGACAACAACCCCCTCACCCACCTGGAGAATGCGAAGTTGGGAGCCTTGGAACAACGTTGAGTTGCAAGAATGTCCAAGTACTAATATGTATAAAAAGCTGAAGGGAAGAAAAGCATAATAGGGTCTTACCCAGTATACTAAATAAAAGTAATAAGTGAATTTGCTCATCCTATTGACTTGTCACACAACCAAATGTTAAGCCTGTAACCAGCTGCTGCAGAGTCCACGTGCTAAAAAAATCCAAAGCCACTCAGGAACACTGGCAATGTGGAATTATAACTGCGCTGCTGAAAATATGACATAAATCCAGGTATGGTTTAATGCAAGGTGGTTTAATTCTATGCGTTTCAAAGTGTTATCCCACTTCTTCATCCGGAATCCCCCAATATGAAAACTTCTACACGTTTCAAAGCACAGTAATAGTTCCACATTGACAGTTTTCCTGAGCGTCAAGTACTAATATAAGATATCTTACAAGTAGAAGGCTGAGATTGCGCACTCAGATCTACCATTAAGAGTAACCCATGAGTAACCAGCTCAGGATGTGGATGGAGAGTTTAAGGGAGTTGAGACCCCGGACTTCTGGTGTTTTGTGTCAGCTCTTGTAGCTTTCCAAGAGTCAGTGGAAGATCCTCGTCCAAATCGAGTACTGGGGCACCCAAAAGAGGATGATACAATTGCAACTGTTTGAGCCAGAGCTGCCAGACTGCCATGGTCGTCTCTCTGCTTTTAGATATTAGTGACAGGTTCTGGGTCTGAGTCTCACTTTATCTGGTGTGACTCTGCTATTTAAATATGGTTTTCTTTCCTTTGGGTTGGGATAAAGAGGGTTAATGTCAGTTTGCTTTCCAGCAGCCTCAGACTCCTGATCAGGTGTATCCAGTTTGGAGCACTCTCAGTCCCTTTATATATTCTCTGCTACCAGCAGAGGGGGCCAAATATTCTTGATTAATTAGGATTCTGGTCTTGGAGGAGGAAGGAGCTGCTGATATCCGCTCTTGGAGTTGCTGGTGTGGCTACAGTCTTGGTGCTGACTGCAGCAGTCTGTTGTATTGTTTTCCTCTTGTCTGTCTTACTTTCCTGGTGTGTAGTTTCAGTGCAGTAGTGAGGCTAGCATCCATCACCTACCCACTCCCTAGCCAGGGACTATTGTAGGTTCCTCTCAGTGCTTCAGGTTCAGGCTTGGTGACAGGAACTTGTATAGGGACTGGCTAAGAGTTCAGGGTACAGCGGCAGGTAAGTGAGGAGGTGCCCACCTTCCCTCTCACTATCACTAGGGCCCACCGTTATTAAACTGTCCCCGGTGTACCCCTTGTTTGTTGTGGGGTTACCCTTTTTTTATGTATTTGGCCTTACGCCAGACCTTCCCTTGTCCATGTATGACACAGACCTATGAAAGTATCTCACCCTATGCCAGAAGCCCAACGGAGAAGACAAGGGAGCCTTGTCGATTAGTGCCTTACAGATGCTAAGCCATTGGGAACAGCTTTGTATGAAGAATGGCCTGTTATACAGGTGGATACAATTGTCCATAGAACGTGAGAATATGTAGCAAGTAGTGATTGCTTGTCAGATCATACAGGCTCGACACAACCAAACGAAATTTGGCACCAATGACATAATATTATAGCGAACTCCACATGTTGCACTATTAAAGACCCCGTTACACGCTACAATTTATCTGCCGATATGTTGTTGGGGTCACAGTTTTCGTGACGCACTTCCGTCATCGTTAGCGACGTTGTTGCGTGTGACATCTGCGAACGATCTTAAAAATAACGAATATCGTTGATCGTTGACACGTCGTTCAGTTTCAAAATATTGTTCGTCGTTTTGAACGCAGCAGACATATTGCTACGTTTATAAATGCATACAGTCGCACACTGAAAAAGCCAAAAATGTACAAGGGAAAATATGGCACTGCATTACTGCAAATGAGAGATATTTAGTTTATGTATTGGCCAATGCATTTAAGCCCGGGCTTACATGCCTTACATGCATTGGCCAATACATAAACTAAATATCTCTCTTTTGCAGTAATGCAGTGGCATATTTTCCCTTGTACATTTTTGGCTTTTTCAGTGTGCGACTGTGTGCATTTATAATTACTATGTTTTTTCAGTTAGCACCTGTTCACATTTGTTGGATGTGCGGGTCAGTTTTTTAATATTTCTAGTGAGTCTTTTTCTGACTGAGCACTCCGCCCCAAGACCTGGCTGTGTTCATAACCATTGTAGCAGGAGCCTACCTGCCCATACATGGAGGTTTGTAGTCCAAATAGTGGCATTTTGCCCAGATACGGATGTTTTTAACCTAGATAGTGGCATTTAAGTTAGGTTCCCGGATTACAGAGATATACCTTTGTTGTAGCTGTTCTGTTTTGTCACAAGTCAGCTTATGGGATCACCAGTGAGGTTCTCTTGAGTTAGGCCTCTTCAGACCTAATCAAGATCGAGCGCTCGGAGAGAAAAGACCAGCATCCATGTGGGCATGATCAATTTCTTCTGTTTATTTCATCAAAGTACAGTTTATTTATACCATTTACAGATCAATGTGATATTGCAAAAGAAAAAGAAAAAACTTCGAGCTGAACTTTACTAATTGTTCATATGACCTTTAAGTTTTAGCAAAACAAAAATGTAGAGTCATGCATATGAGATAAGAAGAACATTTAGAAACCATAATAATCCTTGAGTCTGTCTCTTATTCCGTAGGCTCCATAATGACTATGAACTACCATCAGATATACTTACTAATAACAATAAATCTTTAATAAAGAAAAAGAGAAACTATTAACCCTTCTATATCAATTTCCCCCTTTTGTAAATGGTTTAACCTTCACTACAGGGTCAGTAGGCGTCCAAACAGGAGCTGCTGGCTCATGGGCCTAGTACCCATGAGGGGTCTTCCTACCACTTCACCCATCCACCCTCAGTGTGGACACCTACTCCCGGTCAGCAGAGGCCATTTGGGGTCCGTAGTAAACTACAGAGGGTTCAATGCTGGGACTCTTAGAACATACATTATTCAATAGTTTAGGTAATGCATATATCAATGTTTTTACAGCTATATAAAGCAGTAGACAGAACAACAATATTTGCATACAGGTTTGTATAATGCCAGAAACCCAACCTGCTATGCCTTTAAACCAATTGGCTGGATTCATAAAAGAAAATGTATTTCCCCACCAGGAGTCCTTGTTGGCATCGTGCTCTTTTAACCATTTATCCCTAAGTTCACTTGTTTTCTGTATATCTGCTCTAACCTGGAGGTTGCCTGCAGGGTCAATGTAATGGCAACAGGCAGGACCAATTATTTGACACATTCCGCCGTCTTTTGCTGTCACAAAGTCTAGCACTATAGTATGCTGGTTAGTGACTACAATTAATTGTTTTTGTATAGCATTGGTAGCATTTAGAATCTCAAGAACCCGAAAAATTTGATCATCCAGGTAGTCAGTGGACTCTACTAGCTTGTCCCACATTTGCATTAAGAAAGGGTGTATGAAAATAGCACTAAATACCTTATTTGCTTTTCCCAATTCTACTACATGAGGCCTACCATTTGGCCGGGGTTTATTATCTGCTGCTCGTTTATACAAGGTATGAATTGGGACAGCTGCTACATCTACTTTACTATGAGGAACTATGAAAGTGGCTGGTGTAAGTCTGGCAAGTGTGCAGACCCCTCTCATGTCAGGGCTCACCCACTTGTGAGCACGATTCCCACAAACCAAAAACACTCCCTCTGGGAAAATACAAAAGTGAGTTTGACTTTGTACACAATAAAGCAGATTCAGAAGCCCCTTCATGACTTTATGAGCACACCACGTATTGTTCATTTGTTTTCCGGTCATACCCAAGATACAGCTACCCCGCTCCCTCCTAAAAGTCCGTCTAATAAATGATGATGTACAGCCCTCAATACCCTTCTGATATACTGTCTCATTGTCCTTGGTTGAGTCATGTGTATGTATATAGAAACAGTTATTGTCTTCTCCACAATTTCCAACACCATTGTATTGAAGACTGAACCATAATCCATCATGGGGAATGGGGCCCGAATGAGGAATCTTAGTCTTTATTTTGGCAATTATGCCCATGTCTGAATCGTATTCCATCCACCACGAGTATCCATCGGGTCGAGTGATATTTAGCTGGAACCAGGGTTTAGTGACCCATCCAACTATAGTCAATGTAGCAGATACATCACGAGGTACATCTTCTCCCAAAAATCTAGATTGAGTCCAGGTTTCATTGTGTATACAGTCTGGTACCAATACCTCCTGTGGTTCCAGAGGTAAGGCTAAATAAGGCATAGTCTTTGAAGAAATAGGACTGTGTGTGCAGATCCAACAGTCTTTTGGCTTTTCTCCCTCCATGTCCTCAGTAAGAGAAATATGGTGGCGAATGAGTTTATTATCCCAGTCCGTATTAAAAAGTTCGCTCAGTGTCTTTGTTTGGTGCAGCAACCCTGCTACACCTAGCAGGATAATTAGCAAGACTGTCATTCTGCCGGTGGAGTGACCTTTTTACAGTGACTGGCGTGGATCCAGGTGGGCTTTCCCTCAAGTTTCACTGAGGTGGATGTGGTCAGCTGGACTTGGAATGGGCCATCAAAGCGTGGATCTAGGCTCCTTCTCACGTGTCTGCGCACGACCACCCAATCACCTGGATTCAGCTGATGCACATCTGCACTTGCATTGGGATCTGGAATGGATGAAAAGACATGTTTATGCACCACATTAAGTCTTTCCTGTAAGGCCTGGACGTAGGCTGTCATAGTGCCGTGTTGCATCTGTAACACTTGTGGAAAGTAGAGACCTGTTTTTGGGGCACTACCAAAAAGGACTTCAAAAGGAGACAAGCCTGTCTTCCTATTTGGAGTGTGTCTGACTGAAAAGAGTGCCAGGGATAAGCACTCTACCCAATTCTTTCCTGTCTCTGCCATGGCCTTTTGAATTTTTAGTTTAAGTGTCCCGTTTAATCTCTCTACTTTTCCACTGCTCTGTGGATGATAAGGGGTATGGAATGCCTGCTCTATTCCCAGGGCCTGCATAATGTCCCTCATTATTTCTCCAGTGAAGTGTGTACCCCTGTCACTTTCTATGGCTTCTGGGATGCCATACCGACAGACTAGTTCCTTCATCAGTTTTTCTGCAGTTGTTTTAGCATTTGCACATTTTACTGGATAGGCCTCAACCCATCCTGAGAAGAGATCTACACATACCAGGACGTATTCATACACTCCTACCTTGGGTAGTTGTATGTAGTCTATTTGCAGTCGTTGAAACGGATAGAGCGGTTTGGGTGTTGCTTTCTTAGGGACTTTTACTGTTTTACCTGGGTTGTGTTGTGCGCAGATAATGCAGGATTGTACGTGTTTGGAGGCTACGTAACTGAAGCCAGGAGCGATCCAGAAGGCATTCACCTGGTTACACATGTGACTTTTTGAGGCGTGAGTGGGGCCATGTGTTGCTTGTGCCATCATAGGGAACAGGGACCTTGGTAAACACAACCTGTCCTTACTTTCCCATACTCCATTCGAGTTCAGCCCAGCTCCCATTTTCCCCCAGTGTTCCTTCTCTGTTTGGGCAGCCTGATGCTGGAGGGATTTCAGGACATCCAGACTCACTGTGGCTGGGACTTGCTGGCTCCCTGCCACTATCCTCTGATCCCTAGGCCTCTTTGCCGCTGCTTTCGCAGCCGCATCCGCCCTTCTATTGCCCGCTACCTCCAGTGAGTCACCTTTTGTGTGTGCTTTCACCTTAATGATGCCAACCTGGACTGGTAACATTAGTGCCTCCATTAACTGTTTTACCAATTCTGCATTTTTAATAGGCTTACCAGCTGACGTAAGAAAAGCTCTACTTCTCCAGATAGGGCCAAAATCATGACAGATCCCAAATCCATACTTTGAGTCTGAATAAACATTAATTTTCCTACCTGACCCCGCTCTACACGCCTCAATGAGCGCTGTTAGCTCCGCCTCCTGCGCGGACATGTGCGGCGGGAGTGGTTCAGCTCGGATTACCTCATGCGAGGATACTACTGCATATCCAGTGTAGAATCTCCCATCCAGGTGGTATCTGGAGCCATCTACAAAAAACTCAAAATCTGCATTAGTAATAGGTGTATCATAGACATGTGGAAAACCTGCTGTCTCCTGACTCATCAGCTCTATGCAGTCATGCTCGTGCGTCATGTCAAAGTATTCATCCTCACTTGCTACCATTGTCACCAATTCCCCCTTTTCTGAATCTACTGGCAAAAGGGTGGCTGGATTCAGAACATTACACCTCTTGAGGGTGACATACTCAGGAATCAGAAGGGCACATTCAAGTCTGAGCTGTCTGGCCATAGACAGGTGTTTTGGTTGGACTTGCACAAGTATAGCATGAATGTCATGCGGGGAGTAAATTGTTAAGGGAAATGTCAATGTGATCTCGCAAGCTTTCCCTAGCAGTACTGCAGCAGCCGCTACAGCACGGACACACGTGGGTGACCCTCTGACAACTGGGTCCAATCGCGCTGAGTAGTAAGCTATTGGTCTTTGTTTGTCACCATGTTGCTGTGTGAGGACGGCTGTCGCATGCCCTCCCTGTTCTGTGCAAAACAAGAAAAATGGTTGATCGTAATTTGGAATACCCAGTGCTGGGGCAGATACAATGAGTAGTTTAAGGGAATGAAAGGAATCAATAGCTTCCTGAGTGAGGTCAAAGGGGTCAGATGACAGACAATCATAGAGGGGTTGCATCATTTGCGAGGCAGACCTTATCCAAGGCCTGCAGTATGACACTAAGCCCAAAAAGGTGCGCAGTTGCCGGTGGGACCTGGGTAAGGAGAGATTTTGGACTGCTTGTTTTCTCTCCTCAGTCAGGTGTCTCGTACCTTCAGAGATACAGTGACCCAAAAATGTTACCTTTTGCTTACAGTACTGTAATTTTTCACGTGAAACTTTGCAACCATTCTCTGCCAGAAAACACAACAAAGAAATTGTGGCTTCCTTGCAGGACGTCTGGTCTGGACAGCAGAGCAAAAGGTCATCCACGTACTGCAATAGCGTAACCTGTGGATGAGGCGGTTGCCACTGCTCCAGAATTCCTGCCATAGCTGTAGAATAAATGGTAGGTGAATTCATTCCTCCTTGCGGGAGGACTGTCCACATGTACTGTTTCCCCTCATGTGTGAAGGCAAAAAGATACTGACAGTCAGGGTGTAGAGGCACAGAGAAAAAGGCATTTGCCAAATCAATTACTGTAAAACATTTGGAGGTCCCTGGGATTTGTGACAGTAAGGTATGTGGGTTTGGAACAATTGGTGTTACACTCTCAGTGACAGCATTGACAGCTCTCAAATCATGCACCATTCTGTACGTGTCAGGGGAACCTTTGGGCCCTTTTTTCTTGATTGGATACAAGGGAGTGTTACAGGGGGAGGACCTTTGTACTAGAGCCCCTGCTTCCACATATTCTCTTATATCTCTGGTCAGGGCCATTGATTTGGCTGGACTTAAGGGATACTGTTTTAAACAAGGAGGAGTGGAGCCCTCTTTTAATTTTATCATGACTGGGGGAATAGGAAGCCGACCAACATCAGTTTTTCCCTTTGCCCATACAATGTCTGGAACTTGTTGCATTGTTATGTCTTCACTAGTTCTGGTATCGGACACTCTCGCAGATTTGGACATGTACACCATTGCTGCAATCTTGCACAAGTGTTTGTCAGAGAGGGGACTTGTGACTGTAATACCTTCTGGGGTGTATTGTATGGTAGCCTGGATAGCACTTAACACATCAGCCCCCAGCAAATTCATAGGAGTATTTTCACTAACAATAAGCTTTGTGAGAATTTCCTGGCTATCTTGTAATCTCAGCTTCATCTGTTTTGTCAAGGGAGTTTCAGACACCAATCCCTCCACCCCAACACACTCCACAGTCTCGTCAGTGATCATATCTGGCTTTATCAGGTCTTTATGTACCACAGTGCCGGCTGCCCCAGTGTCAATTAAAAATTCTGCCTCTTTCCCCCCTGGCATGGTTATGGTCGTAAGTAAGGTGGGACCAGGTCCTGAGGGAACGAAAACAGGGTACACATTTGTCACTGGGTTGCCAGTTTCCTAGGTCAGAGGCAAGGGAGGAGGGAAATCAGTCTGCTCACTCTCCTTTTTGGAGTTTTTGCACTGTCTGGCATAATGTCCATTCTGTCCACAATTCCAGCACTGTACGGTCGCTCGGTCACCTGGTGCCCCCCCTCTCTGCTTCCACTGTTTTCCTTGTGCTCTAGCATACATAACTGGTCGCTTGCATTTTGTCAGTTCAACCCCCTTAGCTACTTGCAGAAGGTCTGTTGGGTCCATGTTTCTCCACTCAGGTCTGGCTGTCTGTACTGCTTCTCGTAAAAACTTATTCATACCGTCAATGAATGCATTCACCAATATTTTGATATCAAGGTCGTTTCTTGCACTGTACCCCATGTCTGTCCACTTCAGCTGTAACCTCCCAAAGTACGTCTCTATACTCTCCCCTTTTTGCTGTGTCACGTCAGTCATCAGTACAGACTGCTCTGTTTGTTTCTTTGTAGCCCATCCTTTCAATGCCTCACAGTACGTCATTCCAGACCTCTCAGACTGAATATCCATGACCCATGATTGCTCCTTCATCATATCAGTATGCGTCTTAATTATGTGTCCCAGCACGTCACCTGCCTTTGCAGTCACCAAACTCTCGAGGTCTGACCAAGTGCATTTATAAGTCACCTGTATTGTCTGTATTTGCCTGTAAAATGGGAAAGGTTGGTTTTCAGGGTCAGGTAACTGTTTCAACATAGCTAGCTGGTCAGAGGGGCTCCAGGGGTAATATTCCTGTGTCTGTCTGATTCTTGTGACCTTCCTCGGTCGGGATGTATCTGATTTTTTTGTACTGGTCCCAGCGCGTTCTTTCCTTTCCTCACCGTCAGCTTCCTCCGCAAAACTCAATTCCTTCACTACCTCTGTCTCAGTGTCAGCGTCCTCTGTCATCACATGTGATCTGGTTCGAACAGGATTTAGTGCAATCCGCTTAGGGCGAGTAACATTACATGTAGCACAAGTACCTCTCCAGTCTGGGTTTTTCTGACTACAATGTTTACAAATCCATTCATCTGGTCTGGGTTTCTGCTTATGAGAAGGGGGGGCGGTAGCAGTCACAATTCCTGCTTTTGGTGCATTAAAACATTCATAATACACCTTATCTCCCGCTGTGGTCTCTTTATATCCACAATGCTGCACCTCTTCAGCCACACGACACCATTTATTTACTTGTTGCTCTACCCTCTTGTCTTTTATCCAACCTCTCTTTTCTTCCCTGAATCTGTGCCATTTCTCAACATCCAAACATCCGTACTCTGGCATGTCTGCCTTTTTGAGTATCGGTCTGACATTTTTCACTGCTTCTTTGCCTTCTCTTTCTTGCACTATCTGTTTGGCTGTTTTGGATCCTGCTGGAGCCCCACGCTGCACACTGAACAAGTTGCCCATGGCTTCAACTTATTCCCACACAGCCCACCTTTCTGCAAATGCCCTCTCAGTGTCCCTGAACCTTGTTAACAGGCCACACGTCTCCTGGCAAGTCAGAATGGGCTCTCAAGTGGTAGCAAGAAGGCTCAATCAGCATTCACTCTCACCTGCTACACTTGTAGGGCGTATTGGGAAGGGTTAAAAAACACCTCTCACCCAATAGACCAGATGACTAAAGCAGGAAGGACCAGGTGTGATAGTCCTCTCACCTGCTAGACCACCTCCATGTAAGTGGGAAGGCCACACGGCTCTCTAACCCACTTGACCTGATGTGTGCAGTTTGGCTACTCCATGCTGGTCCTTTACAAAGTATTTCAGCAACAAACGTAAGAGTTAAACCAAAACAATTAACAGAGCTGACTTCTCACAGAGGGCAGAAAATTGCGCAGCTGTTCACTTGACCCCTCCCAAAAGAATGTCAGCCAGCGCACAGTTTGTTTAGCAAGAGTCTTATCTCGTTCAGATTCAGCTTCCAAAACACAATCCTAATACCCACTGGTATAATACACAATCCCTGCAGAAAATTGAGACCACTTATATACCTTCACAGCACTAATATTCTACTTTACTATAAAACCTTCATCCCCATTTTGAGGGGAAGAAACACACAATATCTCACTATAAGGACAGATCCCAGGACCACTTGTCTTACTCATTCATTGATTCCAGAAGCATAGGTAACAATACACCTTCCAAGGATCAGTTAACCTCACATGCAAATAAAATTATCTAAACCGCTCTTGATACTGATGGGAAAAAATACATATGTCAGGTATCCACTCAAATACTCTATATGGCTATGCCCTGTGACATTTCACAACCGGAACATCTTTTCACAGTCCACAGTATGACATATAACCATTAGACTTATACATACATATTATTTCACCAAGTCTCTTATCACAATTACTTGTCACTTTGTTATTCAGAGGCTTCTCATCAATATACAACAACCTATTGCCTCCCTACTTTATCTAGGCATTAATATGAAACCACTTATGAACACATATCCCTAGACCAGAGTATTGCCACAAAAACACAAAACACAGCAACACAGCAAATGCAATTATACAGAGACTATCCCAAATTCCGTGCTGTGCACTCTATGCAATCAGTTAATGGACAGACAACAGATTATCTTATTACTCTATATTTCAACTCTCATTCAGACATGCATGAAAAAAACAATACTCACTGGTGATGCCAGAGTTCTTGAACCGTGTGTACAGCCTTACCCAGAATATTCAGGAAATCAGAGAGAGTGAAATGAAGTGTAAGAATAAAGCTTCTCACCTTGCTGCAGCTGAAATTTCACTGTCTCAAGAGTCCCCAAAACTTCTTCCGAATAGGCTGGTTGGCCACGGCTCCACGTTGGGCACCAAACTGTTGTAGCTGTTCTGTTTTGTCACAAGTCAGCTTATGGGATCACCAGTGAGGTTCTCTTGAGTTAGGCCTCTTCAGACCTAATCAAGATCGAGCGCTCGGAGAGAAAAGACCAGCATCCATGTGGGCATGATCAATTTCTTCTGTTTATTTCATCAAAGTACAGTTTATTTATACCATTTACAGATCAATGTGATATTGCAAAAGAAAAAGAAAAAACTTCGAGCTGAACTTTACTAATTGTTCATATGACCTTTAAGTTTTAGCAAAACAAAAATGTAGAGTCATGCATATGAGATAAGAAGAACATTTAGAAACCATAATAATCCTTGAGTCTGTCTCTTATTCCGTAGGCTCCATAATGACTATGAACTACCATCAGATATACTTACTAATAACAATAAATCTTTAATAAAGAAAAAGAGAAACTATTAACCCTTCTATATCACCTTGCCATTGGTTTCCAGGCTTACATGCATTGGCCAATACATAAACTAAATAGCTCTCTTTTGCAGTAATGCAGTGCCATATTTTCCCTTGTACATTTTTGGCTTTTTCAGTGTGCGACTGTATGCATTTATAATTACTGTTTTTTCAGTTAGCACCTGTTCACATTTGTTGGATGTGCGTGTGGAGACACAGGGCTCAGTGGGTGCTCTCGTCCACTAAAACCCGCCACCTTTAGAAAGACAGCGTGGCTCAGGGCTCATCCCAACTGAACGCCGGCCTCCTTAACCGTGGGCGTAACACTACTCAGACAACACAGGGTGAGGGAACCACAATAATTAGACTTTATTGGATCCCCAAACAATTAACGGCACATAACACATAATCAGCAAAACACAAATGTAATAGGCAACAGAGTCTCACCCTTCCGCTGGCTCACCAGGGATTTAGAATATCCATGACTCAGAGGTTCCAGGGCTATTTACTCCAATCCAGCAGCACCCCGCTTTTGGCGGGCACCCACCAAGAAAGGAATAATGCCAGATTTAGGAAGCTGTCTGAGGTCTGCAAAGTCTGTAACAGGTGACTGAACTGTCCCAACCTGAATGTCCTCCTTAGGTAGTCCTGATATGATGTTACAATCCTGGTAGCCGGAGTCGAAATCCCTAGACTGTGGATATGGTCTCCAACCGGAACCGGAGTCCCTAGATTGAAGCCATAAGGTATCCTGATCCTCTAGTCAGCTCCTAAGAGCTTAGATTGGATCCATCAGCATCCATCAACCTTCATCTCCCTGGTGGCTTAAAGAAGTCCTCTCTTATAGCCACAGCCTTCCACTTGGATACACTGCGTCCTCATCGGATTGGTTGGACAAGATTGCTTCTCCCATTGAATGAATTTAAAGCTGCATGGATAATGTTCATTTAAATGGTGTGCATAGAAAGACTGAGGATATCTACATGAAGTCTGCAAGTCACAGACTCGACAATGGCTGCTAAGGTAATCACATTAGCAGTACACAACTACAATACATGATTACTGGAAGAGTCTGGAGAAACAATAGCTAAGCAAACATGAGGTACTACACAAAAGAACAATACGTCTGGCTGAATGTTAAGAAACTGTAACCCATGAGAGGCATTGGGTGTCCATGTCGTCACATTCCTCCCCCTTCTTAATATTAGCCAGACATGATAGGCTTCCGATCATCCTTCTCCTCTTGACGGCATTGTCCTTTTTAATGATGAGGTCAGCAACAGAGGCTCGCATCTATACACCTCCCCCTGGATTACCTTACCCAGGTTGAGCAGCCATATTGTCGGCAAACACTGAGGTGGGGTCCATGAGTTGGGCCTGCATACATTTCTTACTATCAATCTTTCCCCAGTCAATAAACACAGTGTGGTTAGGCTTACTCACGGTTCTTGGCTCAGAAGTGGATGCTGGAGACTGGGAATGTAAATTATCCTTGGAAAAGATGTTAGAAAGATCCACATCATGGTCCTGCTTGGCTTGGAAGTGGGTGATGGCTGCTTTAAACTGACTGGCTAGTCCTTGTCCTAGGTCATTCTCCAAAATGACTGCTGTGAGCAGCTAATCCCCAAGCCCCACTTTCACTTCCCTCTGAGTGGTATCCGAAACAACAGGCTTTGTGGGGACATCTATGAACCCCACTTCAACTTCCTCCTGGCTAGTCCCCGAAACAACAGGTGTGGGGAGGCTGTCCATAAACTCCATAGGGACCTCTTCCTGGTCAGACCTCAAAGTAACTGGTGTGGGGATGGTGTCCATAAGCTCCACATCAGCCTTGCTCTGGTCAGTCTCCACAATGACCGGTATGGGGAGGCTGTTCACAATCCCCACATCGATCACTTCCTGGTTGGTCCCCAAAATATTAGGTGTGGGGAGGCTATCCACAAGCTCCACCTCGACCTCTCCCTGGTCGGTCCTTAGGTCAAACTGCACACATGCCAGAGGGATGTCTGAACGCTGGCCCTCAGCCAGGGAGATGGATAATTGGGAATCTGGTAAAGGGTCTTCTGGGGAAACAATAACTGGGATTACCAGAGTGATGGAAGATCCAATGTCTCGAAGTCCCTGAGCCTGTAGATCACCGACCTTGACCATTTGGATGTGGGGATGGAGGTTGGCTGGTGTACGGTGTCTGGCCTGCCGTAGGGTGTGGACTGGATAAACCACTTCCTCAGCTATTGGTGTTTCTTGGGAGTAGCATTCCTCAGGTCTCGTTGCTTCATCTCGGCATATGTTGACTGGTTGGAGTGGCAGACGGGCTCCAAGCATGCAGCCTCGGTTTTGGAGACAATCTTTATCTATATGTCCATGGCGCCCACATGTATAACAGCGCCATAGATTGGGCAAGTCACCGGCCCTGTTTGTAGTCCTTTGTTTTGGTGCAGCTTCTGCTGGGTAGTGGGACCATCCTTCTTGAGCGGCTGGTGCTAGCAGTACGGCAGCTGGAATCCCATAAACATATTCCAGAACCCAAGCCCTCTCTTCTCTTGAGGATCTAGGCCCCAATGCATCCAACAATGCTGTGGCTTGGGCCATTTTGGACAAAGTTGATTCCCGATTGTCACTAGATCCATGATGTGGCACATGGTGTAAATCCTCTGGCTCAATATCGGCAGGATCCTCATCGTCCTCTGCATCATTCTGGGCATCCCAACGGACTAATTTCTGGATCAAGTCCGACCGAGTCTCAGCGTTCCAGTAGATAATCTTTCGCCTCTGGCACAGATCCTGTAGCATCCATTTACTGCTGCGGTCGTAACTCCTCTCTGGACCTCGTCCCATGGCTGAGCTGGTGGGGTTGGACATGGCAGCATCCGAAACCTGAATGCCTCCCCTATGGCCTGCTGGGTATGCTTATGTGCCTCCCTGGTTGTTGAGCCCTGGATGGTGGCCACGAACACCAGTCCACTGCAGCTCCCCTGGCTAAACCAGGCTGAGTAGTATCCCACTGCTGCCACCAATTGTGGAGACACGGGGCTCAGTGGGTGCTCTCGTCCACTAAAACCCGCCGCCTTTAGAAAGACAGCGTGGCTCAGGGCTCATCCCAACTGAACGCCGGCCTCCTTAACCGTGGGCGTAACACTACTCAGACAACACAGGGTGAGGGAACCACAATAATTAGACTTTATTGGATCCCCAAACAATTAACGGCACATAAACACATAATCAGCAAAACACAAATGTAATGGGCAACAGAGTCTCACCCTTCCGCTGGCTCACCAGGGATTTAGAATGTCCATGACTCAGAGGTTCCAGGGCTATTTACTCCAATCCAGCAGCACCCCGCTTTTGGCGGGCACCCACCAAGAAAGGAATAATGCCAGATTTAGGAAGCTGTCTGAGGTCTGCAAAGTCTGTAACAGGTGACTGAACTGTCCCAACCTGAGTGTCCTCCTTAGGTAGTCCTGGTATGATGTTACAATCCTGGCAGCCGGAGTCGAAATCCCTAGACTGTGGATATGGTCTCCAACCGGAACCGGAGTCCCTAGATTGAAGCCATAAGGTATCCTGATCCTCTAGTCAGCTCCTAAGAGCTTAGACTGGATCCATCAGCATCCATCAACCTTCATCTCCCTGGTGGTTTAAAGAAGTCCTCTCTTATAGCCACAGCCTTCCACTTGAATACACTGCGTCCTCATCGGATTGGTTGGACAAGATTGCTTCTCCCATTGGATGAATTTAAAGCTGCATGGATAATGTTCATTTAAATGGTGTGCATAGAAAGACTGAGGATATCTACATGAAGTCTGCAAGTCACAGACTCGACAATGGCTACTAAGGTAATCACATTAGCAATATATGATTACTGGAAGAGTCTGGAGAAACAATAGCTAAGCAAATATGAGGTACTACACAAAAGAACAATACGTCTGGATGAATGTTAAGAAACTTTAACCCATGAGAGGCATTGGGTGTCCATGTCGTCACAGTGCGGGTCAGTTTTTTGATATTTATATTGCTAAGTTTGACACCCTGCCAACGACAAACAACATTGTTAGTGTGTCCATCATCAGCGACGTGGGCATGTCGTTATGAGCAGTGCTCCACGCCTCCTCCGCTCTGATTGGCATCACGGCAGGGTGTATGCTATGGACAATTATACGCCTTTATCGTTGCCTGAATCGTTGGGAGGAATGCTGTGTGACGGTGTACATACGACCACCTTGGTCAAACAATATATCGCTGGACGATGTTGCGTCGTTTGTGAGATGGGTATGTGTGACCGCTACAAAACGATCTATGAGCAATCTCAGCAAATCGTAGCAACAATCTGGGCATGTCACATCGCTAACGAGATCGCTAGCGATATCGTTGTGTGTAAAGCAGCCTTTAGACATATTCAGGGTTAAATTTAGATGGTGCTCAGCCAATGTGACAGTCACTTGTACACAATTCTGGGATAGAAAAATCAAAAAAGGTGCCACTCACTAAGATTAAAAAATGATCCTTTATTTCACTGAATGTAAATAGACAACTGGAAGATGTGCGGGGGAAGTCTTTTGGCAGCTCAAAGAGAAAAGATTCTGGGAGCTGAACCATCCAGATTTGACTCCAGTGCAGGGGGTGGCCCTACGACCAAATGATCAGATACTGGTGCAAGATAAGGGCATCAATAGCAAGTTGATTTATAGATGGGAGGCGACTCCCCACCGAGTCATGAAGAGGGTTAATCCCAAAAGCCCAGTGCATGAAGTTCTACCAGAAGGGAAGGAAGGAGCACCTGTAAGGGTGCTACATCGTTATATGATCCCTCCTGCATTTCTGAAAGAGAATGGGAGACCAAACCCCTGAAAGAACAAAGAAATACTTTGTCAAAGGGGGCTGTTGACAGTAAAGATGAGTCATGGGCAATACCTTCAGCACCCAGAGAAGCAGCATCTCCACCAACAGCTGAACTAAAGAATGGGGCAAGGACTGAATCTGCCAGTGAGAAACCAGAAGGTCCACGTGTCCTGGGAGAGAAACCCCAGGAAGGACCTCACAGAATTGGGCGCACCAATGCTGGTATCTACCTACATGGTACCACCATAGGCCCACCTCAGAGGAACATCAAGGTGCAGAATAGTTCTTCTCACCCAAGGACTGGCGTGATGAAAGACAGGAGGAATGTAAGGGGGTGTTGAATGAAAGGTACACTAAGCCAGCATCTTACAGCAGCTGCAAATAAATATCACCACCTGATGGTTGGAAAAAGGGAAAAATTTAAAAGAGATCCTGGGTCAGGTGGTAGTTGTGACACAGTTGTTAATTGTAAAAGCCCAGTCAAGAAGGAAGACAGTCAAGAAGGAGAGAATTTGGTGCCAAGAGTTTGAAGAGAGCAGTTGTGTGAGCAGTGGAGCAGGCTTAGGCTGCTTTCACACTTCTGTCTTTTTCCATCAGTTGCAATCCGTCACCTTGAGAAAATATGGTATCCTGCTAAATAATTTGCAGGATTCAGTTTTTTTCCCCATAGACTTGTATTAATGACGGATTGCTAATGATGGGCTTGTGTTGCATCTGTCCTGCAATGGATCAGTCATGGATTGACTGACTGTCAGGCGAAAGCAATGCAGAATGCAACATTTTTAGTGTGCGTCGAAAAAACGGACAGCGACGGATCCGTTGACGTCCGTCGTTAGTTATAATGGAAGCCTATGGGCGCAGGAATCCATCGTCATCCGTGAAATAATGGAATCAAGTGATGGATCAGTTTTTATACTCTGGGCATGCCCAGTTCGACTGTAAATTCAATTTTTGTCACAAAAATGCTTTCTCTCTCACTCCCTCTTTCTCTCTCTCTCTGTTTTTTCATACTCTCCGTTACATCAGTTTACACACAATCTGTGCCGGATCCGTCTCATCAGTCACAAAACGGATTGCGACTGATGGAAAAAGACGGAAGTGCCACCATTGCTATAGAAGAGTCCGAAAGCGATCATATCCAGAAGAAGAGCAATAAGAAGAACTCCATAAGAAGACAGAAGAAGGAATACCGAATATTCACCTCTAAAGAAGACCGAAGACCAAATGTCAACTCCAGAAGGAGACCGAAGACCGAATACCAACTCCAGAAGAAGACAAAGTATCGATACCAAGAGAAGACCTCCTTTCCGTGAAACTGTAACCAGAAGATCTGAGTGATCCGGTCGTTGCTTCCTGTCCAAGTGTACAGTACTAAATTGACTTGTGACCCAGAGGGTAGTGCCATAACCCTTTTAGGCTATGTGCGCACTAGAAATGTGAAGTTTCTCAAGAAAATTTCTTGAGAAACTTCTGGGAGTGAAAGATTTCCGGACCTCCGGAAAAAATCCGCACCAAATCCGCATGCGGATTTGCCGCGGAATTGCCGCGATTTTCCCGCGGGTGGTTCCCTGCGGATTTTTGCAGGCTGTACTGCCGAAATCCGCAGGGTACCTGCGGAAATAATGGACATGTTCATTTTCTCAAGAAAGTTTCTCGAGAAATTCTTCTCAAAGAAATTTCTTGAGAAAAATGCGCACCAGTGCGCACAGCTATTTTTTTTTACCATAGAATTTGCTGGGAAATGTCTGCACAAAGATTGCAGACATTTCTCAAGAAATTTCCGCGGCAAATCCGCGGGTAAATCCGCGGGTGAAAAGCTCTAGTGCGCACATAGCCTTAGGGCCTGCGTGCTGTTTGTTTGTATTGCTAGCAAGGTTTGACACTAATGCATTCCTGACAGGGAGACTAAGATTGAGCTAACGTTAATAGTTAGTAGTTGTATAAGTGATAAAGTGTAAATTACACTGTGTATATATTTTGTGCATCTGTGTAACTGAATTTATAATTGTGAAATACTTGTTTCAATAGTAACCAACTGTGCCTTGATAGAATAGTTTAGGCATATCGCTTTATGTATAATAAACCCCTGTTTTTACATTCCACTCAGATGTCCTTTTCTGTGCCCTTGCATCACCAAAACCTGCTTACACCTCAACAATCGTCTGTCTTTCTCCTGCAGGAATCTACTTTACCTCCAATGACATCCTAATTAGGGATGAGCGAATATATTCGTCACTATTCGGTATCCGGCTTTAAACAGGCTATTTGCACCATTTGGTATTAAACAACATCCTCTCCGATACTTTCATTTTCATTTCTGACTTCCTGGTGCCTGTTTTCCAACATCTGATGTTGCTTGCCCTCACAGTAACGCCGCAGCCATCTTTGTTGTGGTCTTACTGTGATTGGCTTGGCCGCACAACGTCATAGGGGCTATATAAGCCAGCGACCATTTTGTGAGCACGCAGTCATAGGGAGCTGGTGGTGTACATAGACTGTATTGTGTGCGGGAGAGCGTTCGTAGATCTAACTAATAAATAGTCCTTGCAAGTGTAAGACCTGTTAACATTTACATATATAGGTTAGAAGACTGTGGACTTTTCCTTGTTATGCTGCCACCTGCTGTCAAAACAAAGAACAGCGGGCACAAACCCCCTGTTGCTTGATTTACTTGGTACAGTCCTGAACAGGATGTGAGGAGGAGCTGGTTTTGGCTTGGTAGCTGTTTTTTATGCAGAGAAGTGTGTGTCCAGACGTGCGAAATAATGCAAGGCCGCATTCTGCCCTGCTGAACAAGGTCCAAGTACCTGAGTGCTGCGTTACATCTCCCAAAGACACAGATCCAAGAAAGGCTGGATGTGGAGCGAGGAGCCAGACAGCACGTGCAAATTACAGATCCGGGACAAAGACTGAACTTTAGAGGTGTCTGCCGGCGGAATACGGGCCCCAACGGTGACGAGGTACCCCACGCTGAAACCTGCAGTTAAGTGTGCACACTACTTTAGTTAGGGACAGATAGAAAAAGACTCTGCACTGTGTTATGCAAGTAAGGTAACAAGGACTCTGCGTTTTTTTTGCTTAATAAGGATTTTTGTGTTTTGCTTTTGGGAGTACAATCTGAGGCTTCCCACCCTTGACAAGCTATTCAAAGTGGTTGTATGTATATTACATTATATCTACTGCTGTGCACCTTCCCCCTTTTCTCTCCCTCCTTTCCCGCACTATTCCTCCACCTGTGTTGTGCAATATGTTATTAAATTTGCATTGATTAACCCCCATGGTTCCGTGCAGTCCTTGCGTATCCCGTTACCTGCAGGTTATTACACAAGGGCTGAACACAGTGTCCAGTAGCTGCTAGCAGCTCCATAAATCACATTTTTAACAAACAGAATGCAGGTCTATCGGTCTCTCTCTCTGTCTGTCGGTGTTTCCCTCTCCCCCCTCTCTCATACTCACTGATCACTGACCGATCACCGGCGCGGCACTGCACCGCTGTCACACTGCTCCAGCGGCTTCTCCTGCTTTTGAAAATGCCGGCCCATCATTATTCCATCTTGTATTCCTTGCTTCCCCCGCCCACCGGCACCTATGATTGGTTGCATTCAGATGCGCCCCCACGCTGAGTGACAGCTGTCTTACTGCAACCAATCACAGTGGACGGTGGGCGGGTCTATATCATGCAGTCAAATAAATAAATAATTTTTAAAAATGGCGTGCGGTCCCCCTAATTTTGATACCAGCCAAGTTAAAGACACACGGCTGAAGGCTGGCATTTTCAGACTAGGGACCCCCCCGGCATAAAAATATCAGCCAGCAGCCACCCGGAATTGCCGCATCCATTAGATGCGACAGTCCCGGGACTCTACCCGGCTTATCCCGAATTGCCCTGGTGCGGTGGCAATCGGGGTAATAAGGAGTTAATGGCAGCCCATAGCTGCCATAAGTCCTAGGTTAGTCATGGCAGGCATCTATGATTAACCTGTAAGTGAAGGTAAATAAACACATTGTTATGAATCGGCGGCGCCATAGCCGCAAGCAGCCTGCTGCAGTTCCAGTTGCGCCCGGGCGCCGGCCGCTATTTTTGGCCGTGCCTCGGGTTGTCCAGCTGGCTGCTTCCTCCTCCACATCTAATGAGGTCATCAGTGATGTGGCGGTTCCGAATAGGCCGCTGGTGATGTCGCTAATGACGTTGCACTCCGCTATTGGACCCTGGAGGTGCCATTGTGGTCCACTCTTGGGTTGGGGCAGACCCAGGTTATAAAAGGGGCTGGAGACAACATGGAGGTGCGCAGTCTTCACCTATGTTCAGACAGAGCACACCTCTATGTTAGAGCCTCATTGCAGCATCAGCTTCTTAGATTGGAAGCAGTAGGTAGGGATAGGCGTCCGATGCCAGCCACGTCAAGACACCCATGGCTGGGCACGATATGGTCAGGCGTCGCGCTTCCCTCCTATTATCCAGTCCTGCTAGTGCAGCCCAGTGGAGTGTTGGGGAATGTTTCCTTTTCAATGACAGCAAGCAGAGATGATGGGGTATATCTCTTTTTATTGACAGCAAGCAGAGCATAGAGCATGGCTGGCTGCGAGACAGAGCCGCACGATCAGAATGAACTCGGATGAACTTCACCCGACTTCATTGTCATCGTGCGGCTCTGTCTGTGTGCCGTGGTCTGATTTGCGATCACAGGTGAAGGACTCACCAGTGACCGCAAATCCCCTGAGTGACTGAAGTGAACCGCGCAATCAGCGGTGCCGTCATTCAGGTTACCCGAGGCAAGCTGCAGTCCTCCACCTGAGAGCGGTGGCCGCGGGTAACCTGAGTGACTTCACAGCTGACAGCGTGACTCACTTCAGTTGCTCCGTGGAGCTCACAGGAGTGGTGGTGTTCTCCTGGGACCTCGTGAGGATTACACTGGACCTGGAGGGGTATTTGGGGATTTTAATAAAGTGATGAAAGAGGGTGTTTTTTTGTCTTTTATTACAAACTAGCTGTACTACCCGGCTTCGCCCGGGTTAATAACTGCTGTTAACAAAATAGAATGTATTAACAAAAATGTATTCTGCACACAAAAACCACAAAACAAATAGATAGAAATGTAATTATTAAATTGTTGCCTATATTAACCAATCAGAGCTCAGATTAATTAACTGTAGCAAAATAGAAGCTAAGCTGTGATTAGTTGCTATTGGCAGCCTCATAAATCTCCAGGCAACAGAAAGCCCTCCCCCCTGACAGTATATATTAGCTCACACATAGTAGACAGGTCATGTGACTGACAGCTGCCGGATTTTCTATATGGTACATTTGTTGTTCTTGTAGTTTGGCTGCTTATTAATCAGATTTTTATTTTTGAAGGATAATACCAGACTCTTCACTTTTTCCCAATTATGTAGATAGGGGCAAAATTGATTGGTAAATTGGAACGCGCAGGGTTAAAATTTCGCCTCACAACATAGCACCCAGCGCTGCTCGGGATAGTAACTGTCTCTCTGTTTCTCTCCCATTCTCTGTCTGTCTCCCCCTCTGTATATATCTCTCTGTCTGTCTCTTTCCCTGTCGGTCTCTGTCTCTTTCTCCATCTGTCTCAATCTCTTTCCCTGTCTGTCTATCTATCTTTGTCAGTTTCCCTGTCTGTCTCTTTCCCTGTCTGTCTCTTTCCCTGTCTGTCTCTGTCTCTTTCCCTGGCTGCATTGTGACACGCCAACATTCCATATAAGGGCGTGACTGCGCATTCTTCTGAAGTTCTGGCTGCACTGTGGCTCCCAGCTCCATTCGCTTTAATGGAGGCAGGTTTTTTGGCGAATACTTGTAAAGAGCGAGGTTAAAATTTCCCCTCGAAACATAGCCTATGACACTCTCGGGGTCCAGAAGTGTGAGTGTGCAAAATTTTGTGGCTGTAGCTGTGACGGTGTGGATGCCAATCCCGGACATACACACACACATACACACACACATTCAGCTTTATATATTAGATAAAGGATTATTTCAAGTGTATGTGTTTATTTACTTTCACTTACAGGTTAATCATTGGGGGTGTCTAATAGATGCCTGCCATGATTAGCCTAGGACTTAGTGGCAGCTATGGGCTGCCATTAACTCCTTATTACCCCGATAGCCACCGCACCAGGGCAATTCGGGATGAGCCGGGTAGAGTCCAGGGACTGTTGCATCTAATGGATGCGGCAATTCCGGGCGGCTGCTGGCTGATATTTTTAGGCTGGGGGGCTTCTCATAACGTGGGGCTCCCTATCCTGAGAATATCAACCTTCAGCCGTGTGGCTTTACTTTGGCCGGTATCAAAATTGGGGGGACCGCACGCCGTTTTTTTAAATTATTTATTTATTTCCCTGCACTACATAGACCCACACACCGGCGGCTGTGATTGGTTGCAGTGAGACAGCTGTCACTCAGTGTGGGGGTGCGTCTGAATGCAACCAATCATAGGCGCCGTTGGGCGGGGGAAGCAGGGAATATGAGAAGGAATAATGAGCGGCCAGCATTTTCAAAAGCTGGAGAAGCCGCCAGAGCAGTGTGACAGGGGTGCAGAGTCGCGCCGGTGATCGGTCAGTGATCGGTGAGTATTAGAGAGGCGGGAGAGGGAGAGACCGACAGACAGAGAGAGAGACCAAAAGATTGTGTTCTGTTTGTTAAAAAAGCGATTACTTTGGCTGGAGAACTGTTCTGGCGACTACGTAAATGCCGTGTGCTGCTGTGAGCACGTTATTCCAAGACACCAGAAATGCAGTCACGCACCTTCTACAGGCTGTGGCCATACTGTTTCTGCCTTTTCCCATCCATTTCAGCCTTTTCCTTAGTCACCACAGCTCGGTGTTAGGTCCAACGTAAAATTATTCGGGTTTCCCATAGACTTACATTGCGCATCGAATATTCACAAATAGTCGAATAGTGCCGATCTATGCGTCGGATATTCGTCGAAGCAGATATTTGGTATTTGATCATCCCTAATCCTAATCCCAGGCGCATGTGACTTGTTTCAGATTATTGCAGTGGCCACTGACTAGCAGCCATCACATATTTCTTTGATGGAACATCATTGCTGCTGTGGGAAGTAGTACTGGTTGTGGGACTAAGCAGTATCAGTAAGACTGGTATAGGATCAGTAAGGTTGGTGTTATGCATCAGCCTTGGCTCAAAAGGACATAATCACATTCTCCTGTTTCCTCTTCTCTATGTTGTGCACCACTCTGGGTTTTACAAGTGGCCCAATGTGCTCCCATGTGATTATCTCTATAGACCTATATAAGGCAAACCAAGACATAGGATATTTCAAGTCCCCTGGCCCAAAGAAAGCTCAAATGTAAAGCAGCACAATAGAGCCCGGGGCCGCAGCTACACAGGCAGTGCCCAGGACCAGCTTGCGCTGCCCACCATAAGGAAAAGGACAAACAACAACTAGGAAGAGGGTCACTGTGCGGCTCCAAGCTACAAAGACTCACACACATAGTGCAACAAGGAAGGCCTCCAACCCACCTGGCAAGGTGAATCCCCTCATTGCTGTCAGGCTGACTGGACCCCCATCATCTTCTGGAACAGACTCCCAGGCCTGTATTAACAACTGCCAAGTAAAGGTAAAGGAAACTACAGCCCCCTGTGTTGGTCAGTTATTACCGGCATCCTCAGTCCTACACCCCAATGTTAAATCATAGAGACTACCACTCCTGTCCTCCCTGGAGCCTATTTCTACCTGTGGAGAGCTGCAACAATCGAGCTGCATCACCATCTGCCCCAGAAGAGAGAGACTTTCCGCAGCGGTGGCTAATAACCCCCTATCATCATCATTCCCATCTTTTATTTGACACCAACGGGGTCACGGAATCGGGCAAGGCCGCTGTTACATCCCCCAACTGGCCCAGTGATGGGTAGCACTCACCCCAGAGACCCCATGGGCGCGTCATGACATTCCGCAGGTAAAAAATGCACGTGTTTTTGTTTTGTTTACGAGCCGGAAATACATAAAAATTGCATGTAATCGCATCCAATGTTGTTATTTAAAGGATGACAAACCAAAAACAAAAAATGCAGCGTCAAAACGCGATAAAAACAAATCATCAAAAATGCAATTAAAAAAACTCAAGTAAACTAAAGTGCAGAGATGGTGCAGGAACTCTACAGTGTCAAAAACTCAATGCACATTGATTGTGGGAACGTAGCCTTACTTTTTCTGTGTCTTGTTTGCATGTGGGCAGTACCTGTCTCCAGTACCTGATCTCCGGTGTCCTGTCTGCCTGTGGAGTTCAGTGCATCTAGTCATTGTTTCCCGCGTGCCTTACCTGCTTGTTGCATCGATGCCTAGGATCCGTCAGCCCACCTGGACCTCGGCTTAGAGCAGGGTTCCCCAACTCCAGTCCTCAAGGCCCACCAAGAGTGCATGTTTTCAGGATTTCCTTAGCATTGCACTGCTGTTGGAACCAGCACCTGGGCAGGTAATTACATTAACACCTGTGCAATACTAAGGAAATCCCAAAAACCTGCACTGTTGGTGTGCCTTGAGGACTGGAGTTGGGGAACACTGGCTTAGAGGATCCACCTCACAAGGTAAGACTATAACAATTATTGCTTCTTCTTCTTTTTTTTATTTTTTAAACCAGTATGTTGTTTTAAAAAATTCCATTCCCTTGATAGCCCCTCAAATAAGTCTTGATGTACCTTACGTGTATTTAAACACATACTCACTGTGTGGAGGAGGCTGAGTGGGAAGAATTTGTCAGGTAAATGTTCTTGAGTCAGAAAGTAATTTAAAACATTCAGAATAATTTACTGACTGCAGAATCACAGCCCTCATCACACATTACTTTCAGAAGAATATACATGCTCTTTCCTGTTAGTTACAGCACCTAATATATTCTCCACTAAGGAGACCATCACATTATCAGCCTAAAGCCTGCTTTAAGCCAGCTTTACACCTTACAATTAGGTGTGCGATCTCGTATGCGATGTGACACGCCCAGGTCGCATATGTGATCTAATGAGATTGCATGTAAGTCGTTCATTTGCTGACACACGAGCGTTAGTAGTCTATGTTATGCATTGGGCACCTTTTTTTTTTTTTTTTTATTTATTGACTTGACAAGCGTGTGTAATGTGTAGGGATGCGTTTTTACTATGTCATCTGCCATTCAGCTCTGCTACATGGCCGCTGACAGCAGACACAGACAGCCATGTAGCAGCGGTGAATGGTAGTTGACAGCAGACACAAAAAGAGCCGCACGATCAGAATGAACTCGGGTGAACCTCACCCGACTTCATTGTCATGCTGCGGCTCTGTCTGTGTCGCGTCCTGATTAGCGGTCACCTGTGAAGGACTCACCGGTGACCGCTAAAACCCTGAGTAACTGAATTGAGCAGCCCTCTCTCATATACTCACCGATCCCCGATCTCCGGCGCTGCACGGCATTCACACTGCTCCGGCGGCTTTTATTGTTTTGAAAAAGCCGGCCGCCCATTAAGCAATCTCGTATTCCCTGCTTACCCCGCCCACCGGCGCCTATGATTGGTTACAGTGAGACACGCCCCCCACACTGAGTGACAGGTGTCAGACTGCACCCAATCACAGCAGCCGGTGGGCGTGTCTATACTGTGTAGTAAAATAAATAATTAAATAATTAAAAAAAACGGCGTGCGGTCCCCCCTAATTTTAAAACCAGCCAGATAAAGCCATACGGCTGAAGGCTGGTATTCTCAGGATGGGGAGCTCCACGTTATGGGGAGCCCCCCAGCCTAACAATATCAGCCAACAGCTGCCCAGAATTGCCGCATGCATTAGATGCGACAGTTCTGGGACTGTACCCGGCTCTTCCAGATTTGCCCTGGTGCGTTGGCAAATCGGGGTAATAAGGAGTTAATGGCAGCCCATAGCTGCCACTAAATCCTAGATTAATCATGTCAGGCGTCTCCCCGAGATACCTTCCATGATTAATCTGTAAATTACAGTAAATAAACACACACACCCGAAAAAATCATTTATTAGGAATAAAAAACACAAACATATACCCTGGTTAACCCTTTAATCAGCCCCAAAATTCCCTCCATGTCCGGCGAAAGCCAGTATGCTCCAGCGTCGCATCCAGCGCTGCTGCATAGAGGTGACCAGAGCTGCAGCAGACACAGCCGCTCCGGTCACCTCCACACAGCAACTGAAGACAGCCGCGCAATCAGCTGATCTGTCACTGAGGTTACCCGCTGTCACTGGATCCAGCGGCGGATGCAGCGGTGGCCGCGGGTAACCTCAGTGACAGCTCAGCTGATCGCGCTACTCACCGCCGCTCCGGTCACCTCCACGCAGCAACTGAGGTGAGTAGCGCGATCAGCTGAGCTGTCACTGAGGTTACCCGCGGCCACCGCTGCATCCAGTGACAGCGGGTAACCTCAGTGACAGCTCAGCTGATCGCGCAGCTGTCTTCAGTTGCTGTGTGGAGATGACAGGAGCGGCGGTGTATTCTGCAGCTCCGGTCACCTCCATGCAGCAGCGCTGGAAGCGACGCTGGAGCATCCTGGCTTACGCCGAACATGGAGGGCTTTTTGGGGCTGATTAAAGTGGTTAACCAGGGTATATGTTTGTGTTTTTTATTTCAAATAAATGATTTTTTTCGGGTGTGTGTGTTTATTTACTGTAATTTACAGATTAATCATGGAAGGTGTCTCATAGACGCCTGACATGATTAATCTAGGACTTATTGGCAGCTATGGGCTGCCAATAACTCCTTATTACCCTGATTTGCCAACGCACCAGGGCAAATCGGGAAGAGCCGGGTACAGTCCCAGAACTGTCGCATATAATGTATGCGGCAATTCTGGGCGGCTGTTGGCTGATATTGTTAGGCTGGGGGGCTCCCCATAACGTGGAGCTCCCCATCCTGAGAATACCAGCCTTCAGTCGTATGGCTTTATCTGGCTGGTTTTAAAATTAGGGGGGAACCGCACGCCGTTTTTTTAAATTATTTAATTATTTATTTCACTACACAGTATAGACACGCCCACCGGCTGCTGTGATTGGGTGCAGTGTGACACCTGTCACTCAGCGTGGGGGGCGTGTCTCACTGTAACCAATCATAGGCGCCGGTGGGCGGGGTAAGCAGGGAATACGAGATTGTTTAATGGGCGGCTGGCTTTTTCAAAACAGTAAAAGCCGCCGGAGCAGTGTGAACGATCAAAGGTAAGGTAAGTAATTTTGATCGTTAACGGTCGTTCATGCGTTTTACACGCAGCAACGTCGCTAATGAGGCCGGATGTGCGTCACGAATTCTGTGACCCCAATGACATCTCGTTAGCGATATCGTTGCGTATAAAGCGGCCTTAAATCAAAGAATATTCTTCATATAGACAAGACTTAAGGGAGTTCTGAGTGTCATACATGGGCTGTCCACAGTGTCCTTCTTTTGGATATGCAGGCCTTCATTATAAAATTAAAATTAAGGATAAACATTAGTGATGAACAAATCTGAAATTTTGCAGTTTGCATAAATTTGGCCAGCAAGTTCAATTTGTATTGAAGTTACTCAATACAAATCAAATGTGACTTACTATGCCCTGAAGTCTCTAAAGACCCCAGGGCAAAATACATGTAGGGTAAGGAAAAAATACTTACCTCAACGCTCTTTGGCACTGACCTTGTGTTCTCCATTTTCTCTTTTCTAGCATCTTTACTTTTCATACGAGCTTCTGACACAAAAAGGCCTTGGGCAAAATGTACATTGTAATGTTAGAAGCTTACTCAGGACTGGAAGACCTGGTGTAGTGTGAAGATGCTGTAATAGTCACATTGGCAGAGCCGCAGAATTCACTGATTGGCACCGATAGTGCTGTCAACATGACATCTTCACTGCAGCCCATCAACAAAAACTGGAGCAACAGCAAAGAGGCATCACTGGACCCAGGCTAGTTTGTGGAAACCTATTGGCTATTAATGTTTCCAACTTGGTAACCCCTTTTAATTATCTGAAATGTTGAAAACTAAATTTTAATTAATGTGGCTAATGGTGTATGTGTGACGCCCCTGGACTATCAGGTCGTCACAGGGTACTGCACACTCTTTTCCCTTAGTGCAGTATTTAAAATCCCTCATGGTTCTGGGTCCCCATCTTACAGTGCTGCCTCCAACAGCAAATCAAATCCTATGAACACCCTGCACAACACACACCAGACACACCGGTGGACGGCTTGAGCGGAATACGGTCGCCCACCTAGGGGTCAGGAAGGGAGGGTCAGGAGATTGTCAGTGAAGTAAGGAGTGTGTAGTGAGGAGAGTGAAGTGGAGGAAGGAGGGAGTGGTAGCTCCCGAGAGTAGCTGTCTAGGTTGCAGGCGGTGTCTGGGCCTAGAGGAGTCCGCCCCCCGGTCACAGGGGGATTGAGGCGAGGTGCTTAGGACCTGTCAAGAGGACGGTCAGTAGCCTGATCCTATCTCCGGTCGGGGTCCAAAGGCACGGCGGGGTACACGGACCCAAAGTCGGGGAGAAGCTTCAGGCAATTAACCTGCGGAGAGCGGCACCTTTATGGACTGTTCCCACTAGATCCAGAATCAGGGCACTAGCGCAACAAGGGGGGTAGGGCCTTCCACACTTGCAGCCCAAAAGATCCCAAGCATGAGTCCTTAGAGCAGGCTCCCACACTTAACGACAGTGAGGAGCGGGGCCCGGCAAGTTCCAAACTACCGCGCCACTTCAGTAAATCTCAACTTTGTGCCAGGAGGCAGGTCACAGATCACCAGGCAGCAGTGCAGGGGACGAGACCCGGACGAGCTCCCCGAGAGAGGCAGCGGCACCTAGAGACTTGGTTTACCCGGTTGTCAGCATCTGCTTATTGGCTGAGTGAGTACATGAGTGATCTCCCCGTCATGGCACCAAGTAGCACCATCCAGAGTCCCGGGGCCTACCCCTACCCATGGAGGGTAATAACACCTTGCTGCCCCAATCAATCACCCCGGGTACTCCCAACAACGGCAGCAGCGGTACTCCCAATTACCGCACATCATGAGTGGTGTCACAAACTATCATCCCCCTGTAAATATCCCCTTTCACTTACAGTGTGGCCCAGAGCCCTCGGGTCCGGAGACCCTCGAGCCACGAATGGACATTGCCCACGGATCCGAGCGGTTTGATCCGCTGCTGGGGCGGCACATATGTAAATTATTAATTTAACTGTAACAGCAGAAAGAAGAAGGAGGTTGTACATAGCAGATCACAGTGTGGAGAGGGGGGAGAGCACCACCATCCAGTTCCTTTCACTGCATTTTCTCTATAAACTGTTGTGGAATCTACATCTTGCATCAATGGCTTTTGGGACCTGCTAGCTAACCCATTATTTCCTATAAGCATTGCAAACTGTGCTAGAGACTGTTCACTTCACGCTGCAATATCTTGTGGTTGTGTAACTGTGCCGCCCTGGCAAAACCAGGGTGTCACAGATGTTTGCATCCATCTTTCTGGTGCAGATCTCACTCTCCTTTGGGGAGTTTTCAACACAGTGACACACAACACCAGTGGGAGGAGCTGAGAGGTCTGAAGTGTCTGGAAGGAAACTATATAGGGAGTTTCCAGTTTGCAGTGAGCACTGCAGTCAGTCTAGTCTGCAGGAAGTGTAGAGTCTGGAAGGAGCTCCTGTGTGGAGCTTGGGAAGACAGGCAGTAAGGGCCTCAGGAATAGGCCAGCCACTTGTGGGACCCGAAGTGGACCGGGACAGGGTAGTGGTTCCCCCGGTGCCGACTGTCGGGACCCGGTCCGGACCTGTGCACGGAGCAGACACAGACCTCAGGCAGGAGAAGAGCACCTGTAGTACACCCTTGGATGAGGGGCCCGTCCTCACAGCAGCCGAGTGCACCAGTTACCAGCAATTTGGTTTACAAAAGACTCTGTGTTTACTGACCCTCCACATCAATACAACCTCATCCAGCACCAGGACAACTGAGCTGTGAGTGTACTATTCCATGCAATCCCTGCCACCACCACAACTCCCAACTGGGCCCCGGGACTACAACTCCCCTACCCGTGGAGGGGATCCCACCTTGCTGCCCCATTCCATCAGTCTCGGGCACGGTCCCCAGATGCAGTGGCGGTGCCACCATCTCATCACCGCAACCCACAGGTGGCGTCACAGACAATCTTCCTTGTAAATATCCCCTTTGTCACTTGTGGGCGGCGGACCGCTGCTCGAGCCCGGGTCCGGTTCCCACTCGAGCCACAGTAAAGCCCCGGATCCAAGCATCCCCGAGCAGCCACTTAGCTACGGTCTGGCCCCCGCCCGCAACATAACAACCTCACATGAGCCACGGAGAGCGAGTGCCGACACTGCTGGAACAGTGCCGGCATAGAAGGTGAATCTAAACTTTTTATTTTAATTAGGGCAAACAGAAGAGGTAGTCCCAGAAGTGGACAACCGCTTTACTGGTGTAACAAAGTTCCACAACTACCACCAAAACGATACCGCAACAGAAGGAGTGACCTCATGCCCCACGGCACTTGTGCTTCAAGGCAAAATCCCTATGGCTCCCTATGGCTCCAGGTCACACAACCTCACAAGCACAGCACCACAACAACAATGGCCACCACACAGCCCCAACACTAAGGGCAGCTTTGCACACTACGACATCGCAAGTGCGATGTCGGTGGGGTCAAATCGAAAGTGACGCACATCCGGCGTCACTTGCGATGTCGTAGTGTGTAAAT
Organism: Anomaloglossus baeobatrachus; assembly: GCF_048569485.1. Classification (NCBI taxonomy): domain Eukaryota; kingdom Metazoa; phylum Chordata; class Amphibia; order Anura; family Aromobatidae; genus Anomaloglossus; species Anomaloglossus baeobatrachus. The sequence continues at coordinate 422,883,308 of NC_134357.1, forward strand.
CCTAGATGATACGATAAACGAGCGCAAAAGTTATCGTATCATCGTTGCAAGCTCCGACTTTTCCATAATTTTGCTGCAGCGATGGAACGGTGTTGTTCCTCGTTCCTGCGGCAGCACACATCGCTGTGTGTTACGCCGCAGGAGCGAGGAACTTCACCTTAACTGCCGCCGGCAGCTCTACGGAAGGAAGGAGGTGGGCGGGATGTTTACATCCTGCTCATCTCCGCCCCTCCGCCGCTATTGGCCGCCTGCCGTGTGACATCGCTATGACGCCGCACGACCCGCCCTCTTAGGAAGGAGGTGGGTCGCCGGCCAGAGCGACGGTCGCAGGGCAGGTGAGTGCATGTGAAGCTGGCGTAGCGATAATTTTCGCTGCGCCAGCTATCACAAGATATCGTACCTGCGACGGGGGCGGGGACTATCGCGTGCGACATCGCAGCATCGGCTTGCGATGTCGCAACGTGCAAAGCCCGCCTTAATGAAAACATCTATTAAAACTAAGCAAAATTTTTCAAAATTTAACATAGGGTTCTTAGTTAACATTGTAGTCAGACAGTATGAAGCCCCCTGCCACATCACGGTGAAGCTCTTATTGACATATCACTACAAGAAGGGTTCAACTATTTTGCATTGAACTTTTTGACTGTGACCATGTACAGTAGATGTATACAGGTTATTAAACTGTAACGGCGTAGTGAGGCGACTCAGTGGTAATGTGCTGCCCCCGTGCCAGAAGCTGGGCTGCTCGGATCTGGATCTGCGGTGTGGCTCGAGGGACTCTTCCAGACCTCGGGGTCGCGCGGACACTTCAAATAAAAGGGGACACATTTGTACGGGATTTGCTGTAAACTGTCTGTGACGCCACCCACGGTATGTGGGGAAGTGTGGCACCACCGCTGCTGTTGTGTGGCACCCGGGGGCGATAGGATGGCAGCTGGTTGTTAACCCCTCCGTGGGTAGGGATGGCTTCTCTGGGGCCGGTGACTTGGTGCAGGGGACAGTGATGGCAGGGGCCGGCGCGCCTGGTCAGACCAGGGAGTCCCAGTTTACTCACGATTAAATAAATCAGACGAGTCCAGTGGTAAACCAAGGTGGTGGTGGCCGGCAGCCGGATGCATTCGGGTCCCACACTCGGGCTGATAATTTGTGTTACTTTCATCTGCACTACTGTGAGTTCTCTTTTGGCTCTCCGGTATGGAACACGGAAGCCCGCTCCCAGAACTATGGGTGGGAGCCTTGCCCGCTGACGCTGGCCCTTGGGATGTACCGGGCACTGTCGGATGCCCTATCCCCCGCAGTGGGCTGTTGTCTGCTTTTGGGACTTTGGTTGGGACAGGACCTGTAATCCTGCCCTCAATTGGTTAATTAGCTAGGCCGATGGTTCCGGTCCTGGCTTCAGGGTCCAAGTACCCCCTCTGTGTATGGTTTCTGGGTCAGTTCTCCGGTGTCGGTACCGGCGGGCTCCAACCCTGCCCCGGTCCACCTCGGATCTCCGGCAGACGTCTTACCATCTCCTGACAGACACTGACCACCATCTGCCACCTAGCCAGCACGCCGGGGCTCCAACCCCGACAACTTTCCACTCTGGCTTGCACTTAAACTTCCACTCCTCTCAACTACTACACTCCACTTGAACTACAACTTCAGGTTCTCAACTCTTAACTCAACTGACTCTTTTCCCGCCCTGGGTTCTCTAGACCCCCTAGGTGGATGTTTCTCATCCGCCTGGTCCGGCCCAGTGGTGTGCCTGTCCTACCCTGGCGGGGTGACTAGGATTTTGTCGGCTGTGTGTAACCCTTTGTGGGACGGTGTTATGCGGGGGCCTAGAGTGTGTGACTACTTTGTTTTTGCCAGGGCGTCACAGTAACAGGTTTATTTATTTATTTATTTATTTATTTACAGAAACAAAGGATAAGCAGTGATAAGAAATGATCAAGGAACAGCACAGCTGAGTATCAGAAGACAGATCAATTAATCAATATACAGTCAGTAATTTACAAAGAATAAATGTGATACCTTTGCATAACATTACTTAAGACACCAGATAGGTATTACTAACATTAATTCAATTCCCGTCTCTCCATGTCAGGGAAGCGTCAGTGTCACCCCCACTTCTGTCACAATACTCCTTATATAAACAATACAATGTATGAACAGGTGGACCTAAACGGGACCGACACAACCCAGTGAACTCAGTCATCTTACCTCAGGTGAAGTCATGGAACTTAATGCCTCAATACTGGATTAGGCAATGTAGGCAATGTGTACACTGGCAAAAAAAATGCACATAAACCACATCAAAAACGCATGCAGTTTTTGTACATTTTTTGTTGGCAAGTGATGCAGATTTGGTGCAGAAATGTCTGCAACCAAATACTGAACGTGCACATTAGCCTAATCCCTCAATCACGCCACCAGCGTTCATACTCGGTGCTCCCAACAGACCTCAGTGAAAGTTGAAACTGGTGTTGGATTGCCACATGGCCATCTCCCGCAATCAGACAGGCCAGCAATCTGGCAACGGGTACCACTTTCACTGAGAGCAGTGGGGAGCTCCGAGTGGGATCTCCAGTGATCTGACCCCAAAATTGCCAGACTGCTGTGGTGCCGTGTCCTGCAATCTGATAATCCAGCAGTCAGGTTCACTGGAATTCACACTCAGGGTTTCCCGCTGCCCTCAGTGAAAGTTGAACCCACTGCTTTCAGTGAAAGTGGAACCCGCTGCTGAATTGCCAGGCTGTCAGATTGCGGGACACGACTGATCGCCAATCTGGAAGCTGGTTCCACTTTCACTAAGAGCAGCAGGTTCAACTTTCACAGAGGGCAGCGGGGAGCCCACAGTGTGACCTACGTTGACCTGAATGTTGGATTGTCAGATTGATGTGGCACCGTGCCCACAATCCGGCAGTGGGTTCACCAGCAGTCACACTTGGTACAGTGGGAACCTGCCTGTGAACTCCGGTGACCTGACTGACATCACCACTTCTCACAGCCAGGTCCCCCCTACTGCAGTCTCCCAGAGCCTGCAATGAGCAGTTGCATTTTCCACCACTGCAGACTCTGGATGTAGCAGATCCGGAATCATTGTGCAATATGTTGTGGATTACATCGGACCTGCGGGGGTGTATTGGGGGTTAATAAATTGGAAAAAGATAGTATTTGTTTGTTTTTTTTTATTTACAATAAAAGATTTTGGTGTGTTTGTTAGTAATGGTGGGGGGGGTCTCAAGACCTCTACCCATTACTAACCTCGGGTTTGAAGACAGCTGTGATTTGTAAAAAAAAAAAAAAAAATCACAGCTGTTATGGGTGGACATCCAATATGACCTGGCCCTGACCTGAATCTTTTGGCTATCACCCAAGGACAATCTAGAAAACCTGGGAATTTTCCCAGTTCTTTTGTCCTTAGCCACTTCGTGGAGGGGTGTTAAAAGGCAATTCAAGCTGACTCAAGGAACATGACCAATGACACCACTGGTGGGTAATCCACGGTTTCCGTGTTGGTTACATGAGTCTCTCTCTACCTTGATTCCAGTGTTTACGGGAGGCATCCCACAGGTCAGGGATGTAGTTTCCCATTCTGGTTGCAGACCTTTAGCTTCCTTGTCGGGTAACAGGCGAACAGAACCCGGAAATTGATTTCAATACGTACAATTACGTAGCTCCATAGATTCTCTGACTCCGGGATTTGAGATTAACAGGGAGCTGACCCCTTTTGAGCAGTTATGTATCCTCCGAAACACACCAGCACATACAGTCTTGGTGATTTACAACATAGTGGTGCCTCGAGAAGCGTGAGGAGACTTGCACAACTACGTGAGGCAGTGGCAGAGAGATCTAGGTCGGGTCTTCCCCAGAGAACAGTGGCTTAAATTGCTTACATTGACACATAAAATAACTATATCTTGCAGGATGCAGGAACTTAACTTTGAAATACTCTCCAGATGGTACAGAACACCTGCTAAGCTACACAGGATGTTCCCAGAGGTATCAGACCCATGTTGGAGATGCCAGATGTCCGTAGGCTCAATTTTCCACGTTTGGTGGACCTGTCCAGGTGTCTGGGGGCTATGGGATGATATTTTTGCCCTTTACAACCATAAACAGTACAGACCAAAAGTTTGGACACACCTCATTCAAAGAGTTTTCTTTATTTTCATGACTCTGAAAATTGTAGCTTCACATTGAAGGCATCAAACTATGAATTAAGACATGTGGAATGAAAGTGTGATGCCCGGGCAAAATCAGATGGTCACAGAAGTTGTACAAATCTCTCAGGTACAATACTCCATCCTCCTTGGCATACCAACACAAAACCCACACCCAAGTACACCACACAGCCAGTAAAGCCTAGTCACCCCCTCATGACAATAGGGACACACCAGTGGGCGGGACCAGGTGGATGAGAGCGCCCACCTAGGGGTCATGAGGTGTAAGGGGCAGGACCAGAACAGACAAGTTCTGACAGTTGACAGTGGAGGAGTGTGGAAGCCCAGTGGAGTCAGGGGTTGGGGCCCCTGGACTACCGGACTAGGTGGCAGACGGCAAGCAGGACCACAGGCGACGGAGATCCGGTCGCGAGAGACCTAAAGTGGACTGGGGCAGGGTTGTAGCCGGCCGGTGCCGACAGTGGGAATCCGGTCTGGAGACCATGCACAGTCAGGGTACCTGGACCCTAGGACGAGGATGGTTGCAAGCCCCCTTATTAATTGACCAGCCAGGGACAAGGTTTCAGGCCTTGTTCCACAGAAGCCCAGAGAGCGGAACGGCAGCCCAACGCGAGGCATGGGGTGTCCGTCAGAACCCACAGAAATCCCAAGGGTCAGATTTCACGGGCCACAGCTCCCAACATACACAGTACCGGGAGTGGACTTCCCCGTTCCAAGTGGAGTTGTCCCAGTGAAGACACAAACAATAAGTGCAGGAGGAAGGGATCCCTGTTTGCTACATCCGGGTGTGAGACCCGAATACAACCACCGGAGGCGACCGGTCACTGGCAATTTGGTTTACTACTGGACTTGTGTGCGATTCTTTGAATTGTGAGTACACCATTGACCCCCGGTCCAACCTGGCACGTCTCCTCCAGCAGCCATTGCTCCCATGTACCTGGGCCCCGGGACTACACCTCCTCTACCCGTGGAGGGGATTCCAATCTGCTGCCCCGCTCCATCAGCCCCGGGCACCCCATCACCAGGCAGGGACAGTGCTACCAACTCTCACCGCAACCCACGGGTGGCGTCACCGACAAAACCATCCCCTGTAAATACTCCCTTCCTACGGTTGTGAGGACGGATGGCCGTGCGAGCCTGGTTCCAGCCACCACTCGAGCCGCAGTAATGAACCCGGATCCGAGCAACTCCTGCAGCGGCCCTGGCCCCCGTCCGCAACAAAATACTTAACAAAAAATTGTGAAACAACTGAAAATTTGTCTTATATTCTAGGTTCTTCAAAGTAGCCACCTTTTGCTTTGAATACTGCTTTGCACACTCTTGGCATTCTCTTGATGAGCTTCAAGAGGTAGTCACCGGAAATGGTTTTCACTTCACAGGTGTGCCCTGTCAGGTTTAATAAGTGGGATTTCTTGCCTTATAAATGGGGTTGGGACCATCAGTTGTGTTGTGCAGAAGTCTGGTGGATACACAGCTGAGAGTCCTACTGAATAGACTGTTAGCTGCTTTTTTCTTGCCATAATACAAATTCTAAGTAAAGAAAAACGAGTGGCCATCATTACTTTAAGAACTGAAGGTCAGTCAGTCTGAAAAATTGCGAAAACTTTGAATGTGTCCCCAAGTGCAGTGGCAAAAACCATCAAATGCTACAAAGAAACTGGCTCACATGAAGACCACCCCAGGAGAGGAAGACCTCTGCTGTGGAGGATAAGTTTATCCGAGTCACCAGCCTCAGAAATCGCAGGTTAACAGCAGCTCAGATTAGAGAACAGGTCAATGCCACACAGAGTTCTAGCAGCAGACATATCTCTAGAACAACTGTTAAGAGGAGACATTGTGCAGCAGGCCTTCATGGTAAAATAGCTGCTAGGAAACCACTGCTAAGGACAGGCAACAAGCAGAAGAGACTTGTTTGGGCTAAAGAACACAAGGAATGGACATTAGACCAGTGGAAATCTGTGCTTTGGTCTGATGAGTCCAAATTTGAGATCTTTGGATCCAACCACCGTGTCTTTGTGCGGCACAGAAAAGGTGAACGGATGGACTCTACATGCCTGGTTCCCACCGTGAAGCATGGAGGAGGAGGAGGAGTGATGGTGTGGGGGTACTTTGCTGGTGACACTGTTGGGGATTTATTGAAGGTATACTGAACCAGCGTGGCTACCACAGCATCTTGCAGCGGCATGCTATTCCATCCGGTTTGCGTTTAGTTGGACTATCATTTATTTTTTAACAGGACAATGACCTCCAGGCTGTGTAAGGGCTATTTGACTAAGAAGGAGAGTGATGGGGTGCTACGCCAGATGACCTGGTCTCCACAGTCACCAGACCTGAACCCAAACGAGATGGTTTGGGGTGAGCTGGACCGCAGAGTGAAGGCAAAACAGCCAACAAATGCTAAGCCTCTCTGGTAACTCCTTCAAGACTGTTGGAAGACAATTTCCGGTGACTACCTCTTGACGCTCATCAAGAGAATGCCAAGAGTGTGCAAAGCAGTAATCAAAGCAAAAAGTGTCTACTTTAAAGAACCTAGAATATAAGACCTATTTTCAGTTGTTTCAAACTTTTTTTGTTAGGTATTTCATTCCACATGTGTTAATTCATAGTTTTGATGCCGTCAATGTGAATCTACAATTTTCAGACTCATGAAAATAAAGAAAACTCTTTGAATGAGGTGTGTCCAAACTTTTGGTCTCTACTGTACATCATGTAGAGGTGGAACCGTCACCAGAAATACCACTCTTGTCCATGTTTACAGAAGCAATGTCCAAAACCAAAAAAGCCTGCTCTCATACTTTATGATTTCAATGAGACAAATCATACCAATGCACTGGAAATCCCCATACGCATTGAGGTGGGTGGATTGGGTGTAGGCTATAGACACGTTGCAACTTCTCGAAGAGTTGAGAGCATCTGACGATAAAACGAACTCGGTATGCTTTGCTACCTGGTATCCATGGCTCCAATTTAAAGAGTCACAACAATTTCAGCCTTGGCTGCACCAGTTTACCTTATTATAAGAGATAATCCGGCGGTAGTGTGGGAACACTTGGCAAGGTGGTGGTGTAGTGCGATATCATAGGCCTCCCCTTCTCTAGTCCTTCTTTCTTTTCTTTCTCCTCTCTCTCTCTATACCTTTCCTTCTCACTTGTTTCAGTTATATCTCTCATAAATATGTTTGGTGTATAATTTATTGGACCACAGAGACACAGGTTTCATTATATTTGTTAGCAATAATTTTGTTTGGATGTTCTCAAGCTTGCAATTCATACTGCTTTGTGTTATAAAGTATAGGAGCAGAAAGTCTAGTTTGGATATACAATACCTCAGTATACTGTTTAATGAGCAATGGAATATTTCTGTTTTCTTTTATTGTGTAACATAATAAAGAAATATTAAATGAAAAAAACACAGCTATCATTATCCCCTTATATTATCCCGATTGCTACCACACCAGAGAAATCAGGATGAGCAGGGTAAAGTGCCAGAATTGTTGCTTTTAATGGATGTCACAATTGTGGGGCACCTGCGAGCTGCTATTTTTAGGCTGGGGGACCCAATAACCGTGAGCCTCTGCAGCTTGAGATTTCCAGCCCCCAGCTGTCCATTTTATCTTGATCTTGGCTTGGTATCAAAATAGGTGGTGACCATACGCCATTTTTTCAAATGATTTAGTTAAATAATTTTTAACTCTCCCTCGTATTTTGAAACACAGCAAAGATAATGCGCACAACTGGGGGCTTCATCCTGTAGCCATCTGTTTTATCTGCACTGGATATCCATATATGGGGAACGCTACGTCATTTTTTCCAATGATTTATTTTTACACTCTATGTCCTGCTCCAGACAGCTATTGTGAGAGCAACCAATAACAGGTGTGGGACTGTGGAAAGGGAAGATGACCGTCACAAACTGTGCTGTAACTCTGAGCTGGGTTACGCTGAGACTCACAGTACCAGTAAGATCTGAAGCAACTCAGTGGGAACTTAGTCTGAACATGCCTTGCAAAACTGTAACATGCTGGAAGATATGTGCCCACTATCTAGAGTGTGAAATTTTTGGAAAGAATGTACCATCGAGTAAATGTGTGCAGTTTTATCATCTAGCATTCGCCCCCTCCATTCCATGGAGGTGTGTGTGTGATTTGCTCCTCCTGCACCTGTGACGCTTCCACTTTAGTGGGGGTTTAGCTATATCCTGGTAGAGCATTAGCTTTTGGCCAGGGCGATGTACACACTACAGCCCAACTTGCTGTGAGTAATACTTAATTTTTGGAGGATATTATCCTCTTTTTGTTGCTATTTTTATATTTAGTGTAGGGACCTACAAGCATGAGGTCCCATGACGAGGGTTGTAGGCTTACGTTTTATGGCCATAAATACCAACAAAAACCTCATATTTTTTTGTTTGTACAGGATACAGCCAGGCCCCTTTCTGTTGGGCCTTGCATTGTAGAGTTTCTGTCCGTGCATGATACACAGGTGGGGTACGGCTTGGCAGCCCGCCTGATCTAATAGTATGGGCGTCACCTAATAGGCTGCGGGTTTGTGACTGTGTTATCTGCATGTGTGAACAGCGCTCTATGCAAGCCACTAGTGTGCAGTTTTATCATCTAGCATTCAAGCCCCTCCATTCCATGGAGGTGTGTGTGTGTGATTTGCTCCTCCTGCACCTGTGATGCTTCCACTTTAGTGGGGGTTTAGCTGTATCCTGGTAGAGCACTAGTTTTTGGCCTGGGCGATGTACACACTGCAGCCCAACTTGCTGTGAGTAGTACTTAATTTTTGGAGGATATTATCCTCTTTTTGGTGCTGTTTTTAACTGTAAAGTCTCCTTGAGAGTACAAGCCATTATCTGGCCCTGGTCAGCTAGCGTCAGTGGCAATATGCGGACTGCACTGGTTCACAGCTCACATTACACAAGTCCACCCACCCAGCTAGAACCAGTCTTTTCATGTAGTGTGCTGGGGCCGCCGGAGTCAATTCCTCACCCACGACTACCGCCCTGAGCCACTCTACACTCGCAGGGATTTTCAGGTAATCTACATAACTAATCGTGACATCATTACTGTAGGCCTTTTAAGGCTGGCTTAGGTGCTTGGATATTATGTTCACAGTTGCCTCAAGTTTGTCAGAATTACTTCACTTCGCACAACTTCAGGCAAGTGTCTATCATCTTGTGCCACCCCCACGCCTGTAGCAGCCGGGCTGCTCGGATCCGTTTCCGCTGTGTGACTCGAGGGATCCTCCGGACCCGGGGGTCACGCGGACCAAATAAAAAGGGGGACGTAGTTGTACGGGCTTGGCCATATTCAGTTTGTGACGCCACCCACGGTGTGTGGTGAAAGGTGGCACCACCATTGCTGTTGTGGGACACCCCGGGGGAGATGTAATGGCAGCTGGATGCTAACCCCTCCGTGGGTAGGGATGGTTGCCCCGGGGCACAGTGGCGCTGTGCTGGGGATGGCGATGACAGGGGCTATGCGCCCGGACGTACCAGGGGATGTTGGGTTACTCACAGGTGAATAAATCACACGAGTCTTTTGGTAAACCAAGGTGCTGGTGGCCGGCCGCCGCGGCCGGTTGTACTTTGGTCCCCCACCCGGGCTGGTGGTCGCCGTCTTTTCCCTCTGCACTGTGTTTGCTTGTGTTGGACTTACTGGTATGGAACACAGGAGTCCGCTCCCGGCTTGTTGTGTACCTGAGGAGCCGTGCCCGCTGACGCTGACCCGTGGGATCTACCGGGCCTCCTGGCGGTTGCCTTATCCCTCTCTATGGGTGGTTGTCTGCTTTTGGGACTTTGGTTGTGACAGGACCTAAAATCCTGCCCTCAATTGGTTAATTAGCTAGGCCGTTGGTTCCGGTCCTGGCTTCACGGTCCAAGTACCCCCTCTGTGCACGGTTTCCGGGTCGGTTCTCCGTTGTCAGTACCGGCGGGCTCCAACCCTGTCCTGGTCTACGTCGGATCTCCGGCTGCCGTCTTCCCGTCGCCTGCTGACGGAGACCACCGCCTGCCACCTATCCAAGGAACCAGGGCTCCAACCCTGGCGCCAGTCAACTTGAGCTTCCCCTCCGCTGTAGCTACACCTAGCACCAGCCTCCACTTCTTTTAACTTGAACTCTAGACTTTAACTATCTGCTTTCCCGGCCTGGCTGTCTAGACCCCTAGGTGGGCGTTTCCTAACTGCCTGGTCCTGCCCACTGGTGTGCTTGTCTTGCCCTGAGGGGGATGCCAAGGGTTTCAGGTTGGCTGTGTGTAACCCTGTGGGGGATGGTGTTATGCAGGGGCCTCTTGTGTGACTACCTGGTTTTGCCAGGGCGCCACAATATCCCCTTGTACTCCAAGTTCCATACTACAACTAGCATTATTTCCAAGCCCAGTTCAGCTTACTATGTATTGTACATACTGAATTCTCACCAAGCACTGTACCAATTTCTCACAACTGTCCTCAGTGCTTGTAGTCCAATCTAGATCTTCTCACCTGAACATGTTTTTGCATGGGTTGCTCATTCAGACCTACGGCTAAGAGAATTTACCTCACAAAGTGAGCCATTGACAAGTCTCATGTACATAAGCTCGACTTTCAATTATTTTTTTTTCTCATGTATGTGTGACACAATGTCATAACTAATTGGCTTTTCTCCCTCCAAACTAACTGTGTCTTATTGATTTCACCCAATTTGTAACATAAGGAGTGTGTATTCAAACATACATCTGCTAGAGAACAAAACTGTGTAATCTTTCTCTTTCTCTCCCATGGGTGAATCTATCTTCAAACAGCCATGCTGTAGCAGCTCACATTTTTCACGTCCCCAGTCCCCTATGGCGGTACGTCTCTAGTCTTCCTGTGCTTGCTGTCATGTTAAACACATTTCCCCATTGTTCTGCCATTTTCTGCTGTCAAAATTCTGTTAATTTTTTACTTTTAAGTAAAACATTACATTTCCTCTCTAGGTAAATAACTGCAAACCCCTGTAGGCTGGAGAGAACTAAATCTGCTCATCCCATTGGACATGGCAGAATCCTAAAATTCAGATACACTTTTTATCAATATTCAGACAATAATCACAACTTTCCTGGATCATCTAAGAAGACGTTTTCCTCCTGGGGGTGATGATGTAGATCACATCACAGAAGTTTAATCACTTTTGTCACCAAGCAAATTATACAAACCCAGAAACGAGGCCAAGGGCAGTAGTGCTTTTAACTTCTCATTAGAAAACCATCACTTTCTTATTAATGAATACTGAGAAATTGACAGATCTGTATGCAAAAATAACCTATATAGATATTGCTCTGACTTCTAAAAGGATCTAAACAAAAGACAAAAAAAATGCCCCCCCACAAAAAAAAACCCATTTAGCTACTGCTTTAACTATAAAGTTACGTATAACTTCTTAAAGGGATGGTTTGAAGGCCAAAGTAATTTTCATCTAAATCTCTATCTATTTAGTGCTGTAATTTAAACTAATTTCTAATAAACTTGCATTAAAAATTTCCTATGTTTACCTAACTACACTAACTGCTAATGATTTTTTTCCCGTACGTCATCTCTGATGATGATTTTTTTTACGAATCCCAGTGCATGCTAGGATACTCAAATGAAGTGTCGTCAGGAGGAAGAGGCTGTTGTCACTGCCATAGCCTCTGTCCTCTCCCTGAAACAAAGCGTCATCAGTGACACTCATTTCAGAGGCTTGCCTAGTCCCTGCATGCTTTGCACTGTGCGATGTCAACAGTGACTGCACTCTCTCTGTCGGCTCAGATCAGTAGTAACTAGCCGGCAACAGAGCAGAGCGAATTGTAAGTGCTCTTTTGCAAAATACAGAATACAGGCTGCTCGGATCCAGATCCACAGTGGCTTGAGGGGTCTCCGGACCTGGGGGTCATGCTGACACTCAAATAAAAAGGGCGTAATATGTACAGGGGATTGTTGTAGATACTTCGTGACGCTACCCACGGTGTGTGGTAAAATGGCGTACCACCGCTGCTGTTGGGGAGCACCCGGGGGCGATGGAATGGCAGCTGGATGTTAATCCCTCCATGGGGTTGGATGCCCTGGGTCTCAGTGTCCAGAACATGGGAGGTGATGGCTGTTGGTGGTGATGTACCGGACCGGGGGGTGTTGGTGTACTCACAATTGAATAAATGCACACGAGTCTGCTGGTAAACCAAGGTGTCAGTGGCTGGCTGCCGCTTCAGGGTGTATACGGTTCCCACTCCCCGGCTGGTGTACCAATGTCCCTTCCTCCAGCACTCTGTATTTTCCTTCCATTTTAGACAACCTCGTATGGAACGGGGAAGTCCACTCCCAGCTTGGTTTTGGTGGTGAGATGTGCCCGCGAAAACTGACCCTTGGGATCTCAGTGGGTTGTTGTGGATACCCTATCCCCGGCGGTGGGTTGCCGTTTCGCTCTATCTGGGCTAACACGCTGGAACACCGTCTGGAACCTTGCTCCTGGCCTGGTTAATTAGAGAAGGGTCTTGCAACTGTCTTCTAACTAGGGTCCAGGTACCCCGCCTGTGCACTGTTTCCAGACCGGATCTCCTCTGTCGGTACCGGCGGGCTCCAACCCTGTCCCGGTCCACTCTGGATTTCCCGCGACCGGACTCCCGTCGCCTTTGGACACGGTCCACTGATTGCCACCTAGCCAGTAGACCAGGGCCACTACCCTTCACTAGGCTCAGCCTTAAACTTGCACTGCCACTTGAACTCGACTCCAACCTGAACTTGACTGACTGCTTCCCTCACACGGATCCTCAAGACCCCTAGGTGGGCGCTCCCAATCCGCCTGGTCCTGCCCACTGGTGTGTCCTTCCGACCCTGAGGGGGTGGCTAGGGTTTTGTGGCTGATGGAACCTGGTGTGGGATGGTGTTGTGTGGGGTGTATTTTTTTTGTGACCACCTGGCGGCGCCAGGGCGTCACACACTGATAGTACGCTCTGCTCTGTTGCCGTTTTGTTACTACTGATCTGAGTCAATAACAAACAGAACGCTGTGTTTGTGCATATCACAAATTGCATAGCTCGCACAGACCAGTCCAGCCTCTGAAATGAGCACCATTGATGATGCTCCCTTTCAGTGAGGGGGCCGGGGTTGTGCCAGTCACTTCAGCCTCTGCCTCTGCCTCTGCTTCATTTGAGTATTCCAGCATGCACTGGCATTTTCAAATGAAGCATCATTAGAATGGAAGTATGGGGGAAAAAATACAATAGCAGTTTGATAGTGTAGTTAGGAGAAGGAGTTTTTAATGCAAATATTTTAGAAATTAGTTTGGATTATGACACTAAATAGATAGGGATTTAGAAGAAAATTACTTTGGCCTTTGGACCACCCCTTTAAAGTTTCCATTAATGTAGACTTTCAAGGGCTTGGTTTTTGATTGGATGAATTATATGGTTTAATGGTTCAGTTTGTGCTACATATAATGTCATTAATTTATGTTTTACTACTTTATTATTTATAGAGCACTATTAATTCCATGGTGCAGCACATGAGAAGGGGTTACATACAAAATACAGATATAAATAGCAGGAAACTAACATTGACAGACTAGTACAGAGGGGAGAAAGCCCTGTCCTTATGGGCTTATATTCTATTTTTTAAAAATATACATATGTGCCACTGGTTTCCAACAGCCATTACATTTTGATTTTTACATTAGCAAAGCTTTAGGAGGGCTTGCATTATATAGCACAAAGATTTTTTATTGATACCATTTTAAGGTAAACAACGAACTTATTGATTTTTTTCTCTTTATTTTTTTTGGGTAGGATAGGGTCGTTACAGTTGCACTAAATATTTTTTATAGCAAAGAATGAATATACTACACTGCAAGAGGGCTTAAAATTTTTTGCAGGTCCAATCATTTTTTTTTTATACAGTTGACAATGTTATAAATTAAAAGACGGAGTAATATTTAATTTACCAAGCATTAGCAGCTCCTACACCAATGTTTCCATGGTGCCCGTTAGTCTATGTCCATTTAGTTAGAGCAAAATAGTGAATATCTGGATGTTTCATCACTGTCTGCTGCGGTACCTTTAAGGGGGCTTTACACGCTGCGATATCGTTAGTGAATTATCGTCATGGTCACGGTGTTTGTGACGCACATCCGGCTTCATTAATGAGATCGCAGTGTGTGATACCTACGAGCGACCTTAAACGATCGCAAAAGAGGTCAAAATTGTTTGCCGCGGAGAGGTTGTCCTGAAATAAAAAATCCTTTTCTGCTTTTTAGCGATGTTGTTTGTCATTCCTGCGGCACCACACATTGCTATGTGTGACACCGCAGGAGCGACGAACATCTCCTTACCTGCGTCCCGCCGGAAATGCGGAAGGAGGAGGGCGGGATGTTACACTCATCTCCGTCCATCCACTTCTATTGGACGCCTGCCGCATTACGTCGCTGTGACGCCGTACGAACCAGCCCCTTAGAAAGGAGGTGGTTCGCCGGCCAGTGCGATAACAGCCACCCCCGTCGCTCGTGCGGCATTTGGTGATCGTTGCCGTAGCGAACATTATCGCTATGGCAGCATCACACGCACATACCTTGACAGCGATGTCGCTGTGACCGCCGAAAAATCTCTCCCTCAAGGGAAAGGTGAGTTTGGTGTCACAGCGGCGTCATTAAGCGGCCGGCCAATAGAAGCGGAGGGGCGGAGATGAGCGGGACGTAACATCCCACCCACCTCCTTCCTTCCACATTGCCAGTGGACGCAGGTAAGGAGATGTTCGTCGTTCCTGCAGTGTCACACACAGCGATGTGTGATGCCACATGAACGACGAACAACATTGTACGTGTGGCAGCAGCTATATTAAGGAAAGGAGCGACGTGTCAACGATACCCGTTTTTTAACGATTTTGCGATCGTTTATCGTCGCTCCGTGGTGTCAAAACGCTGTGATGTCGCTACCGGTGCCGGATGTTCGTCACTAACGACGTGACCCCGACGATATATCGGTAGCGATGTCGCAGCGTGTAAAGCACCCTTATGACAAATCAGATTTGCTGTGCATACGTTGCTTTTTTTGTCTCCAGTTTTTGTGTGAACTTTGTCCCGAAATTCTTGGGGATTTCAACACTTGTGAATTATCCCCTTCCTCGCCTGTCCTCGCAGCCACCAGAGTAACCCAGTTCCCAGTCAGCGAGATGTAACACCCCTGACCATGCTTGCTGACCATGCTTGCTTGTCTTGGTGTCAGTGGTAAAATGCACCCTGGGAGACACAGAATTTTTCAAAGGAAAGGTTCCAACTTTTAGCTTTGGCATTTGTAGGAGGAAATAATCTTTTCCATGACCAGAACTGCGGGACCGAGGACTGGCTGGTGTGCTGAGTATATTGTACATGAAAAACTGGTGGACTGCGGGGAAGTTGCACGAAAAACTGGTGGACTGCGAGGGAGGTGCAGGCAGAGATGTTATGGTGGATTGCGATACATATGGTTTGCATGGTCTGTGAGATTTGTCAAAATCCACAGGGATGTCTACTTCTGTAACACCTGACAAGCTTTCACTCACCCAAGCTGTAGTTGGTAAACAAGTGGAGGTTCTGCGGGCAAAGAACTGGGTGAGAACAGTTTTGAGGGTGATGGAGAAGGAAGAAGCATCAGATGTGGTTGATGGGGCATCGGGTGTCTGGGGATGCCCTCTAGGCCGCATTTTAGCACAGTAAGATTCTCAGACTAGCGCATGTTGGTTGGTAATGTGACGGTTCTTGCATATAGTAGACAAATTATTTGTATTTCTGCCTCTACTGAGTCATGTTTTACAAAGTTTGCAGAGAATATGAGTTGGTCCATCCATTCATGTCACAAAAAAACGCTCTGGCTTGGCAACCCTTGTTGCCCATGCAAAATATAGACCTGACACTGCTGCTAGACACAGCTAGAGTTGTGAAAGAGGATGCATTGGTTGTCCTAGTTGTATCACTTCGTGTTTGTGCGGGAAGCACCTTGTCTTCCTCCTTCTCCACCTCCACTGCTGACCTACTCAGCTGCGTGCCTCTGAATTCACACCAAGTGGAATCTACAACTTCGTCATTCACTCAGTTGTCCCACTCTTCATCCTGATAGTGTCACGCTGGGTGTGGGGAGAGACACCAAGCAAGTGAATTCCTGAAAATAAGGGAGGCTGAAACACAAAGAGGGGGGGTGACCAGGGGCTACTGCGCTGGCCCTGAAACTGGGGGCCCTGTGCTTGCCCTCAAACCACAGGTACCTAAAATGGTTAGGAGGTGTTGCCCGCCAACGTGCGCCTGTCTCCTGATCAGACTCTATGACTAAATCCCACCACCCTCCAAACCTTGGAGGGAAAAACAAACACAAAAATAAACAGCAAAAGGGGAAAAAGGAAAAACAATAACTTATCTTGAGAGGGAATCTTCAGGATATACAGCAACAGTAGTCTGAAGTCACATGCACTCCTGAGCAAGCAACTTCTCTAAGTGAAGAGTGTAACCCGCACTGGAGGAGTGAGAGGCCCCACGTTATAAAGGCCCTTAATTACCAACTGGAGGAATGGCTCCGCCAACCTGGTAAGGAAACAGAAAAAGAACCTAAATCAAGCCCTTAAAGGGAAAGGGTCCATTAACGTCTGGACGATCGCCGGGTGAGTGAACAACTCTAGGAAACTGAGAAACAGAAGAAAATAGCAACCAGAAAAAAGTGTTTGACGAATAAATTTTAAACAAGATCATCTCTTATGAAAAAATTAAGGGATTTCCATGTGTTCCATTCTGTTTTCTAATTATATATCTGTGTGAACAACTCTGCAGACTCGCCCATGTGAGGTTCCCCACAGTCAGTTGGGCGGTTGAAAGTTGGAGAGTTGTGGCACGGGGGAAACAAGTGTAATTGGGGTGGCACCTCTAAAGAATGAACTGTGTGTGATGTTGAGAAGCAGGAAAAGGAGAAGAGGCCATTTGATGCAGCGCATTCCATTCACTCTAGCACAGGCTGTTTCTAGCCCACATTTACAAGTTGAAGCAAAGAGCAGCTGCCAAAGTAATGGCGTGGAGTAGCTTGTCCAGTAACAAAAGTTGTTCTCAGTTCTCTTTCGATAGGGTGACCCGGTGTTTGCTCAGTAGAGCTTTGACTAACATTAAAAGGTCCCTCACGTACACTTTGAACACCCCGCCTATTCCTCCTTCCAATGAACTTGTGATTTACCACCCATGTTTGATGTACCTTTCCCCTTTGAAACAGATGTTTTGCAACCCTAGGCCCACACCTGTCAGACACCTGACACAAAAGTAAAATTCTGTATTTCTAGGCTGAGATAGCAATATTGGGATGGCCCGCAGATGTAAGTAGCGAAATGATTCACTGGCAAACTTTTAGCAGACACTAAAAAGTTCCAATACCTACTGAGATGGTTCACTAGCATATTTTTTAGCAGGCACTAAAAATAGCAATACCTATTGAGATGGTTCACTGGCAAATTTTTAGCAGGCACTAAGAAGAACCAGTACCTATTGAGATGGTTCACAGGCAAATTTTTAGCAGGCTTTAAAAAGTAGCAATACGTATTGAGATGATTCACTGGCAAATATTTAGCAGACACTAAAGTACCAGTACTTATTGAGATGGTTCACTGGCAAATTTTTGGCAGACACTAAAAAGTAGCAATACTGTGTGCCCCACCCTGAAGACACCAATCATTGTTATAGAAAATATATAGTAGCCAGATTTGGTACTGCTCCTTAGCAAGGTATTGGAGGTTGCATGTCTAGCAATAGGAACAGTGAGACTGGCTCTATTAGATTACTCTGCACCATGCTCTATTAGGGTGCCATGCACCAGACTTTGTTAGGGCACTCTGCACAAGGCTCAATTAGAGCGCGGTGCAGTAGGCTCAATTAGAGTACTGTGCACCTGGTATTACTAGGGTCCTGTGCACCATGCTCTATTAGGGCATTCTGCACCAGGCTTTATTAGAACACTCATGACCAGGCTATATTAGGGCACTCTGCACCGCACCACACTTTATTATTATATACTGCACCAGGCTCTATTAGGGTACTGTGCACCAGGCTCTTTCAGGGTGCTGTGCACCAGGTTCTGTTATGGTACTCTGCACAGGCTCAATTAGGGTACTGTGCATCAGACTTAATTTAAGTACTGTGCACCAGGCTCTATTTGGGTATTGTGCACCAGGCTCTGTTTGGGCATTCTGCCCCAGGCTCTATTAGTGTACTCTGCACCACGCTCTATTAGGGTACTTTGCACCAGGCTCTTTTAGGGTACTGTGCACCAGGCTCTTTTAGAGTGCTGTGCTCCAGGCTCTATCAGTGTACTGTGCACCAGGCTCTATTAGGGTACTGTGCACCGGGCTCTATTAGGGTACTGTGCATTAGGCTCTATTAGGGAACTGTGCACCAGGCTCTATTAGTGTACTGTGTCTGGCACCCCAGGGTCCGGGAGCCACAGTAGTGTTGCCCTCTTCACCGGGAGTGATGCTCTATTAGGGTACCTTACACCAGGCTCTTTTAGGGTACTGTGCACCAGGCTCTTTTAGGGTGCTATGCACCAGGCTCTATTAGGGTACTCTGCACCAGGCTCTATTAGTGTACTCTGTACCAGGTTCTATTAGGTTACTGTGCACCAGAGTCTTTTAGGCCACTCTGCACCAGGCTCTATCAGTGTACTGCGCACCAGGCTCTATTAGGGTACTGTGCACCAGGCTCTATTAGGGCACTCTGTTCCAGGCTCTATTAGTGTACTGTGTCTGGCACCCCAGGATCCAGGAGCCACAGTAGTGTTGCCCTCTTCACCGGGAGTTATGCTATGCCTGGAGGCAAGAAGGGGATTTCTCGTGTTAGGTATCTTAACATTCAACACTTCCTAACTCCTGGCCAGTTGGAGGAGCACAGAACCTGTTTGGAAGGGTGCTTCCCTGTGGATACTGGCCTGGAGGAAGGGTTAGTCACACACACACAGGAACAAGAAGAGAAACACTTCAGTCGAGCAGAGGCAAGGAACAAGCACGGTCACTGTTAGGAAGTGTTGAATGTTAAGATACCTAACTCCTGGCCAGTTGGGGAAGCTCAGAACCTGTTTGGAAGGGTGCTTCCCTGTGGATACTGGCCTGGAGGAAGGGTAAAGGCCCTATCACACACAGAGATAAATCTGCGAAAGATCTGTGGTTGCAGTGAAATTGTGCACAATCAGTGCCAGGTTTGTGGCTGTGCACAAATGGAACAATATGTCCATGATTTCACTGCAACCACAGATCTGCCAAAGATTTATCTCTGTGTGTGACAGGGCCTTTAGTCACACACACACAGGAACAAGAAGAGAAACACTTCAGTCGAGCAGAGGCAAGGAACAAGCACGGTCACTGAAAAAGAGCTGTCTCCCAAACTCTCCCAGGACCAGGTGCCGTAGCAGGACACCGGGGTCCTCAACTGTTGGGTGCTAAAGCGCCATCACTGAAGCCTGTAGGGCAGGAGATTTCAAGTCCCCCGGCCCAAAGAAAGCCCAAAGATAAAGCAGCACAATAGTGCCTGGGGCCGCAGCTACACAGGCGGTGCCCAGGACCTGCTCGCGCTGCCTGCCGTAAGGGAAATTACTCTGCACCACACTCTATTAGGGTATTGTGCACAGGCTCTATTATGGTATTTTGCACCAAGCTGTATTAGGGCACTCTGCACCAGGCTCTGTTAGGGCACTGGGCACCAGGCTCTGTTAGGGCACTGTGCACCAGGCTCTGTTAGGGCACTGGGCACCAGGCTCTGTTAGGGCACTGTGCACAGGATCTGTTAGGGCACTGTGCACCTGTGGCGCCCTGGACAAGCCAGGGGCCACAGAGCACAACACCCTACACACCCCACACTCCCAGCAGGCACACCGAAGTCAGACAAAAACCCTTGTTGCCTTCCTCCAGGGGCTGATGATCACACCAGGGGGTGGGCCAGGCGGTTGGTCCCGCCCACCGAGGAGTTCACAGTCCTGGAGGCGGGAAAAGCAGGCAGATCAGTTTTAGGAAGAGAAGAGTCTAGTTTGGACAGTGAAAGTCGTAGGAGGAAAGTGGTAAAGGAGCAACTGACTGACGGTGTCCGGGTGTGTGGCCCGGGCGAGACAGCAAGGTTGGCAGATGGTGGTGACCATCTGCAGGAGTGGCCCATCGGAGTTACCGTGAGGACCGTGGATGGGCGGTGGCCCGGCGGTACCGGACCGGTACACGAAGAGAAGCCAGCACCATCTGGCAGGGGCTTGCGGACCCCGGCAAGGCTAGGAGTCGCCGTGAATTTGCCAAATCCGTTAGTGAAGGGGACCTCCTGGGTCTCCAAACAGCTAAGTCCCGACAGAAGGCGACAGTCCAACCAGAATAGGGAAACACCGCCACCGCCAAGGCAACCGTTTCTCAGGGCCAGAGCCTGCGGGCAAGAAGAGGGCTCCTCCAGCCCACATCCAAGCTGGGGAGCGGGTTACCGGTGGGGACCCATCGGAACCAACAACCATACACAGGTGCAGGGAAAGGCAGCCACCATCAACCTGCAGGGAGTAACAACACCGCAGCCGTTTGTGGGACCCGTCCATCCAGCCGAGTGTTTTACCGAGAACTGTGTCTTCATCATTGGGCTGAGTGAGTACCACCGTGCCGTGCGGCACAGCGCTGCCCCTGCGACCCTGCACCTCACCAGGCCCCGTAACCCGCCTGCCATCCACCCCTACCCCATCACCGGGCCCCGGGAAAACCAACCCCCTACCCACAGAGGGGAGAACTAACAACAAAGCTGCTCCCTGTCACCGCTCCCGGGATGCCCGTACAGAGCAGCGGTGGTGTCACCATTATCACCACAACCGTGGGTGGCGTCACGGACAATAAATCCCCACAATCAATTCCCCTTTTCACTCACGGGCGAGGAGCACCGCTCGAGTCCCCGGGATCCGGCCCACCGCTCGAGCCACCACCGAGCAGCAGCAGCAGCAGCGGCCGGACCCGAGCAGTGGGAGAGCGTGGCGTCCCCTCCTCCACCCGCGACACACCAGGCTCTGTTAGGGAACTCTGCACCAGGATCTGTTAGAGCACTCTGCACCAGGCTCTATTAGAGTACTGTGCATCAGGCTTTGTTAGGGCACTCTGCACCATGCTCTGTTCCAGGCTCAAAATAGAATGGCGTCCTCACCCGTGATCTGTCTTTTATACAGGCTGGGTCACATAGTATGTGTCGCCCAGGGTTAGGGAGTAACGGTCCCGGGCCTTGTATAGCTAGGGAATGTCACTTTGATGGCCGTTGCCTGGTCCCATGCCCTGGGTGCTTTTTGAAAAGGGGAATATTTACAAGGGATTAGAATAATGTTCACACGTGATGCCACTTGCGGTGTTGCGGCTATGTAGAGGGAGCCGCCGATGCACAGTTCCTGCTATTGGGGCTGGTGTTAGTGGCAGCCTGGATGTCAGGCCCTCTGCAAGCAGGGCCAGGTCCCAGAGGGTAGATGATGTGACGGGTGTTGGAAGAAGGTAGGCCACACAAGAGGGTTTCAGTGTAACTGGTTCTTTACTCACTTTCTGGTGGTAACTGGTCACCCGAGGCCGGCTGGTTTCACCTTCAGGTCTCCTTAGTCCTAGTGCTGGTTTAGTAACCTGGTGGCTTCTTCCCCTGCACCTGTCTTTTGGTTGGTGGGTCCCTGTGGCATAGAGCAGCTGGGGGTCCCCTCCTGGTGGTCTTCTACTGCAGTTCGTATGACGGTAATGTGAACACTGTGGGGTTGGAGTTTCTGGTCCTGTCCCCGGTTCTCCCATTGCTACTCTGTCCCGAACTTCAAGGTCAGTGAGGTCCTTGATGGTCCCCTCACTGTGCAGATTTTATCAGGTCTGCCTGGAGCGTTTGCCTGACCTAGGATTCTGTACCCCTTTGGTGCGTAGTTCTGGGAGCACTCCATCGGCAACTAACAGCCTGGGCCCTCAGGTTACTGTTACACTCTTGACAGTCCTTCCTCTCTCTCTGCCACCGACTTTCTGACTGATTGTCCACTGTCTGCCCCTCCCCCTGGTCGTCTAGTGGACTGGATTGGCTCCACCTCTAGGCAGCCATCTATTAGTTAATTGGGGAAAAACAGGGATTAACTGGAGTGTTTGGTTGTTACCGGCACTGGTCTTCTGGGTCCCTAGGGGGTAGGCCCTGCATCCTGGTGGGGATGCAGAACCTTGTAGCTCCCTGATGGCTTCAGGGGCGCTACACCTGCGCTGCAGCCTTTCAACAAGCTTTATTCAGCATCTGAACTCTGAACACAGTCTTCCGTGAACAGTCCATGTTTGAGTTCGAGCAACTGGATAGGATAATTGAGAGGTATGCATGTTTTTTATATCCGATTTGAACATGTATCTGCCCATATTATATTTAGACAGAGTAATATAATATTGGAATATTATTACTTGTTCTCATTCTGATTTTCAAAATATGTCCAGTATCATTAGGTTAGGGCTGATCTCTTAGATTTATTAATCTCTGTAATTAACCATTCAGTTACCTCAGGGCTCTGCAGCAAATCTCTATTTGATCATTCCTAAGATTCTTTTTGCCAGTAGAGGGTCCAACTGTAGATTTACATCATTCCCAAACCTTCAAGGTTTTGGTATAGAGGTCAAGGGACTTTGTCTCTTTAGTCTTTCTTAACTATAAATATCTCATAATATAAGCTAGGTATTTTATTCTTGACATTTATTGCCTCCCTACATTCCCCACGCCCCAGGGGAACTGAAGCAATCTCATCTTATACAATTACTGGTCACAAGTAAGACAAGGCTCTAAAAGGAGGGAGTGTGCAGCCACAATTCCCCATCATGCTTCAATCCCTACACAAGGCCGCTTTCTGATAGAAACTGCTGTGGGTATAAGGCCGTCAATCACATAACATAATATACTGCATTCAATGTGAAAATATAAGGTGACGGCAGACATGATGTACCACGCAGTCTTTGTTTTTTTTTACTGGAAACTGGATAAAAAAAAAAAACAAAAAACGTTCTTATTCGATTCCAATATGGCTGCACTTTGTAGACATGGTAAGCAATTTCATTTTATATTGTTAGGATATGTGCACATACAGTAGCTGTGTCATTTCCAAGCAAAAAAATACACCCTAAAATTTACAGGGAAAAAAAAATGCAGATTTCTTTATGAAAATATACATTTGCAAAGGTGAAATCGGTAGTGAAATCTCCATTATAATTTGGCAGCCTGCTTATTTTAATTTCTGGAGACACTTCATTTACATTGCAGATTTTATCTGTCGTAAGTGGATGAGAAATCATGAAATCTCATCCACATCATTGCTTCTGTAACACACAGTGGATTATCTGCCTGGAAAATGTAGATGGAAAATCTGCTGCATATACATCCTATGTGCACATGAGCAAAAGTTCAAAGGAAAGGTATGATGCAAACTTTTCCTTTACTGGTGGATTTTGAGTCAGTTCCAGTTTTAGTATTAGTAAATTATCAATAGGAACAAATGGTATGATTTCAGTATGGCTTACATACATAAGGGAGAACATACATTGCTCAAAAAAATTAAAGGGAACACTCAAATACCGTATATACTGGCGTATAAGACGACTTTTTACCCCCTTAAAATAATGGCTACAGTGGGGTGTCGTCTTATACGCCGGATATACACATATATCATACCGTGTTTCCCCGAAAGTAGGACCCCCCCGAAAGTAAGGCAGGGTGGGGGTTTCGGGGGGGTCCGCCAATGTAGGGCACCCCCCGATTGTAAGGCAGGGTAGCGGGGGGGCCCGGGGAATGTAAGGCCGCATATGAGTGGGGTCACTGGGGACAGTATGGCCGCATATGGGTGGGGTCCCTGGGGAAAGTACAGGAACTTACCGCTGCCGCTGTTCCCTCGCTCCATCAACGCTCTTCCTGCTCGATGCTGATTGGCCGATCAGCCTGTTCGTCACAGGCTCCCTGCTGGCCATCAGCTCGAGCTGTGATTGGCCAGTCAGCCGGCTCGCAGCTGATTGGCCGAATCAGCCGCGACGTCACCGCCTGCAGGCTCGCTCCGATTGGTCCAGCGTCCCCGGCATCTGAATCGTCAGCCCGGCACCGCAGAGGAGATCGAAACAGAAGGAAAGTAACGGTAAGTTCCAAAACTCTCTCTCTGTGTGTGTGTGTGTGTGTGTGTACGGTATGTGTACGGTATGTGTATGGGTGCCGTATGGGGCTGTATGTGTCAGTGTGTGTGTGTGTACGGTACCGGTACGATATGTGTGTGGGGCTCTACCGGTACCGTATGTGTCAGTGTGTGTGGTGGCAGAGTGGGGGGCAGAACCACTGTATGGGGAGGCTGCAGGGGGGGAGGATGGGGTGGATGCCGGACTGTGAAACAATGGGGAGGCTGCAGGGGGGAGGATGGGGTGGATGCCGGACTGTGAAACAATGGGGAGGCTGCAGGGGGGAGGATGGGGTGGATGCCGGACTGTGAAACAATGGGGAGGCTGCAGGGGGGAGGATGGGGTGGATGCCGGACTGTGAAACAATGGGGAGGCTGCAGGGGGGAGGATGGGGTGGATGCCGGACTGTGAAACAATGGGGAGGCTGCAGGGGGGAGGATGGGGTGGATGCCGGACTGTGAAACAATGGGGAGGCTGCAGGGGGGAGGATGGGGTGGATGCCGGACTGTGAAACAATGGGGAGGCTGCAGGGGATGTTGTTGAAAATTGTTTTTTTTTTCCAATGTAAGGCCTCCCCCGAAAGTAAGGCAGGGTGGGACTTTGGAGCGGGGTAGTCTTATACAGTGAATTTATCCCAAATTCTATATTTTTAGGGCAGAAGTTGGGGGTCGTCTTATACGCCCAGTCGTCTTATACGTCGGCATATACGGTAACACATCCTAGATCTGAATGAATGAAATATTCTCATTGAATACTTTGTTCTGTACAAAGTTGAATGTGCTGACAACAAAATAACACAAAAATCATCAATGGAAATCAAATGTTACAACCAATGGTGGCCTGGATTTGAAGACACACACAAAATTAAAGTGGAATCAAGTCAAAATGAGGCTCAGTATTGTGTGTGGCCTCCACGTGCCTGTATAACCCCCCTACAATGCCTGGGCATGCTCCTGATGAGGTTGCGCATGGCCTCCTGAGGGATCTCCTCCCAGACCTGGACTAAAGCATTCGCCAACTCCTGGACAGTCTGTGGTGCAACGTGACATTGGTGGATGGAGCGAGACATGATGTCCCAGATGTGCTCATTCAGATACAGGTCTGGGGAATGGGTGAGCCAGTCCATAGCTTTAATGCATTCATCTTGCAGTAACTGCTGTCACACTACAGCCACATGCGGTCTGGCATTGTCCTGCATTAGGAGGAACCCAGGGCCAACCGCACCAGCATATGGTCTCACAAGGGGTCTGAGGATCTCCTCTCAGTACCTAATGGCAGTCAGGCTACCTATGGCGAGTACATGGAGGGCTGTGCGGCCCTCCAAAGAAATGCCACCCCACGACATTACTGATCCACTGCCAAACCGGTCATGCTGAAGGATGTAGCAGGCAGCAGATCACTCTCCACGGCATCTCCAGACTCTTTCACATCTGTCACATGTGCTCAGTGTGAACCTGCTTTCATCTGTAAAGAGCACAAGTCGCCAGTGGCGAATTTGTGAAACCTGGTCTTCTGTGGCAAATGCCAATCGTCCTGCATGGTGTTGGGCAGTGAGCACAACCCCCATCTGTGGACGTCAGGCCTTCATGCCAGCCTCGTGGAGTCGGTTTCTAACCGTTTGTGCACACACATGCACATTTGAGGCCTGCTGGAGGTCATTTTGCAGGGCTCTGGCAGTGCTCCTCCTGTTCCTCCTTGTACAAAGGTGGAGGTATCGGTCCTGCTGCTGGGTTGTTGTCCTCCTACAGACATCTCCAGGTATCCTGGTGTACTGGCCTTTCTCCTGGTAGCGCATCCATCCGCTGGCCACTACGCTGGAGGAGATGGCAGAAAAGGATCTATCCGCGCTTCCAGAAGAAGATCACTGAAGATCAATGGGGATTAAGACATCAGATTTTATTATTTTACAAGTTTCAGAGCTGTAAAACTTCTTCCTCAGGAACAAAAATCAATAATGTACATTACCTTGATTTTTGTTCCTGAGGAAGGGGTCTTAAAGCTCCGAAACACACAGAGCAATAAAATCCAATGTCTTAATCCTCGTTGATCTTCAGTGATGTTCTACAGGCAGCGTGGATAGATCCTTTTCTTCCATCACCTCCAACGCCATCTTCCTGGGTTCTGCAGCAGCCTTCCTCAACATGTGGTTATAGTGGTTGTGCCTTTAACACAACTGCACCAGGTTAGTGCACCTTTAAAATTCTTTCTGGTACCACCGGATAAGACACCATTTGCGCCCCCCTTCTTTGTCATTTCAGTTTTACGACATACTGGACACTATGCTGACAGACACAGCAGACCCTCTTGCCACAGCTCGCATTGATGTGCCATCCTGGATGAGCTGCACTACCTGTGCCACTTGTGTGGGTTGTAGAGTCTGTCTCATGCTACCACGAGTGTGAAAGCACAACCAACATTCAAAAGTGACCAAAACATCAGCCAGAAAGCATTGGTACTGAGATGTGGTCGGTGGTCCCCACCTACTCCTTTATTGAGTGTGTCTTGATAATTGCCAATAATTTCCATTGATGTCTATTCCATTTACACAACAACGTATGAAATTGATTGTCAATCATTGTTGCTACCTACGTGGACAGTTTGATTTCACAGAAGTTTGATTAAATTGGAGTTGTATTCGGTTGATTGTGTTCCCTTTAATTTTTTGAGCAGTGTGTATTACTTAAAGGGAATCTGTCAGCAGATTTTTGCTACCTCATCTGAGAGCAGCATTTTATAGGCAAGGAGATCCTGAATCCAATGATGTATTACTTAGATTACTGGCTGCAGCCATTCTGACACAATCTCAATATTTATCTTTAATCATAAAGCAGAGTCCAGGGAGCTTTCCCACCCACACCAGGCTCTCCACACAGATTGTACATTGACAGCGAGGTGTCAATCACAGCAGGAGGCATGTCAGACTGCTGGGCATGTAAGTTTCTAGTCCTGTAATGATAAGGATCCTGGTGCTTAAAAAAACTAGCAAATAAACTAAATATTGGATTGTGACAAAACAGGCATGCTTGAACTTTGTGTTAACCCTTGCAACATGCTGGCTTAAGCTTACATAGCAAAAACCTGCTGACAGATTCCTTTTTTCAAAAAAAGTTAACTTAAACTGAAGCACCAGAAAATAAACTGTTGTTTAAATCAGGTTTTGTATTAATTTTTATTTTTTTTTTTACTTTTTGACAATGGCTTTCTTATATTTGCCCCATATCATAATCTTAATTAAAAATAATAATCTTTCAATTTTCACACTGGCCATTGAGACTTTTTCTTTTTTAGATTCTAAGTTCTTATTTTTTCAGGAATCAATACATGTACATTAGCCACAACGAACAGAGAGGGACTTATCTTTTTTTTATTGAAGTATCTAATGAGAATGTGCAAACGTCACTGTGAAGGGAGGAGGAACAGGGTCAGCTGTGACATTGTGTATTGTGATTGGTGGACCCTGTGTTATCAGCTGTGTAAAGGGTTGTTACCTGCTATTTTAACCCTGCCTCTGATGATAAGGAGCCTGCTGAAAACTATTCCTACAATGACAGGAAGTAAAGAATCTTAAAAACCCTAGTAGCCAGTGTGAAAATGGCAATGTTAATAATTTTGGGTTTTTGATAAAGATTGTGATATAACTAAACTACTTATAACTCAAAAACCTGATTTAAAGGGAATCTGTCACCAGGTTTTGGCTCCCCCATCTGAGAGCATCGTAATGTAGAGACAGAGACCCAGATTCCAGCAATGTGTCACTTACTGAGCTGTTTGCTGTCATTTTGATAAAATCAATATTTTCTCTGCTGCAGATCTAGCAGTTATACAGAGCTTATGAATATGCTGGACTACCGGGCAGCACTCCAGATAGTCCTCTAATGGTAATCTACTGCTGATTAATCATTGATTTTATCAAAACTACAGTAAGTGACACACTGCTGGAATCAGCATCTCGGTCTCTACATTATGCTGCTCTCAGACCAGATGGCAAAAACCTGTTGATAGATTCCCTTTAAACAGTAAGTAATTTGCCGTAGCCTTTTTCATCTTCCTTATTCAGATGCAAAAAAAATGTCTAAAACACACAATAGATTTGGTGTAAGCCTTTTTTGCTGCAAACTGAAAGAGAATGCTGGTGCATTTATAACAGTAAATTTTTCCCCATGTTTTTGTGTGTGCACATGGCCATGTTTGCAGACATGATAAATCCATTAATTCACAATCTGGACAGTTGCATAGTCTATTGTGATCTGTCAACTAAGACATCATAGTTAACAGCAAAACAACATCATTTTCTGCTGAACGTATAAATAATGGGCTATTCAGCATTGGCCTTAAGCCAGCCTTCCATAAAATGACAGATCGACTGGTCATCCTCTCCAGACTGTTAGCAATGTTCATCAGCTGGTTTGGTACAGATGCTCAAAGGTCAATGAGATTATCACGACGCCTCAAAGGGACTTCATATTTGCAGACCTTGAAATGAATCTTTAGGCTGTCAATTTGAATCGTTCCTCATCCCATCGCCTGGTCTTTTACATAAAATCCTCACTATGTTGTTAACCTAGTCTCCACTCAATGATATTGACAACACTAAGAGCGAAAGCGGCGAAACACTGGGGGGGAATATTTTCTTGGGTAAACATTTGATTTCTTCACATGGTTTCCTATATATCTGTTAACACGTCGTACAGCTATGTACCACTTCAAGAAGGAAACTTAATATCAGTGTCTAGAGAACCACAATTGTCTATCAGAATAAAGACAATACTATCACATACCAGATTTGTCCTTGTGTTCCATTTGTTTTTAAAAAACACATACATGTCTGATTTCCTATGCTTAATAAGATCTGACTTTAAGGTGGCATTTATCTCTGTAACCTTCTGTCTTGGCCAAGCTTTTATTCCCATATAAATAATATTGTAGAAATAGTAGGTAATATTGTGTGACACATGTACAAATCAGCACCATGGACATTGTAGAAATAGTAGGTAATATTGTGTGACACATGTACAAATCAGCACCATGGACATTGTAGAAATAGTAGGTAATATTGTGTGACACATGTACAAATCAGCACCATGGACAGTGCTAAAAAGGGCAAACAATGTAAAAGAATGAGGAAGAGCGAGCACTACCTAAGATACTAGTAAGAAGCAGTTTGATGGTCGGACAGGCTCGACACATTTACAGAGTATGATGGAAGTCAATAGGGAATTTGAGCATTTTTCTGGAAGATCTTTTGAAAAAATGATTGAGTTCCCCATAGATTTCCATTATTATAAATAAGTCCAGCCCGTTCGAGTGTCAAAATGCTTCTTACGAATACCAAGTACCTGAGCATGGTAGCGCTTACTCATCACTAAAAAGAATCAATGAACAGAATAGACACAAAAAAAACCAAAAAAAAAAACTTAAAGGGAACCTGTCAGGTCCAATATGTACCAAGAACCACGAGCAGTTCTGGGTGCATATTGCTAATACCTGTCTAACTGTCCCTGTGTACACTAGCCTAGATAAAGAGATCTTTAGAAAAAGTATTTCTAAAGATCTTTTTCCGTATGCTAAGGAGTGCAGGGACTCGTCCCATGGACGTTAGTTCCCCAGCCAGTCGCCCCCATTAGCCCTGTGGGTGTGCTATCATGCTAATGAATACACAGCGTCACATGATGATCTCACTATCCCCTCCACTGCCATCGCGTCCAATGGGGGATTTTGGCTCAGTGCACATGACCCCGGAGTTTGGGTCATGTGCTGTATGAAGCTGGGTGTACGCCTCCTGGCTTCAAACTGAAGTAGTACGCATGGTGGCAGAGAGGTGGGTGAGATCATCCTGTGACACTGCGCACGCATTCATTAGCATGATAGCACACCCACAGGGGTGTATTACCTATCAACCGGAAAGATGATAATATGTAATGTTGATCAGTAGAAATCTAAATACATGAAAATATACTGAATGCAGAATTGAAAACTTTTATCCATGAAAAAATAGATTGGCAGTGGATATATATGACCTGCCTCTCCATTCATTCATTATAAGGCTATTTTTCTGACTTTTTTTCAGCAGCTCCAGGAAATGTTTGGAGTTCAATATAATGGTGGTGGACTTTTGCTGTCGTGCTCCTGCACCTGAAGACACCAATCGCATAGTTTAGTGTAGTGTAATCTGAATAAGTCTTGCGTCTTTTGTATATAATGTTTTTTGAACTGTGATGATGATATATGTATTGTAATGTGTTCCTGTGTAATATACAGTGCAACCTGAGATAAGTAGTGTTTAATAATGTGTAATTTGAAGTATGGCATAGCACTTGTGTAGGAAGTAGCCAGACCATAGGGTAAGCAATAGTTGAGTGTTGGGACTAGCCCACAATGGGAAGAGCTAGTTAATCATAAGAGACGGTTCATTCTAGAAGAGTCAGTTCAGTTGAGAAATGAATATCTAGTGAGCGACAGTTACGGACGGATAGTCTGTAGGTCGTGAGGTCATATACAGTGGGTGGCTTGTGGCATCTGGATGCCAACTGGAAATGAAATAGCATGAACCTTGAGAGTTGACTGAGACATAAGAGTACAAACAACACTGAAACAAGAGACCGATCCTCAGTCAGCCACAGATGCGAGGAGCTGGAAGACAGGACTCTAGTGGTCAGGCCCATTAGCCGTGAAGGCAATAGGTTTGTCCTATCTAGCGTGTCACTGAAGTAGGCTTTGGCTAGTTTCACACTTGCGTTGAACGGCATCCATTGCATTGCGTTGTGTGACGGATGCAACGGATGCGTTGCATATAGTGGCACAACGGATGCAACGGATCGTACAAAACAAGGGAATCTGTTTTTTTTTTTTTCTTCTTTACAGTTTTACCGGCGGCAGACTATTGTGAACAATCAGCTGATCAGTTGATCGCTCACAGCAGCCGGGTGATCAGCTGATCGCTCACAGCACCCGACCGCCGGGTGATCAGCTAATCGTTCGGCCACTGAGAATGTGTGCGGGGGCCGGAGTGCGGGGTGGGTAGAGCCGAGCGGGAGCATGGTGCTGAGGACGTCAGTGCCGGGGACTGCATGGCTGGGGACAGGTGTGTGTGTGTGTGTGTGTGTGTGTGTGCGCGCGTGTGCATCTGTGTGTGTGCGTGTAGTAAGGATGACAGCGTTCCTCTGGGTGAAAAAACATGCAATTCTTTATTCCATCAGTTGTTTTACAGCAACGTTTCAACCTGGTGGTCTTTGTCAAGCATGTTATGCATGTCAAGCGTGTCAAGAGGCTCTATAGGATTTGATGGACGTTGTGGGACATTACACCATTGGATTAAGCCAGAACTTCAAGGATTTTTTTAAATTAATATTTTGGTGAAAAAGGGAGAGTGGGGGAGTCTTTATTTACTTTATTCAAATAAACTATTTTCTTTTTCTGTGTGTATATTTTTCTAAACTGTACACTTACCGGGTTAGTAATAGGATTATTTGATAGCTGCCTATCCATTACTAACCCCTGAGTTTGATGCCAGCTGTTTTTCACAGCTGACATCAACCCAAAAAATTATTACCCCGATTGACACCACACCAGAGCAATCGGGAAAAGCCAATCAAAGAGCCAGAATTGGCGCATCTAATGCATGCGCCACTTCGGAGGCGACTACTGGCTGCTATTTTTAGGCTTGTAAGGGTCAAATAACTATGGGCTTTCCCAGCCTGATAATACTAGCACCCAACTGTCTGTTTTACCTCCTCTGGTTATCAAAAAAAAAAGTCTTTTTTTTTTCTTCATTTATTCCCTATTCCCATTTCCACATTTGTTTGCAGGGCAATTGTCCTGCTTGTATACCATTTAGCTCCCTTTTATAGACCCCTAGTCCTTACTACGACCATTTTACAGACAAAAGTTTGGGTCCTTATTGACTAATATGGAGTTTGGAGTCCAGGTCCCAAAACAAACTTTTAATTAAAGTCCGGCCAAAACCCGTGAACCCGAATCCACAGGTCCACTCATCCCTAGTAACAATATGTAATAAATTCTACTTGTGGAAAATATCCACTTTAATCCTTCAATCCAAAAGAAGAAACCAATTAAAAAAAAAACACAGCAAGCCAAATACTCTTATGTAACAGTGGGCTTTAAATCACACACTGTTGGTGAGAAACCAATTGCATCCATATCCAGGTAAAAAATTATATGAAGATAATGTTAAGAAGAAAAAGATTTAGGCTATGTGCACACGTTGAGTATTTGGATGCAGAAATTCTGCACCATTTCTGCATCACTTGGAGGAAAAACGCAGAGCAAAAAGTGTGTCTTTGCCTCATTTTTATGCATTTTTTATGTGTTTTGCATGTGTTTTTCAAATTGAAGTCAAAGGGTCAAAAAATGCTGCAAAAACAATGAAAGAATTGACATGCTGCAAATTTTTTTCTGCACCAAATCTACAAAGAGAACATACTCAACGTGTACACTACACTTCAGGCTTCTCATTGACTTTGCTGGCGTTAGGATTTGCTTGCAGTTTTGTGACAAAACTGTACAAAAAAAACACATAAAAAAAGATAAAAGTGCACTATGTATACACAGCCTTATAACGGGAACTCAAGAAGACTATCTATCCTAATAACACAGGCCCTTGAGAGCCTTAAGCTATGTGCCCATGGGGAAAGTATCCTGCAGATATATCCGCAGGAGCTCCCAGAAAACCGCAGCACAACTTCTGTCTGTTTTAATGCTGTGGTTGTATTGCGGAATGTCCTGCGGATATGCTGCGGTCATTCTGCATTGAGGATACAGTACCATGGCTTCGGCACTGCATTCTCAATGCAGAACAAGTTCTGCAGTGATCGGGGAAGTTCCTACTTACCTCCATCACGCAGCACTTCACTTTCCGGCCGTGTCTGTCTGCACTTTGCAGGAGAAGGTGGGCGGGCCTGAACTAGATCTGGCTGTCACATGACCGGAGCTTGTGCAGGCTCCGCCCACCTCCTGCTGCCCGCTCCTGGCTCCACCGCGCTCCTTTGCACCTGAGGAAGTGACTCCAGTGTCTTCTATCAAGGCAGGTAAGTATAGGATCGTGCGGAAAAATCCGTAAGAATAATTGACATGCTGCAGATATCTCCGCAGGGAAATCCGCACTATTTCTGCTGCGGAAAAAAATGCAGCATGGGCACAGCACTCCCAAAATGCCATAGAAATGGCTGGGGAGTCGCTGTACTGTGGATTTTTGAGAAATCCGTGGAATTTCCGCACAAACAAATCGCAGCAAATTCCATGAATTTTCTGCAGCGTGGGCACATAGCCTAACCCTTTAATCACAGTCCCTACAGACCCTATGCTGATCACAACAGTGGGTAATTTCATCATGACCTTGCTCCCTACTTAAACAACCATTTTCTGGATTGTTATGCAACTTGTTTCTATTCCTGAGCTCCCAAGGGCTCAACATCTCCCGTAAACAGCTTTAAAAGAAATGTGAATTTTTTTTTTGTCTGTTGATTTTAATGCTTTTAAGCCTTTGGTAATAATGACCTTAGAAATGTTATACTGAGAAGTATCCTATTATATGTGCAGCCTCATGTTGGGGGACATTCAATAGGGGACTTCCATTTTTATCACAGCTACACAGCTCGGGCTCCTAATAAACAGATTCATTACAGCTGCTTGGCAACTTGCTTGGTTTGGCTAAAAATAAAGAGCTGTCCTGTGGATAAAAAAAAAGCTGTTTGCCTTCTGTGTGCTAATTAAAAAGGATGGTGGTGATGTTCGTTACCTGCTTATTTTATAGTTCCCATATTAGTAGATTTGCTGTGACCACATCTCATTACAATTGAGCATAACTCAATGACTCTACTCTCATCCCCACCTCTTAGGTTATCTTCAAAAGAGTATCATTAGCACTTTATTTCCTCGAAAAACTCATATCACAACATTTTTCTTTTTTAATAAGTCTGTTCCAATGTTTATGTTTTTCATGTTAAAGGGGTTGCTCACTACTTTGACTTAGGATAGGTCATCAATGTCTGATTGGCCGATTAGCTGATTTCGGTCCCGATGGTGGCAGCAGCCGGTCAGAAATGTTCAGTTCCGGCGCTGCTCCGTCTTCTGTTCTCAGCCACGAACGGGTACTGCACATCTGCCTCTCATTCTACTCAATAGGAGGAGGATTTACAGTACCCAGCCGCGGCCACAATCAGAAGACAGAGTAGCTCCAAACTGAGCATTTCCCGCCTTTTGCTGCCGCCCCCAGGACCATGAACAGCTAATAGGCAGAGGTGCGGCGTGTCGGACCCTGACCGATCAGACATTCATGACCTATCCTAAGGATAAGCCATCAATGTCAAAGTAGTGGACAAGCCCTTTAAGTGTCATAGTAATAACACTCCTAAAAAGAAGTTTTAATAGATATGTATTAAAAGTGGACCTCAAAAAGACGGCCAAATGTCAAAAGACAAAAAAGAAGTGTATCACAAATAGTTCAATAAAAATTAAGGTTTAGTGTATCAAATAGTGAAATGACAATAAGATCTCTAATAGAGGGTCATTAAACTCTCAAATGGCAACTAACCTTAGAATCGCAAGTCTTTTGTATACCGTAGGCTAGACAATTGTGATCAAACTTGTATAAAGGTTACAATACACTAATATCAATCACGATTGACACTAATATGACCTGTTTTTATACCCTGCCTTATCAAAGTTGTCACCTTACATAAGATATGACAGTGTTACGAGAGGTGAGTACCGTATTTTTCGGACTATAAGACGCACCTGACCATAAGACGCACCCTGGTTTTAGAGGAGGAAAATAGGAAAATAAAATTTTAACCAAAAAATATGGTCATGACACACTGTTATGGGGCGAGGATCTGCTGCTGACACTGTTATGGGGGTAATGTCCCCAAATTCTCTACTAAGGTACCCCATTCTGATAAGGATCCTCCTGCCTTGTATATGATCCTGCTCATATACCCCCCATCCTGCTAATAATATACCCCCCATCCATCCTGCTAATAATATACCTTCCATCCATCCTGCTCATGATATACCCCCATCCATCCTGCTCATGATATGCCCCCATCCATCCTGCTCATGATATGCCCCCATCCATCCTGCTCATGATATGCCCCCATCCATCCTGCTCATGAAATGCCCCCATCCATCCTGCTCATGAAATGCCCCCATCCATCCTGCTCATGAAATGCCCCCATCCATCCTGCTCATGAAATGCCCCCATCCATCCTGCTCATGAAATGCCCCCATCCATCCTGCTCATGAAATGCCCCCATCCATCCTGCTCATGAAATGCCCCCATCCATCCTGCTCATGAAATGCCCCCATCCATCCTGCTCATGAAATGCCCCCATCCATCCTGCTCATGAAATGCCCCCATCCATCCTGCTCATGAAATGCCCCCATCCATCCTGCTCATGAAATGCCCCCATCCATCCTGCTCATGAAATGCCCCATCCATCCTGCTCATGATATGCCCCCATCCATCCTGCTCATGATATGCCCCCATCCATCCTGCTCATGAAATGCCCCCATCCATCCTGCTCATGATATGCCCCCATCCATCCTGCTCATGATATGCCCCCATCCATCCTGCTCATGAAATGCCCCCATCCATCCTGCTCATGATATACCCCCATCCTGGTAAATGGCGTGTATCCTGTGGCACAGGAAAAAAAAAATAAATGTTTATACTTACCCTTCCTCACTCCCTGAAGCACCGATCTCTGTCTCAGCTGCAGCGCCGCTGTGTGGAGCCGTCACCGTGTGTGGAGCCGTCACCGTTGTCTGCAGCATCGCGTCTTCCTGTCTGTGCCGGCGGTAAGCTGATCGATTCTGGTGGATACTAGCGGCGCGCACAGCGATGACGTTATCGCGGTGCGCGCCGCTAGTGTCCAGATCAGCTGACCGCCGGCACAGACGGGAAGACGCGATGCTGCAGGGGGGCAGCTCCACACACGGTGACGGGTGAGTACACTGATTCACTGCATCCCGCGCTGATAATGATGCACGGGGGCAGTGAATACAGCCGCACATGATCACTCCAGGCTGTAGTAGCCAGGGGTGATCACGGCCGGCTGCTAATTATGCACACCCCCCCTTCCCGCCCATCACCCCGCCCACCTGTCAGCGCCGGTTTCGCTGAGAGATGATGGGCGGGAGGATGGGCGTGCATATGTAATGAGCGGGCCCACGTGGTCACGGCAGGCTGCTGCAGGCTGCTACAGCCTGCTGGTGCCGCCGATGACCCGCTCCACCGCGGCACCCTCATTTCCCGCACCCGCAACCTTATAGTCAGACCATAAGACGCACCCCCCACTTTCCCCCAACATTTGGGGGGAAAAAAGTGCGTCTTATGGTCCGAAAAATACGGTATATGTTTTTATATTTTAATGGGAGCATACATGAGAAATGAGAAGGGGTTGTCCGAGTAGTGGGCAACCTCTAACCCAATTTCTGGTCATATAGATAAATAGTGAAAAAGAAAGAATGAACATCCTAATCATAGAGGGAGCCATAGGTAGCAGTATCCATACTAAATGTCCAGATAGTGGACACTGTTATGATCCGGTAACCGTAGAAGATTACAAAAATCTCCCTTTGGTGAAAAAACACCAAGAAACAGGAGTAGTTGGAACCTGAGTTGACCGCAATCCCCTGACTATCAGACCACATTAGAAGTAGCCGTGGAGCATTCCTGAAAACCTAGATGCCACATCACAGCCTGAGAAACTAGCTATGCCTCACAGAATGAAATGAGGAAATCTACCTTACCTCAGAGCAGTCCCCAAAGGAGTAGGTAGCCCCCCCACATATAAAGATTAAGGTGATATAAAAAAAACACAATACTCAGATAGGAAAAACAGAATTAGCAAAGGCGAGGCCCAACTAACTTGATACAAAGCAAAGGAAAGGAACTGATTGTGGTCAGTGCAAAAGCTCTATTGAAAAATATCAAACTCCTGATAGTAAAAAGGCCATTGAGATCATACGACCTTACCCCCACTATATCAGGTACTCCTGTAAATAATGGGAGAACAAAATACCAAAAGAACACAAAATACAGAAAAACAAATAATCAAATCAGACAGGGATAAAAATCCCTTTTACTGCAGGAAAACCAGCACAGGGGAAACCCCCATGCTCATAGCACAAATGAAACAGAGCTTCACCTGCAAGAAAACAGATACACAGCAAAACAAGGAAAAACAACACCCTAAGGTGTAAACCAGAAAGCAAGGCAAAACTAAAACTTATCTGCAGAAGTCTTGCTCAGGGATACAGGAAAAGACAAATCTCCAGGCCACAAACAGAGACAGGGAATATACAATTATAACCGGCGACAGCCAGGCTGATAGTGCTCTCCTATATAGACCAGACTTGTCTGCAATAGGACTTCCCCAATTCCCAATTAACACCGAAACCTGTCTGAGTCAATGGCTCAGATTTACCTCCACTAACATTCCTGGCCACAAGAGCGAGCTTCAGAACAGCACCCACACAGACAACGTTCACAACAGGACACATATATCTAGAAATGTCTTGATAGTAATCTAAGAGGATGGTCCCCCAACTAGTAGTATACAGTAACATATATTGAAAAAGCTCCATACTAAGCATGATGACTAATTTGTAAACTCACCTATCTAGACACATTTCCCCTCTTACCCTAAGAGGTTCCTCAGGAGAAAAAAATGGTGTCAACAGGAGGATACCCTGTTACAGAATGATACGATTAGCTGCCTGTATGTACAGCCAACATGCTTGCCTAGATGAATAGACTTAAGGCAAAGGAAGTACGGTCAGTCACAGTAATATAGTCCAGAGTCATTAACATCCTTGATTTATCAGGGGCTGCAGCAACTATAAAGGTATTTGCACATGGAGTCTACTAGACGCTAGCACACCCACATTGCTTCTAAAGCAGAACACGCTTCAGGAAAACCCAAGTGGTAATTTACCTTTACTGATGATTTTTGGATGTCTTTTCACGGCCTTTTTTAAAAAAAACTAAAATCTAAATATCAGATAGTGGAGGTTTTCAAGTGGAAAAAGCCGTAAGAATGGTTTGGTCACTTTTTTAGCTGCTTGGCTTTCAAACCGTAAAGTAGCTTAAAAAAAAAGAGCCAAAAAATGGAATATATGTATAGCATTTCAATTTGATCAAAAAAAGGTCAACTGAGTACCCTATTTTCTTTTATAGGTGTTAGTATTTATTTACTTACTGAAAGAGGTAGTTCACTATAGTCAGTATTCATAGGCACATCAATATTATGTTGCGAAACAAGGTTTCTCTCAAATACCTTGTGTTACCAATAGTGCCGCCCAGGAAGACTGAGGCTGGCCGCTGTGATGTCAGGTCAACTGGAAGAGGTCACGGAGCCCGGGGGGGTCACACGATGGGGATGAGTGAACTGCAATAGCACCGCTCAAGGCACTATTAGCAACACAAGGTATTTGAGAGAAACCTTGTTTCTCAACATAATATCGATGTGCCTATAAAAACTAAGTAGTGAACCATTCCTTTAAAGCTTTTATGCCGAAATTATGTCAAAAAAGCATTGAAAAGTCACAAAATTATTGAGTAATGCAAGAATGCGCTAAAACTTTGCTACTTTTGTCCTTTTTACATAATCTTCGCCCACCTCTGACAAAGTGGGATAAGCTGTGTCGGAACAAGAGCATGGCACCCTTCTCTCATTAAATTCATGGCGAGTGGTAACGTTCCTTACGGTACAAGTCATTCTTCAGTCAACGACTGGAGTAAGTTTTGTTTGGAAGCACACACGCAGGCGTATACAACTTTTCTGACTTTTCTATATACCTTTACTTAGCTTTCCAATGGCAGGTTTTAAACATACTGAGGTGCTGGTCTTGCGCTGCCCTCATCTATTTTGAGGCCTGCTGGCACATAGCAAGGTGAGTCACTAGAGTTAGGGACCATCCTGATTGGGTATATTTTGCCGTAATGGTTTTTATGATTTTTGGATCATTAAAATGTCAACTAAGTAACCGATGATTTTTACATTAGTTACTCTTTATTTATTACTTTGCAGTGTGCCTACGCATTATGTCTTTATTGTAAGTCATGTTGTTATGCATATGTTCATACTTTTTAACCCCACATAAGACATTTTTCAGATAAAAAGTCATAAAACAGGTTGAAGACAAAAATAAAGATTATTGTCAAAAATCATGAACTCATGAACCATGCACCATTTTGATTAGTGAAAAAAGTCAACAAAGACCACAAAACAAAAACAGAAAAGTGACTTCAAAAAAATCACACAGTACAAATTAGGCCTCATTGCCTTGATGCCGCAAAGTTTTTACACCAGAAATATGGAAAAAAACATTTTGAAGAGTTGTAAAATTTTGTGCAATGGAAATTTGTGCAAAGAATTGTGTAATCTAAGAAAAAGACTGATGGCACATCCTATCTTTCTAATGTGAACAGGTGCAAACTGAATATCAAACATAGTAACAAAATGGAGACAGTTGCACACTGTAGTGATAAGATATGTGGAACAATGAATATAGTAATATAGACATGCATTACTGTTATGAAAAAACATGTAAAATTGAGATACTTAGCACACAAAATTGGCCAGATTTTATGTGAGCTCATCAGCCAGCGGTAAGGCGACCTCTTTTTGTTGAGTCCCTATCAAACTAATGCCTCTCTTTGGGTAAGGAAAAACTACAATTTATGGGTGGAACAGAAACCTGCAAATGGAGAATTAAAATAGCTTAAGGCTGAAGTGCAGGAGTACTCCATCAGAAGGCATGACCCTGAAATCTAAGAAAAAGACTGATGGCACATCCTATCTTCTTAATGTGAACAGGTGCAAACTAGAGATGAGCGAATACCGTGATATTCATATTCGCTACACTCGTAGCACACCACCTGATGAAGACTTTGTGAAATATATGTTTGGCAACCGGGTCCAGTGGTTTCCTTATTTGTTTAAGAAAGTGTACCTTCTATCACTATGGCTTTTATTGCACTATGCACTTTGACCCTGTCTTTTTAGCACTTGCTATTTACTTTTCACAGGGTTTTTTGCCTATTTAATAATAACACACTTACTTAGGAAGATTAATTTAAATATATTAATTTTTTGAGGCTTATATTGTGCCAGACTACTTGCTATCACTATAATTATTATTATTTTTATAATTTGTTATTTTCAATTTATTTTGAAAAATATGTTTGTACTATGTAATTTTATTGGTGTACCTTTACCACCTGTCCCTGGCATTTTTGAATAGTTCATTGTATTTAGGATTCCTTTATGTGTATATTTTATTATATTTTTTATTTAATATTTTCAATAAAATAATTTTTTAGCTTAATACTTTCTCTTCTGTTTGTGATACTCTGAATTTTTGAGTTTATAGGCTTTGTTATTTTCATATTTATTGAAGGTTTTTGTGTTAATCAAAGTTGTCTGGGGACCTGAGGAAAGGCTGAAATGGATGGGAAAGTGATAAAACTGAATGGGGAGAGCCTGGAGAATATGCCTGCATGCATTTCTTACTCACATATGGTTTTTGGGAATGAGGATGTAAAAAGTATTACGCCACTTATTCTCTGTCTCTCTCTAAGTGCTTCATACTCCCTGATCACCGGTGCACCACGGCTGTCACACTGCTCCCACAGCCTTTCATTCTTCTTCCCTACCCGCTCATTATGCTCATACATATTCACTGCACCCGCTCATTAGGCTCATACATATTCACTGCTTCTCTGACCACCAGCGTCTGTGATTGGCTGCAGTCAGACACGCCACCTTGGTGACAGCTGTCTGACTGCTACCAATCACAGCCGCTGGTGGGCAGGTCTATATCGTACAGTAAAATAAGTAAATAAATAATTTTTTTAAAAAATGACATGCCGTCCCCCTTATTCTGATACCAAGCCAATATAAAGCCTCACAACTGGGGGCTGGTATTCTCAGGGGAGACCAATGTTATTGGGAGCCCCCCTGCCTAAAAATATCAGCCAGCAGCATTAGATGCCACAGTCCCTGCACTTTGACCGGCTCATCCCAATTGCCCTGATGCGATCTGGTTTGTACTGAGTTAACAACAGCGCACAGCTGTCATCAAGCCCAGAATTAGTGATGGGAAGGGGTCTTCTATGAGACCCCCCCATCACTATATCCTATATGTAAAAACAAATACACATACACCTAGAAAAGTCCTTTATTTCTAATAAAATACAAAACCACATAATCCACACGAGATCCTATGACGGTCCTGCCTCTGCTACAACCGTGTTCGAGTTCGGTTCGGTTTGTCGAACGGTGGGTGTGTTCATCGAACGTTTGACGAACACCTTCGAACCCCACTGAAAACAATGGCAGGCAAACAAAAACACATACAAACATATTATACATATACACATACAGTTAATAAACATTGCCATTATACTTACAGGTCCCCGCAATGCATCCTGCAGACTCTGTCTCCCGCCGCTTCTCCTTCCGATCATCGCTGTGCCCTCCCGGTAACCAGCACTGATGATAGGACCTTCCGTGACGTCATACCAATAGCATGTAACCAGTCACGTGTGTATTATCTCATTGGTTACAGACTGGTCACATGACTATGAAGTCATGCTAGGTCCTGTCAATGCATCTCTATGGTACACGGTGCTCGTTCGAGCATCTCCGTGTACCGGTGAGATGCTTGGGCACTTGCTTGGCTCCCCGTTCCTGTATGTCAGCGCTCTTTTCAGAGTCAGTTCACATGCAGAGACTGGATGCCACAGCCGGTGAATAGCGGCG
Organism: Anomaloglossus baeobatrachus; assembly: GCF_048569485.1. Classification (NCBI taxonomy): domain Eukaryota; kingdom Metazoa; phylum Chordata; class Amphibia; order Anura; family Aromobatidae; genus Anomaloglossus; species Anomaloglossus baeobatrachus. Next base: position 422,925,388 of record NC_134357.1, read on the forward strand.
CCGGGAATCAGGTGATCGGAGATCACCGTTGCTATTGTAACCCGCCTGTCAGGGTACTATTGCAATGGTGGCAGCGGTGACGTCACCGCTTACAACCCGCAGCCTCTGCTCACTCACTGAGTGATTAGACTGCACGGGAGCAGCAGCATCTTCCTCCCATGCAGTGCTGTCTGATGTAGCAGAGCTGCATGGGTTGAAGGAGAAAGAAGACAGAAGACCAGAATCGTGGAGGGGTGAGAGGGAATAATAGACATGGAGTCTCTATCTAAGTGTGTCTGTGTATTTATTTCTATTAAAGTATATTTTCTCTGTTTGAATTCTTTTTTTAAACCTTTACTGGAGATTCTTAATGGCCGGGTCAAACTTGCCTGACATTAAGAATCTCTGGCTTAATACTAGCTAGTAAAACAAAGCTAGTATTAACCCTTTTTTACCCAGCAAGCTACCAGTCTTTTAGGGCTGCTGAAAGAGTTAGGTACAGCGCCAGATGATGGCACTTCTATGAAAGCGCCATTTTCTGGGGTGGCTGCAGACTACAATTCTCAGCGGAGAGGCCCAGAAAGCTTGGGCCAACCTGTGCTGTGTATTCCAATCCCCAGCTGCTTAGTTGTACCTGGCTGGACACAAAAATGGGGTGAAGCTCATGTCGTTTTTTGGTTTTTTTTTTAATTATTTCATGAAATTCATGAAATAATTAAAAAAAGGGCTTCCCTATATTTTTAGTTCCCAGCCGGGTACAAATAGGCAGCTGGGGGTTGGGGGCAGCTGTACCTGCCTGCTGTACCTTGCTAGCATACAAAAATATGGCAAAGCCCACGTCATTTATTTTTTTTTTTAGTTTTTTGGCAAAAAAAAAAAATGCTTCCCTGGATTTTCCATTGCCAGTGAAGGTAACACCAAGCAGTGGGGGTTAGCAGCCAGTAGCTGCTTGGATTACCCTTAGCTACCAATACAAAAAATGCAGCGGGAGCCCACTTATATTTTTTTTAATTATTTATTTAAATAACTAAAAAAAAGGGCTTCCCTGTGTTTTGATTGCCTGACATCACAGTACTGTAAAAATAAATCTTTAAAAAAAAGACGTGGCGCTCCGCGGTATTTTTGATTTTCAGCGCAGATAAAGCAGACAGCTACGGGTTGCCACCCCCATCTGCCCGGCGTTACCTTGGCTGGCAATCAAAATACAGGCAAGCTCATTATTTTTTTTTATTTAAAAAATAGTTAAAAAAAAATGCTTGGGCTCCCGCCGTATTTTAGTCGCCAGTCAGGTAAAGCCAGGCAGCTGGGGGTTGGGATTCTCGGCAGCCCACAGACACCCATGGAAATGACGCATTGTTTCTTAGCGCCGTTTCTAGGCACTTTATCCGGCTCATCCAACGGCCGTGATGGCATTGGCTCGCTGGGTAATAAAGGGGTTAATACCAACTTTGTATTCTCAGATGGTACTAAACCCGAAATTCAACTCAAACCGAAACCCAAAATAGACATGGCCACAATGAATTTCTAGTAAAGATAAAAAAAAACAATACACAGAAAAATATTTTTATTAGAAATAAAACACAACACAATTAGGGACTCCATCTTTATTGAACTAAGGAACCCCCCCCTCCGCAGTAATCCAGGGTCAAGGGTCCTGCGATGTCCAATCCGGATCCAATATCATCTGATCGGTTTGCTGAAAGGCAAAGAGATCAGATGATGTGTCAGGTGTTCAAGGACCTGAATCACATGACACATCAGCTGATTGTATAAAAGCCGTTTATACAATCAGTTGATGCATCAGTGCAAAAAAAAAAAGAGAGAGAGTGAGGGAAAGAAAGAGAGAGAGAGAGAGAAAGGAAGAGAGGAGAGAGAGAGAAGAGAGAGCAAGAGAGAAAGATTGAGAGAAAGAAAGAGAGAAGAGAGAGAAGAGAGAGAGGGGGAGAGAAGAGAGAGAGAGACGAGAGAGGAGAGAGAAGAGAAGAGAGGGGAGAGAGAGAGAGAGAGAGAGAAGAGGGAGAGAGACACGCAGGCACTACCGCCCCCATCATCCCCGCACACACTCGACACTACCGCACTCATCATCACCGCACACACCCCAGTACTACCGCCCCCATCATCATCCCCGTACACACTCCGGCACTACCACACTCATCACCGCGACACCCCGGCAGTACCGCCCCCATCAATATCCCCGCACACACCCCGACACTACCGCACACATCATCATCCCCGCACACACTCCGGCACTACCGCACTCATCATCATCACCGCACAGACAAGCACTACCGCACTAATCATCATCCCCGCACACACCCGTGCACTACCTCCCCCATCATCATTCCCGCACACATGCAGGCACTACCGCATACATCATCATCCCCGCACACATGCAGGCACTACCAAACACATCATCATCCCTGCACACACCCCGGCACTACCGCACACATCATCATCACCACACACATCCCGGCACTACCGCTCCCATCATCATCCCCGCAGACACACAGGCACTACCGCACACATCATCATCCCCGCACACACCCCAGCACTGCCACACTCATTATCGTCACTGCACAGACAAGCACTACCACACACATCATCATCCCCGCATACACCCTGGCACTACCACACTCATCATCATCACCGCACAGACAAGCACTACCGCACACATCATCATCCCCGCACACAACCCGGCACTACCTCCCCATCATCATCCCCGTACACACCCCGGCACTACCACACTCATCATCATCACCGCACACAGCCCGGCAGTACCACCCCCATCGGCATCCCTGCACACACCCCGACACTACCGCACACATCATCATCCCCGCACACACCCCGGCACTACCGCACTCATCATCATCATCACCGCACAATCAAGCAAAACCGCACTAATCATCATCCCCGCACACACCCGGGCACTACCTCCCCCATCATCATCCCCGCACACACGCAGGCACTACCACACACATCATCATCCCCGCACACACGCAGGCACTACCACACACATCATCATCCCCGCACACACGCAGGCACTACCGCACACACCATCATCCCCGCACACACGCAGGCACTACCGCACACATCATCATCCCCCGCATACACCCCAGCACTACCGCACTCACCATCATCACTGCACAGACAAGCACTACCGCTCTCACCATCATCCCCGCACACAACCCGGCACTACCTCCCCCATCATCATCCCCGGACACCCCCCGCCACTACCGCACTCATCATCATCCCTGCACACCCCCCGATACTATCGCCCCCATCATCATCACTGCACACACGCCGGCACTAACGTGCACATCATCATCCCCGCACACACGCAGGCACTACCGCACATTTCATCATCCCCGCACACACGCAGGCACTACCGCACACATCATCCCCGCACACACCCCGGCACTACCGCACACATTATGATCACCGCACACACCCCGGCACTACCGCCCCCATCATCATCCACGCACACATGCAGGCACTACCGCTCACATCATCATCCCCGCACACACCTCCGGCACTACCGCACTCATCATCATCATCACCGCACAATCAAGCAAAACCGCACTAATCATCATCCCCGCACACACCCGGGCACTACCTCACCCATCATCATCCCCGCACACACGCAGGCACTACCACACACATCATCATCCCCGCACACACGCAGGCACTACCGCACACACCATCATCACCGCACACACGCAGGCACTACCGCACACATCATCATCCCCCGCATACACCCCAGCACTACCGCACTCACCATCATCACTGCACAGACAAGCACTACCGCTCTCACCATCATCCCCGCACACAACCCGGCACTACCTCCCCCATCATCATCCCCGGACACCCCCCCGCCACTACCGCACTCATCATCATCCCTGCACACACCCCGACACTATCGCCCCCATCATCATCACTGCACACACGCCGGCACTAACGTGCACATCATCATCCCCGCACACACGCAGGCACTACCGCACATTTCATCATCCCCGCACACACGCAGGCACTACCGCACACATCATCCCCGCACACACCCCGGCACTACCGCACACATTATGATCACCGCACACACCCCGGCACTACCGCCCCCATCATCATCCACGCACACATGCAGGCACTACCGCTCACATCCTCATCCCCACACACACCCCGGCACTACCGCCCCCATCATCATCCCCGTACACACCCCAGCACTGCCACACTCATCATCATCACAGCACACACCCTGGCACTACCTCCCCCATCATCATCCCCGCACACAAGCAGGCACTACCGCACACATCATCATCCCCGCACACACCCCGACACTACCGCCCCCATTATTATCATCACAGCACACACCCCGGCACTAACGCACACGTCATAATCACCGCGCACATCCCGGCACTACCGCCCCCTTCATCATCCCCGCACACACCCCGGCACTACCGCACACATCATCATCACCGCACACACCCCGGCACTACCGCCCCCATCATCATCGCCGCACACATGCAGGCACTACTGCACTCATCATCATCCCCGCACATACCCTGGCACTACCTCCCCCATCATCATCCCCGCACACACGCAGGCACTACCGCACACATCCTCATCCCCGCACACACCCCAGCACTTCCGCACTCATCATCATCACCGAACAGACAAGCACTACTGCACTCATCATCATCCCCGCACACACCCCGGCCCTACCTCCCCCATCCTCATCCCCGCTCACATGCAGGCACTACCGCACACATCATCATCCCCGCACACAAACACGCAGGCACTACCACACACATCATCATCCCCGCACACTTGCCAGCACTAGCACACTCATCATCATCACCACACAGACAAGCGCTACCGCACACAACCCAGCACTACCTCCCCCATCATCATCCCCGCACACACCCCGACACTACCGCACACATCATCATTCCTGCACACACCCCGACACTACCGCCCCATCATCATCACCGCACACACCCTGACACTAACGCACACGTCATCATCCTCGCACACACGCAGGCACTACCACACACATCATCATCCCCGCACACACCCTGGCACTACCGCACACATTATCATCACTGCACACACCCCAGCACTACCGTCCCATCATCATCCCCGCACACACGCAGGCACTACCACTCACAACATCATCCCCGCACACACTTCCGGTACTACTTCCCCCATCATCATTCCCGCACACACGCAGGCTCTACCGCACACATCCTCATCCCCCCACACACCCCAGCACTTCTGCACTCATCATCATCACCGCACAAACAAGCACTACCGCACTCATCATCATCATCCCCGCACACACCCTGGCACTACCTCCCCCATCATCATCCCCGCACACACGCAGGCACTACCGCACACATCATCATCCCCGCACACACACACGCAGGCACTACCGCACACATCATCATCCCCGCACACACCCCGGCACTACCGCACACATCATCATCACCGCACACATGCAGGCACTACCGCACACATCATCATCACCGCACAGACAAGCACTACTGCACTCATCATCATCCCCGCACACACCCTGGCACTACCTCCCCCATCATCATCCCCGCCCACACGCAGGCACTACCGCACACATCATCATCCCCGCACACACGCAGGCACTACCGCACACATCATCATCCCCGCACACACCCCGGCACTACTGCCCCCATCATCGTCCCCGTACACACCCTAGCACTACCGCACTCATCATCATCACAGTACACACCCTGGCACTACTTCCCCCATCATCCCCGCACACAAGCAGGCACTACCGCACACATCATCATCCCCGCACACACCCCGACACTACCGCCCCCATTGTTATCATCACTGCACACACCCCGGCACTAACGCACATGTCATCATCCCCACACACATGCAGGCACTACCGCACACATCATCATCCCCGCACACACGCAGGCACTTCTACCCACATCATCATCCCCGCACACACCCCGGCACTACCGCATACATCCTCATCACCGCACACACCCCTCCACTACCGCCCCCATCATCATCCCCGCACACACGCAGGCACTACTGCACACATCATGAGCCCGGCACACACGCAGGCACTACCGCACACACTATTATCCCCGCACACACCCCGGCACTACCGCACTCATCATCATCACCGCACAGACAAGCACTACCGCACTCATCATCATCCCCGCACACACCCTGGCACTACCTCCCCTATCATCATCTCCACACACACGCAGGCACTACCGCACACATCATCATCCCCGCACACACGCAGGCACCACCTGAGAGAAGTCTCCAGTGACAGTGCGGCTCACTTCAGTTGCTGCGTGGAGCTGACACAGAGCGGTCGTGTTCTTCGGCGTTCCCTGTCAGCTTGATGTAGCAGAGCTGAAATCGTTGTGTGGATTACTTCGGACCTGGATGGCTGTATGGCGATTAATAAAGTGGTAAATGAGGAAGTTTTTTTGTCTTTTATTCCAAATAAAGGATTTTTCGTTGTGTGTGTTTATTTACTTTCACTTACAGGTTAATCATGGAAGGTATCTACAGGAGACGCCTGCCATGATTAACAGGATTTAGTGGCAGCTATAAACTGCCATTTAACTCCTTTACTACCCCGATTGCGCCGCACCAGGGCAATTTGGGATGAGCCAGGTAGAGTCCCGGGACTTTTGCATGTAATGGATGCGGCAATTCTGGGGGGGTGCTGGCTGATATTGTTAGGGTGGTAGGCTCCCCATAACGTGGCGCTCCCCATCCTGACAATACCAGCCCCCAGCCATGTGGCTTTATCTTGGCTGGTATCAAAATTGGGGGGAACTGCAGGTTTTTTTTTTAATTATTTATTTATTTATTTTACTGCACGATTTAGACCAGCCCACCGGTGGCTGTGATTGGTTGCAGTGAGACAGCTGTCACTCAGCGTGGGGGCGTTACTGACTGCAACCAATTATGGGCGCCGGTGGACCAGGAAAGCAGGCAATACCAGATTGAATAACGAGCGGCAGCCATTTTCAAAAGAGGAAAAGCCGCCGGAGCTTTGTGACAGCCGTGCAGCTGATCGGTGAGTAGGAAAGAGAGAGGGATTGTACTGGGGACACAGGACGCATGCAGATACGCAACGTGCTCACATAGCCTTACTGTGAAAAGCCACGCTTTTGGTGATCGAACTGTTATCGAACGTTATCTCGAACTGTCGAACGTGAAGCAAATCGTTCGAGTTCATCGAACGACTCGAACACCGCCCAAAACAACTCGAATTTGAAATTGGCGAACGGTTCGATTCGAACATCGCTTATCTCTACTGGAGAGACCGAAAACATGTCCAATCTCTCCAGGCTTCGGGAAACACTGACAAGAAGGACTCGGCTGGTAGCAGCTTAAAAAAAGCCCATTTCTGTGGTGAAACGTTGCATACATGGCGATGGAATAAAGAATATAGAAAAAAAACCCAGGATGCTGTCTGGTGTTTTGGAATTATTATGTTCATCTTAGAGACTAACATATTGGTTATCTCATACATAAATTTGACTGGCAACTACTTAACATATAAATACTTATGCAGATCCCTGTCATATCACTGCATTGTTACTGTTTTGTTCCTAAAATTAAAAAAATAATTTTTAACATTTTGTTCATATTATGTAAATCCACCTTTGGCTTTCATCACTGTCTGTATACTTCTGGGCATGCTCTCGATCGGATTCAAGCATGTATCAAACAAAATCTGATGCCAGGGTTCTTCTACACATTCCCAATGTTGATGCATACTAGTCGACTCACTTGGGTATGTATATAGCTTTTTCTTCAACTCTACCCACAAGTGTTCAATTGGGTTAAGGTATGGGGACTGTGGAGGCCAATCCATTACCTCTACTTCCTTGTCATTGAACCATTTCTTTGCCATTCTTGACCTATAGATTGGGTCTTTTTCCTACTGGAACACAATGATGTCATTTTCATACCAATAGTACTTCAGTGTACAAAGTAACTCATGTACTCTTGTAAAATACTCACATATAGCTCAGCATTGAGACCATCATTCATCCTGATCAAGTATAGTATCCAATGCTTTTGGCTGTGAAAAACCTCCATAGCATCAGGCTTGCTTCACCAAACATGAAAGTTCTTTCAATGTCTATCCTTTAGCCCCTTTTCCCCTTGTTTCTTCCACACCCATTGGCACCCATCAAAACCTAGTCTATTACTTTTCTTCTCATCTCTCCAAATCACCCTCTTCCAATATCTCCTTTTCTACTTTTCCGCAAACTCAAGGCAACGCTTTTTTAAAACGATATTTAAGTTGAGGCTTCTTCACCTTTCTTTGGGCCACCATTCCACACTCGCGTAACATGCATTGCACAGTGCTTTTCATGAACATCTGTGATCTCACTATTACGCAGCATACATGCCACTTCCACTGCCCTGTTTTTTACGTCAGAATCTGATAAACCTTGTGATTAGCCGATTTGTTAACTCTGATATTTTACCAGGATGTCCATGTTTTGGCTTTTGAATGAATGGATGGACGGATTTCACTTTGTTTTCTTCCAACTGTCATGGCACTCCCATGATGTAGTTTGGCAAGTTTCTTGGCCAAGAAACTACTATCAATGAACTAGATGATGCAGTTTCTCTTTTCTTGAAAAATCTTCTTTATGGCTGCTCTTCAATTCGGAATCAATCTAATAACACACAGCTATTAAGGAATGTGAGAACAGGTTGTAATTTGCAATAAACAGGAAGAAAACCATTTTTCCAACACCAGAAGCAAAACAGTAACAATACCTGTTTCACTTTAAAAATCTAATACAAGATTTCTGTCTTCATGTGGTGAGTGCCCTCTGTTCTTCTTTTTTTGCCATATTGTAACAATGCCCTGACATCACAAGAATCTGCATTCAACTGCTAAATAGCTGCAAGTCAAATTTATGTACTGTATGAGATAGCCAAGATGATTGTCTATGAAAAAAGGTTGTCCCACATTCAAAGCTGTAGTTGATAGTGAGATATGGAGCCTGAAAGTCAAAAGTTTAAAACATTGTTACACTTTTGCTCGTCAATGTATATCTGTTTTTAATGAGGGTTTTACTTGTATTTAGTATTGCCATGGAATTGGAGGCTCGATCTGGAGGAGGGATGGAGGGGAGTGAACTGCAACCTACCTACTATCTAAAGTGTTTATGTATTGTAGTTATGTACACCCTTTTAATGGCTTGATGAAGGCACTGTGTGACCGAAATATTGCGCATTTTTTACAACTCTTTTGGTCTGTATGCTGGGATCAACAAAGTTTTTGTGGAGGAGAGCCTTCTCTGCCTTGGATTTCTTTGGACCTGTTTGCGGATTCAACTGTCAATTGTGCTGAATTACACTATTCGCGTTCATCGATATCTGAAGCTGCAATCAGACTCTATCACATCTGCAACCTTTGAGCATGAATTCCCACTTTTATCTGAACTTAGCTTTGTGTTGTTCTGCTGGTCTCCAAAGCATCATTTGCCTGAACGTTTTTGGGCTGCTAGAGATTTTGTTTTGTCCTGTTTAAAAATGGTTGATACCCCTGGAAGTTTTAGGAAGGCACAGTAGGAAGCTGCTATAAAATATTTTAGACTAAATTGTCATATTTGAGAACCCAGCGTAGTGCTATATAAAATTTAAGCTAATAAATTAATTATTTAAGTCAACCTCTTGCTGCTTATTATGTATACTAGAAGGTGGCCCGATTCTACGCATTGGGTATTCTAGAATTTACGTATTGTGTAGTTCATGTATGATTTTTGTTATATATATATATATATATATATATATATATATATATATATATATATATATATAGATAGATGTTGTTGTGTGTAGTTACCAAGTGTTTGTGTAGGGCGCTGTACATGTTCTGGATGTTGTCTGGGTGTGATGGGGGGTGAGAGCGGTGTTGTTTGTGTGTTGCGTTGTTTGTAGAGCGCTGTGTGTCTGTAGCGTTGTGTGTGTGTTGCGCAGTTTGTGTGTGTGTGGTGTGTTTTGGGGGGAGGTATGTTTTGTGCAATGTGCGTGTTGTGCGGTATGTGCGTATATTTGTGTGTGCAGCGTTGTCTGTGTGTGTGGGTGTCTGTGTAGGGCAGTTGTTTGTGGTTCCCAGTGTGTGTGTGTGGTGTGGTGTGTTGTGCAGTGCGCGCGCGCGCGTATGTGTGTGTGTTGGGGGGAGGTGTGCACTTCCCATCGTGCTCCATACCCCATGCAGCGCACTCCCCATCGTGCTCCATCCCGTATGCTGCGCACCCCCCATCGTGCTCCATCTCCCATCCTGCGCACTCCCAAACGTGCTCCATCCGCCATGCTGCGCACTCCCAAACGTGCTCCATCCGCCATGCAGCGCACTCCCCATCGTGGTCCATCCCCCATGCTGCGCACTCCCAAACGTGCTCCATCCGCCATGCTGCGCACTCCCCATCATGCTCCATCTCCCATGCTGCGCACTCCCCATCGTGCTCCATCTCCCATGCTGCGCACTCCCAAACGTTCTCCATCCGCCATGCTGCGCACTCCCAAACGTGCTCCATCCCCCATGCTGCGCACTCCCAAACGTGCTCCATCCGCCATGCTGCGCACTCCCAAACGTGCTCCATCCCCTATGCTGCGCACCCCCCATCGTGCTCCATCTCCCATCCTGCGCACTCCCAAACGTGCTCCATTTGCCATACTGCGCACTCCCAAACGTGCTCCATCCGCCATGCTGCGCACTCCCAAACGTGCTCCATCCGCCATGCTGCGCACTCCCCATCGTGCTCCATCCCCCATGCTGCGCACTCCCAAACGTGGTCCATCCGCCATGCTGCGCACTCCCAAACGTGGTCCATCCGCCATACTCCGCACTCCCCATCGTGCTGCATCCTCCATGCTGCGCACTCCCAAACGTGCTCCATCCGCCATACTCCGCACTCCCCATCGTGCTGCATCCCCCATGCTGCGCACTCCCAAACGTGCTCCATCCGCCATGCTGCGCAGTTCCAAATGTGCTCCATCCGCCATGCTGCGCACTCCCAAACGTGCTCCATCCGCCATGCTGCGCACTCCCAAACGTGCTCCATCCGCCATGCTGCGCACTCCCAAACGTGCTCCATCCGCCATGCTGCGCTCTCCCAAACGTGCTCCATCCGCCATGCTGCGCACTCCCAAAGGTGCTCCATCCACCATGCTGCGCCAGCATCAGCCTCTCTACCTGCAGCATCAGCCTCTCTCCTCCCAGCATCAGCCTCTCTGTCTCCAGCATCAGCCTCTCTGTCTCCAGCATCAGCCTCTCTGTCCCCAGCATCAGCCTCTCTGTCGCCAGCATCAGCCTCTCTGTCCCCAGCATCAGCCTCTCTGTCCCCAGCATCAGCCTCTCTGTCCCCAGCATCAGCCTCTCTGTCCCCAGCATCAGCCTCTCTGTCCCCAGCATCGGCCTCTCTGTCCCCAGCATCGGCCTCTCTGTCCCCAGCATCAGCCTCTCTGTCCCCAGCATCAGCTTCTCTGTCCCCAGCATCAGCCTCTCTGTCTCCAGCATCAGCCTCTCTGTCCCCAGCATCAGCCTCCCGCAGCATCAGCCTCTCTGTCCCCAGCATCAGCTTCTCTGTCCCCAGCAGCAGCCTCTCTGTCCTCAGCATCAGCTTCTCTGTCCCCAGCATCAGCCTCTCCGTCTCCAGCATCAGCCTCCCCATCCCAGCCTTCCCCAGGTTCAGCCTCTCTCCTCTCAGCCTCCTCCAGCACGCCATGCTCCTCTGCCGTCACTCACAGATCCGATCGCATACACTCACACACACCCACACACACCCACCCGATCGCATACACTCACACACACCCGATCGCATACACTCACACACACCCGATCGCATACACTCACACACACCCGATCGCATACACTCACACACACCCACACACCCCCACCCGATCGCATACACTCACACCCACCCGATCGCATACACTCACACACACCCGATCGCATACGCTCGCACACAAAGACACACACACTGACGATATTGCACATAAGCGCTGATACTCACAACATCCGGGGATATCACATGCTTCTGGCCATGTGATCCCCCGGCAGGTCCTGGAAGCTCACAACAGCACAGTATCACCGCCGAGAAGCAAGCGATATCCCAGGATGTTGTGAGTATTTGGATGCGATGTGATGTGTGAGGTGTGTGTGAGTGTGATCTGATTTGTATGTGTATGTGTGTGTGTGTGTGCTGTTATGTGTGTGTATGTTCCGCAGCTGCAGGACCTTGATGTGTGGATGCGATGTGATGTGTGTGTGAGGTGTGTGTGAGAGTGAGTGTGAGCCGGTATACACTGGTAACTATGATACACATCGGGTAACTAAGGGACCTTAGTTACCCGATGTTTATAATGGTTACCAGCTTTCACGGCCTCCGTCAAGATCCCAGCATCGCAAGGTTATGTCTGGCGCTGCCGGGATCCTGACGGAGCCGGTGTAGAAGCAAGCGATATCCCAGCATGTTGTGATGTGTGAGGTGTGTGTGAGAGTGAGTGTGAGAGTGAGTGTGATCTGATGTGTGTGTGTACTCACCTGGGAATCGGAGCTCCGTGTCAGTTGGGCCAGAGCGAGCGTGCATTGCGTGAGGGGGGCGGGGCCTGCAGAGAGCCGGGGCGAGAGGCCAATCCGTGTGGGGGGGGCGGGGCCATGGCGAGCCCAGCGGCCAATCAGCTTTGTGTCACCGTAAGGACACAATTTCGGAGCATGACAGACAGACAGATAGACAGACAGACAGACAGACAGAATAAGGCAATTATATATATAGATTGTAGCAACAAAACCTTCCAGTTTTATGCAATAACTTGTGAAATTGATTATGTATTTTGAGACATTACACAAATTTATCAATGAAAATTATAAAACAAAATCTAAACACAAATTTTAAAGGCTTTGAACACCTTACATTTTAATGGTTGTTCATTTGATTCTTAAATTAAGCAACTTTCTAAATTCTTGTTGCTCCTGCAGTGTCAATGTAAGTCATTTATATAGCAGAGTGCTCTCATGAAAGATACAAGTCAGTCAGATCTCATATTCTTCTCTCCTTCCCTTCTCTCAGTCTTAGGCCCCCTTCACACGTCCGTGAAAAACACGCACGTGTGTTACGGGCCGTTTTTCGGGTCCGTGTCCCGTTTTTGTGTCCGTTTTTATGGTCCGTGTGGCACCTGTGTGAATTGCGTATGCTAGCCGTGTTTGTGTGCAGAACGTCCGTGTGTGGAATTAACGTGTATGTGTACGTGGAATGTCCGTGTGTAATGTCCGTGTGTGTGATGCACAATGTCGTTTATAAATGTCGGCTGACAGCAGACAGAGTTGCGCGATGAGAATGAACTCGGGTGAACTTCACCCGACTTCATCCTCATACCGCGGCTCTGTCTGTGTCGAGTACTGATTAGCGGTCACCTGTGAAGGATTCACCAGTGACCGCTAATCCCCCAAGTGACTAAAGTTTCCCCCCCTCTCTCATACTCACCGTTCCTCGATCCCCGGCGCGGCGCTGCACGGCATTCACACTGCTGCGGCGGCTTTTACTATTTTGAAAAAGCCGGCCGCTCATTAAACAATCTCCTATTCCCTGCTTTCCCCGCCCACCGGTGCCTATGATTGGTTGCAGTGAGACACGCCCCCACACTGAGTGACAGGTGCCTCACTGCACCCAATCACAGCAGCCGGTGGGCGTGTCTATACTGTGCAGTAAAATAAATAAATAAATAATTAAAAAAAAACGGCGTGCGGTCCCCCCCAATTTCAATACCAGCCAGATAAAGCCATACGGCTGAAGGCTGGTATTCTCAGGATGGGGAGCTCCACGTTATGGGGAGCCCCCCAGCCTAACAATATCAGTCAGCAGCCGCCCAGAATTGTCGCATACATTATATGCGACAGTTCTGGGGCTGTACCCGGCTCTTCCCAATTTGCCCTGGTGCGTTGGCAAATCGGGGTAATAAGGAGTTATTGGAAGCCCATAGCTGCCAATAAGTCCTAGATTAATCATGTCAGGCGTCTATGAGACACCCTCCATGATTAATCTGTAAGTTACAGTAAATAAACACACACACCCGAAAAAAATCCTTTATTAGAAATAAAAAACACACACATATACCCTGGTTCAACAATTTAATCAGCCCGAAAAAGCCCTCCATGTCCGGCGTCATGCAGGATGGTCCAGCGTCGCATCCAGCTCTGCTGCATGGAGGTGACGGGAGCTGCAGAATACACCGCCGCTCCGGTCACCTCCACGCAGCTAATGAAGACAGCCGTGCGATCAGCTGAGCTGTCACTGAGGTTACCCGCTGTCACTGGATCCAGTGACAGCGGGTAACCTCAGTGACAGCTCAGCTGATCGCGCGGCTGTCTTCATTAGCTGCGTGGAGGTGACCGGAGCGGCGGTGTATTCTGCAGCTCCCGTCACCTCCATGCAGCAGAGCTGGATGCGACGCTGGACCATCCTGCATGACGCCGGACATGGAGGGCTTTTTCGGGCTGATTAAATTGTTGAACCAGGGTATATGTGTGTGTTTTTTATTTCTAATAAAGGATTTTTTTCGGGTGTGTGTGTTTATTTACTGTAACTTACAGATTAATCATGGAGGGTGTCTCATAGACGCCTGACATGATTAATCTAGGACTTATTGGCAGCTATGGGCTGCCAATAACTCCTTATTACCCCGATTTGCCAAAGCACCAGGGCAAATTGGGAAGAGCCGGGTACAGCCCCAGAACTGTCGCATATAATGTATGCGGCAATTCTGGGCGGCTGTTGACTGATATTGTTAGGGTGGGGGGCTTCCCATAACGTGGAGCTCCCCATGCTGTGTGAGACTGTGACCGGGGTTATCTATGACGGCCGGTATGTCTCGCCCCGGTTGTGCTCACTCCATGATAGAAAGTAAATCCACTATAGGGTTAATGCTGTTTCCTTACAGGCTGAAGGAAGGGTTAAATAGAATCAGGAACAAGGGCAGGTGTGCCGGGTGTGAGGGAGTGAACAGAACTCCCTGAGTTTTCTGCTGGAGAGGTACATGTATTTTTGTTATGGACTTTTGTTTGGACATTAAAACCGTGTGCTGTGAACCTTAATGCCTGGATCCCGTGTCTTCTGCTGCGCAGCCGACCGTGCTACCTCACAGCTGAGAATACCAGCCTTCAGCCGTATGGCTTTATCTGGCTGGTATTGAAATTGGGGGGGACCGCACGCCGTTTTTTTTTAATTAATTATTTATTTATTTATTTCACTGCACAGTATAGACACGCCCACCGGCTGCTGTGATTGGGTGCAGTGAGGCACCTGTCACTCAGTGTGGGGGCGTGTCTCACTGCAACCAATCATAGGCGCCGGTGGGCGGGGAAAGCAGGGAATAGGAGATTGTTTAATGAGCGGCCGGCTTTTTCAAAATAGTAAAAGCCGCCGCAGCAGTGTGAATGCCGTGCAGCGCTGCGCCGGAGATCAGGGAACGGTAAGTATGAGAGAGGGGGGGAAACTGACCGACAGACTGTGATAGAGGGACAGACAGACAGAGAGACCGACAGAGAGACCGACCGACGGACTCAGGGAGATTGACCGACATACACAAAAATAGAAAGAATAGCCGACATCACTAGAAATAAAAACACCAAACGGACACGGACTATAGGTAGATGCATACGTGTTTACTAACGTGTGTGCACATACCCATAGACTTTCATTGTGTCCACGTGTGCGTGCTCCGTGCAGATAACGGACATGCATCCGTGCAAAACGCAAACACATACGGATCACGGACACGCACACACGGACATAATGAAATAACGCACGTGTGACCACAATCATAGATTAACATTGGTGCACGTTTGGCCGTGTCTCCGGTATATACGGAAACGGACCAAACACGCACGTGTATCACGGACGTGTGAAGGGGGCCTTAGAGATACCAGCAGTGAAGGTGTTGTACACATATTACTACTGTGTGGATAGGGGAGAAATTATTTGAGGGAGGGCAAAGAAAACAGTCTTTGGAAAAGGAGGAAAACTTATAAAAAGAAAATAAGTGCAGGATGGAAACTGTGCTGCTATATGAGCTAATAAAGACAGAAGAATCCTGGATACATACAGATCTCATATCCAGGCTATATTACTGGGAGAAACACTCGCACAAGCAAAAAAAAACATAAACTAAGATAAGGCTGAAAACTGCATGTCAGGGGGTCTGAAAATGAAAGAAGTAGTGAAGATTGTGTGGCGCCCTGGACTAGCCAGGTCGTTACAGGTAACACACACACACCCCCTCCCCCACTAGACAGTTACATTAGCCAAACACAAAACCCTTGTTGCCTCCCTCCAGGGTCTGATGTCCACACCAAGTGGGACGGAGCCAAGCAGTTGGCCCCACCCACCGAGGAGTTCACAGGCCTGGAGGCGGGAAAAGTGACAGTGAAGTTCAGGAGATTGAAGTGAGAGGAGTAAAGTGGAGAGTGTCTGGGTTTGTGGCCCAGGCACTGACAACAAGGTTGGTAGATGGTGGTGGCCGTCTGCAGGAGTAGTGGATCGACGCGGAACCGTAGGACCGGGGTCGGGCGGTGGCCCGCCGGTACCGACCGGGGAGCGAAGTGAAGCCAGCACACACAGGCAGGGCCATCGGACGCCGACTAGGCTTGGAGTCGCCGTCAACAGTCAAATCCGAGTGTGACAGGAACCCCAGGGGTTTCCTAACACCCAAAGACCCGTTAGAAAGCAACCGTCCGCACCTTGAGGGTATACAGCTACCGCCAAAGGCTAGAGAGAGACCCAAGGGCCAGCGCCTGCGGGTAAATGGGCTCCTCCGGCATCCATACACCGGGGAGTGGACTACCGTTGGGGACCCATCGTAGTTAAGACAGTACACAAAGGTACAGGGAAAGACAGCTGCCATCACCTGTCCGGGGATAGACACTGCAGCTGGCTGCGGGACCCGTCCATCCAGCCGTTTGGTTTACCAGAGACTTTGTGCATCTCTTGCTGAGTGAGTACACCCGTGCCATCCGGCACCACGCCGCGCTATCCCTGCAACCCTGCACCTCACTGACCCTGCCTCCCCGTCACACCACTGGGCCCCGGGACCACTGACCCCTACCCACGGAGGGGGAAAAACAACATCCCAGCTGCTCCCTACCATCGCTCCAGGGATCCCCGTCACCAGCAGCGGTGGTACCTATCTTCACCACAACCCGTGGGTGGCATCACGGACTAAATCCCCAAACAAACCACCCCCTTTTCACTCACGGGCGAGGAGCGCCGCTCGAGTCCTCGGATCCGGCCCACCGCTTGAGCCACCGAGCAGCAGCAGCACCGGACCCGAGCGTTAGCGAGCGCAGCGCCCCGCCGCCCGCGACAATTGCAGAGTGAAATTTTATTACCTAAAGGTAACTATTAACATGTAAATGTAACGCTTGCCACCGGAGATCGTAAAGCGACGAGCTGAAGTGGACCCACTGGACCAGAAAGGGGCCCCGGGCAGGGACAGACACAGGAATAGGCAAGCTGAGTCTCTAGTGTAGACAGGGTCAACCAGGATAGCTGAGGCAGACAACACAGCCAGGATTGAAAGCAGAGTCACTAGCAAGGACAGGAACCATCAAGGTAGCTGAGACAGCTGGCACGGCTGGGGTTGACAGGCACAGTCTCTAGAAAAGCTGGGACCACCGGAGTGGCTGAGGCAGATGGCATGGCTGGGGTGGACGGACACAGTTACTAGTCCCAACACCAATAGGGCAGGATAGACAGGAAGAAGGTACTGACAGGGCAGGACAGACTGGAACCAGGTACCAACAGGGCAGAGTGGACTGGAACAAGGTACAAGGAGGACAGTATGGACAAGGGGACTTGACAATTAGCTGACTAGGTAACAATTTACTAACTAACTGAACACATTGATCAGGCACCTCAACTAGTTGGAGAGTGCCTTATGTACCCAGTGCCTCTCAGCAATAGGCTGAGAGGCACTTCTAGGAAATGGAGCACTGACCCATTAACAGAAGGGCAGCAGTGTGTGTGCATGCCCTAGGAGCACTCCTGGAGGACCTCTGCCGTGTGCAAGGCTCTGGGAAAGGAAGAAGAGAACACCCAAGTGGAGGACTGCGGGGATGATGGGCAGTGTGGTGAGAGCCAGCTGTGGCGATACATAAGCACGTGTCCCTGTGGGGAGGAGAGCAAGAGGTGCAGGGACATCAGCTCTACAGTAAAAATCATATTTTAATGTCAACAGTGTCCACAGTCTTTAAGGCAATGGTAAATCATGGTGCAATTACTATTTAACAAACGGTTAGGAATGCAAAACATCCAAGATTTCACCTGGAAATCACCTTTGGGTTCAGATAGAGTGAGCAAACCTTAGTGAAATCTGTTTTGATCTATATAATCTTTTAATCTTGGCTCAATAGTCCCATTCATGTCATCAAGGCAGTCAGCTTTAACCTTTGATGACATTTACATATTATGTTCCCAACTAATTTACCAACTATCAATGTGAGTTAATCATTACAGCCATTTATATCTTGCAGTGAAAATATGTAATCAGATATGCTGAAAGAAAAATGCACCAGTTTTTCTATTAATCCAAAAATAAATTGGTCCCTCTCCCCTTCCAGCAACTAAAATATAATATAATTTTCTCTACATATGACTAGTGGATAAGAAAACTATGATTTTATCATGTGATGGAGATTGACAGAATATTAGAATATTATTATTATTGTTATTTTACTCATTCTTATTATTCTTTTCTTTTTTTTATTGCTTTTTGTTTTTTTGGGATTTTTTTGTTTGTTGATTTGGGATTTTTGGGGGGAGGTTAGTTTTATTTTAATTCGATGTTTATTATATTGACAATTTGGGAATACAAAAATTGAGTAAGTCACCAATTACCTGATGAGGCAAGTCGTAAATAGAGCACAAAAAACAATATATAAATAATCATGACTGCAAATTGCAAATATGTAGAATACAAGTAAGTTAAGATTATTGTTCTTCCTCCAAAAATATGAGATTTTAAGTAAAACAATGTAACATTTTTGCGATTCTGGAAACTAATCCATTGGATGAAGACGAAATGTGGAGAGAATTAAGGAAATGAGGTGAGACGCTGAGTGAAGTCAAAGTGATGTTAAAGGACCTGTAGAGAAAAGATATGGGAGTATTTCAGGTATAGAAGAGGATTAACAGTAAACCCCATATGTTGAGGTGGTTGTAAAAAGTCACTCTAAATATTAATGTACTGCCATTGTTAAAAATGTCTGTATAGTACGTTTTTTAACTATGTGCAGTGCTTTAGTTTGGACGGTATAGTCTGTTTCTATGTATTGACTGCTGTTTGGAAACACAACTCATAACCGGTTTACAAGGCAGTCAGTGAATGAATGGTTGATTTCTTGACACTTTTGTTTTTTGCCACACTCCAGAAACACACTGATCATTTATTTATTTATTTATTTATTTTATTTAATTATTTTAATTAATTTATTTTTTATGAAATTAGCCTATTTATATGTCATCGTTGAAACAGGTAGTGATGCAATATTGACTTTGTTCCATAGGTCAGTACTGTTATAGTGTTACCAAATTTAGATTTAGTTTTTTTTTTTAACTAATTAACCCCTTCACGACATATGGCGTATATTTATCTCAGATGTCATGCCGCTGCGTTTGATTCAGGCTCGTACGGTGAGCCAGCATCTATCTCCGCACATGACAGCTGATTTAATTGGCCATCATGTGACCACAACAGCCATGGGTGGATCACAGATCAGCCCATGGCTGTTAACCAGTTAACAATGGTAAGGGTACTGTTCCACGTGCGATTTTCATGTGCGAGTGCAATCCGATAAAACATCGGACTGTACTTGCACCAGTGCAAAATTAAAGGGCAGTGGCCATCTGTGATTGATCTCTCATGCCTTAGTGGCATGCAGAATGGATCGCAGCATGCTGGGCTTGGCAGCGAGTCTCGGCTCACGCGCCCCCATACAAGTCTATGGGAGCATGTCAAACATCGCACTGCACTTGCATGTAATACGAGTGCAGGGCGATGTACGCAGAGACAGGCTGGGGAGGAGATTGGGAGAAAGTGCTCCCTCCCTCTTCTCCACAGCTGTGACCCCCATCGCAAGATCACATCACAGTCACATGACCCTTGGCTGACGCTTGCAGCAGAGGGTCATTAGCATATCGCTTGTGATGCTCTCGCATTGGAAGCTGTACGCAAGTGGAAAAGTAGCCTAACAGCGGGATTTAACACACGCTGGCAGAGGGGCGCGTAATTCCTTGCTTCTATCGACACACCCGTGACGTGATTGCATAGTGCCGATGGGTTGCCATGATAGCCAGGGATCAGCTGATGACCCAGTGTCTGTCATTACGATCTTTCTGTGAATGCCAACTGCGAGCTGGCATTCATAGGTGATGGTGATTTCTGCTATACAGAGCAGTGCTGATGCACTGTTCTGTACAGCACAAGCGATCGTACAATCGTAGCTTCAAGTTCCCTAAGGGGATTAGTGAATAAAAACAAAAGTTTAAATTACATCCCTTTTACCACATTGAAAATAAAACAATAAAAAAATACACATATTTGTTATCACAGCATTCATAAATGTCCGATCTATCAAAATATAAAATAAATTAATCCAGCGTAAGAAAAAAAAATCAAAAAGCCAGAATATATTATTTTTGGCTGCTGTAACATTGCAATGTAATGCAATAGGAGGCAATCAAAATATCGCATTTACCCCAAAATGGTATCTGTAAAAATGTCAGCTTAGGAACGAAAAAATAAGCCATCACACAGCCCCAGATCCCAAAAATTAAAGATGTTATGTTTCTTGCAAAATGTTAACAATTTATTTATTTATTTATTTTTTACAAATTTCATAATTTTATTTCACCACTTAAATAAAAAAAAAATATATATTTATAAACATGTTTGGTATCTACGAACTTATATGGACCAGAGGAATCATATTGCATGGTTAGTTTTACAATAGTATTCATGGTAAATGAAAAAAAAAATTGTGAAATTGCACTTTTTTTGCGATGTCACCGCACTTGAAATTATTTTCCTGTTTTCCAATTCACTATATGGTAAAATTAATGGTGTCATTCAAAAGAACAATTCATCCCTCAAAAAAGTCCTCATACAGCTATATTGACGGAAAGGTAAAAAGGTTATGGTTCTTGGAATAAGGGGAGAAAAATAAAAATGAAAAAACAAAAAATAGCCATGGTGTGAAGGTTTTTTTCGTTTGTTTGTTTTAAAAAAGTACAAAAAAAATATTTGGGTTCAATTGCCATATTTTCAATACCGTAACTTTATTTTTCTGTTAATAGATTTATGTGAACACTTCTTATGGGATGAGCTGTAGTTTTATTAAAACCATTTTGAGTCCATACAACTTTCTGATATTTTATCCCATTTTTAGGGGGGAGGTAAAGTGACTAAACAGTGATTCTACCATTTCAATTTTTTTGGCTGTTTTTTTTTCATTTCATCGTTCACCAGAGGAAAAAATATTTTGCTATTTTAGTTTGGGCAAAAACGCACATTGCGCTATATCAAGTCATTCTTTTTACTTTCTTTACATTTCATTATACAGTGGAGAAAAAAGTAGTCAGCCACCAATTGTGCAAGTTCTCCCACTTAAAAAGATGAGAGAGGCCTGCAATTGACATCATAGGTAGACCACAACTATGAGAGAAAACAAATCCAGAAAATTTTTTTCTCTGATGTGACAAGATTTTTTTTTTCAAATTATGGTGGAAAATAAGTATTTGGTCAATAACAAAAGTTAGTCTCAATATTTTGTTATATATCCTTTGTTGGCAATAATAGAGGTCAAAATGTTTCTGTAAGTCTTAAGTCATAAGGCTGGCACACACTGTTGGTGGTATGTTGGCCCATTCTTCCATGCAGATCTCTAGAGCAGTGATGTTTTGGGCCTGTCACTGGGCAACACGGACTTTAAACCCTTAACGACCGTGGGCCGTAAAATTACGTCCTAGCGGTCATAATGTTACTGCCCGCGGTCTGCCGGCGGCAGCATGCCACGATCGGCACACATCTCAGCTGATTTTCACAGCTGAGATGTGTGCCTGCTAGGCACGAGCAGAATCGTTATCTGCTCATGCCGTTTAACCCCTTAAATGGCGCTGTCAATATGTGACAGCGCCATTATAAGCGCGATCGCGGTAAACTTTTACTTACCGCCCGATACCGGAAGTCACGTGACGCGATCACGTGACTTCCGTTAGTTGTCATGGTAGCACAGGGTCATGTGATGACTCCTGTACTACACATGAATTGCTTTCACTTTCGCTGTGCCAGCGGCACAGCAAAAGAGAAAGAGAGCGTATTGTTTACAGCTGTATAGCTGTGATCAGCAGATAGTGCAGAGCGATCGGAATGCTGATCGCAATAGCCCCCTAAGGGGACTAGTAAAATAAAAAAAAAAGTTGAAAAAAGTTTTCAAAAATTTAAAAAAAAAAACAAAAAAACCTAAAAGTTCAAATCACCCCCCATTCGCCCCATTGAAAATTAAAGGGTTAAAAAAATAAAAAATATATACACATTTGGTATCGCCGCGTTCAGAAACGCCCGATCTATCAAAATATAAAATCAATTAATCTGATCAGTATACGACGCGCAACAAAAAAATTACAAAGGCCAAAACAACGTTTTTTTGTCGCCACAACTTTTGCGCAAAATGCTATAAGAGGCGATCAAAACGTTGCATCTGCGCAAAAACAGTACCGTTAAAAACGTCAGCTCGAGACGCAAAAAATAAGCCATCACTGAGCCATATATCCCGAAAAATGAGAACGCTACGGGTCACGGAATATGGCGTAAAACGTGCGCCACTTTTTTCGGTCAAACTTCAGATTTTTTTTTAACCCCTTATATAAAAGTAAACCTATACATGTTTGGTGTCTACGAACTCGCACTGACCTGAGGCATCACACCCACACATCAGTTTTACCACATAGTGAACACAGTGAATAAAATATCTCAAAAACAATAGTGCTATCGCACTTTTTTTGCAATTTTTCTGCAGTTGGAATTTTTTGCCATTTTCCAGTACACTATTTGGTAAAACGTATGGTTTCATTTAAAAGTACAGCTCGTTCCACAAAAAATGAGCTCTCACATGACCATATTGACTGAAAAATAAAAAAGTTACGTCTCTCAGAAAAAGAATGGCGAAAAAAAAAACGGAAAGTGAAAAATCGGCCGGTCGTGAAGGGGTTAAACTCCCTCCAAAGGTTTTCAATGGGGTTGAGATCTGGAGACTGGCTAGGCCACTCCTGGACCTTCATATGCTTCTTACAATGCCACTCCTTTGTTGTCCTAGCAGTGTGCTTGGGATCATTATCATGCTGAAAGACCCAGCCATGTTTTATCTTCAATGCCCTGGCTGATGGAAGGAGGTTTGCACTCAAAATCTCATGATACATGGCCCCATTCATTCTTTCATGTACACGAATCAGTCGTCCTGGTCCCTTTGCAGAGAAACAGCCCCAAAGCATGATGTTGCCACCCCTATGCTTTACAGTAGGTATGGTGTTCTTTGGATGCAACTCAACATTCTGTCTCCTCCAAACACGACGAGTTGTGTTTCTACCAAGCAGTTCTACTTTGGTTTGATCAGACCATATGACATTCTCCCAATACTCTTCTGGACAATCCAAATGCTCTCTAGCAAACTTCAGATGGGCCCGGACATGTACTGACTTAACCCCTTAACGACCTTGGACGTACTGAGTACGTCATGGTCACATGGTGCTAAACGACCCATGACGTACTCAGTACGTCCTGGCGAAATCGCGGTCCCGGAGCCCCGGGGAGTGAAATTTATTTACTTAAACGGTGGATTCGGGAAGGAGGGGACCTCTGCCTGACCTCAGGAGGGGTGGTGCCTCCTCCCCGAACCTACAGAGGCTGTGATTGGCTGACGAACGCCGCTCAGCCAATTACAGCCACTGTAATGTTCCAGCCATTGAAAATGGCTGGAACATTGAAATCCAGCCCTGATCAGTGCTGCTGTAGCACTGGCCATTGGCTGGAGCTGGGTGATCGATGCTTCACCCGCCCCCAGCTCTGATTGGAGAGACCGGTCTTGTGACCGCTCTCTCCAATCAATGTGGATCTGCGGCCTGTGACCGTCCCTGGAAGCCGAGGAGAGCGGTAAGTTGTTGTCCCCGCCGCCCGCCCCTGTCCCCGATCGCCCCGCCGCTGCTCCCGCTTCACCGCCGTCCCCGCCGCTGTCTCCGATCGCCCCGCCGCTGCTCCCGCTTCACCGCCGCTGTCTCCGATCGCCCCGCCGCTGCTCCCGCTTCACCGCCGCTGTCTCCGATCGCCCCGCCGCTGCTCCCGCTTCACCGCTGTCCACGCCGCTGTCTCCGATCGCCCCGCCGCTGCTGCCGCTGTCTCCGATCGCCCCGCCGCTGCTGCCGCTTCACCGCTGTCCCCGCCGCCATGCTCCCGCTGCACCGCTGTCTCCGCCGCCGCTCCCGATCCACCGCCGTCCCCGCCGCCATGCTCCCGCTGCACCGCTGTCGCCGCCGCCGCTCCCGATCCACCGCCGTCCCCGCCGCCATGCTCCCGCTGCACCGCTGTCTCCGCCGCCGCTCCCGATCCACCGCCGTCCCCGCCGCCATGCTCCCGCTGCACTGCCGTCCCCGCCGCCATGCTCCCGCTGCACCGCCGTCTCCGCCGCCATGCTCCCGCTGCACCGCTGTCTCCGCCGCCGCTCCCGATCCACCGCCGTCCCCGCCGCCATGCTCCCGCTGCACCGCTGTCTCCGCCGCCATGCTCCCGCTGCACCGCTGTCTCCGCCGCCGCTCCCGATCCACCGCCGTCCCCGCCGCCATGCTCCCGCTGCACCGCTGTCTCCGCCGCCGCTCCCGATCCACCGCCGTCCCCGCCGCCATGCTCCCGCTGCACCGCCGTCCCCGCCGCCATGCTCCCGCTGCACCGCCGTCCCCGCCGCCATGCTCCCGCTGCACCGCTGTCTCCACCGCCGCTCCCGATCCACCGCCGTCCCCGCCGCCATGCTCCCGCTCCACCGCTGTCCCCGCCGCCGCCGCTCCCGATCCACCGCCGTCCCCGCCGCCGCTCCCGATCCACCGCCGTCCCCGCCGCCATGCTCGCCACTGTCCCCGCCGCCGTCGCACCCACCTTTTTCAGCCGCTGCTGTTCCCGATCGGCGGCCGCCGCCGCCGCCTCCTTCATCGGCTGCCCCTTCTCCATCGCCACACCACCTATCCCTCCATGTGCTGCAAGCCACCCTCCCCCCACGTGGGGGGAGGGTGGCTGGCTTGCAGCACATGTGGGGGGAGGGTGGCTGGCTTGCAGCACATGTGGGGGGAGGGTGGCTGGCTTGCAGCACATGTGGGGGGAGGGTGGCTGGCTTGCAGCACATGTGGGGGGAGGGTGGCTGGCTTGCAGCACATGTGGGGGGAGGGTGGCTGGCTTGCAGCACATGTGGGGGGAGGGTGGCTGGCTTGCAGCACATGTGGGGGGAGGGTGGCTGGCTTGCCACCCTCCCCCCACATGTGCTGCAAGCCAGCCACCCTCCCCCCACGTGGGGAGGGTGGCTGGCTTGCAGCACATGTGGGGGGAGGGTGGCTGGCTTGCAGCACATGTGGGGGGAGGGTGGCTGGCTTGCAGCACATGTGGGGGGAGGGTGGCTGGCTTGCAGCACATGTGGGGGGAGGGTGGCTGGCTTGCAGCACATGTGCTGCAAGCCCCCCTCCCTCCCCCTACATGTGCTGCAAGCCCCCCTCCCTTCCCCTACATGTGCCATCTCTCTCTCCCATCAGACTCTGCCCCCCTCCCCGATCTGCTGCCTGCTCTCTCCCATTTTCCATCTACTGCCCCCTCTCACCCTCCTCGATCTGTTGCCTCCTTCATCTGCTGCCTCTTCTGTCTGCTGTGATCCTGCTGCCTAGATCCATCCTGTAAGGTAGGTATCCCCATCTCACCCCCCCATCCTCTGCCGCTCCTCCATCCACTGCGCCATTTCCCATCCATCCGCTGCGCCATTTCCCATCATCCATCCGCTGCGCCCTTTCCCATCCTCTGCCGCTCCTCCATCCACTGCGCCATTTCCCATCCATCCGCTGCGCCCTTTCCCATCCTCTGCCGCTCCTCCACCCGCTGCGCCCTTTCCCATCTTCCATCCGCTGCGCCCTTTCTCATCTGCCGCCCCGCCCTCTCGCATCGCATTATCCAGCGCAGTTGCTCGCTTCCAGACTGCAGTGGATGATGCGATGCGAGACTCGTGCATTGCTCTCACGTTTGGCACTGGTCTTAGTGGCAGGCGCTCTTTTTTTTTTTTTTTTTTTTTTTACTGATGTCTGTATTTTTTATTTCGCCAAACTAACTTTTTTTGTATGGGGGGGGGGGTCTAGTTTCCAAAATGGGATCACATGTGGGGGAGCTCCATTGTTTAGGCACCTCAGGGGGTCTCCAAATGAAACATGGCGTCTGCTAATAATTCCAATCAATTTTACTGTGAAATGGCGCTCCTTCTCTTCTGAGCCCCGCCGTACGCCCAAACAATTGATTTCCACCACATATGAGGTATCGTCGTACTCAGGAGAAATTGCACAATACATTTTATGGTGCATTTTTTCCTGATACCCTTGTGGAAAAAAAAGCTACCTGTTTGAAAAAACAATTTTGTGGTAAAAAAAAGAATAAAATATTTTCACGGCTGAACATTACAAACTTTTGTGAAGCCTCCAGGGGTTCAAAGTGCTCACTAAACAGCTAGATAAATTCCATGAGGGGTCTAGTTTCCAAAATGGGGTCAATTGTGGGGGAGCTCCATTGTTTAGGCACTTCAGGGGGGTCTCCAAATGAAACATGGCGTCCGCTAATAATTCCAACCAATTTTGCTGTGAAATGGCGCTCCTTGCCTTCCGAGTCCTGCCGTGTGCCCAAACATTTGATTTCCACCACATATGGGGTATCTGCGTACTCAGGAGAAAATGCACCATAAATTTTATGGTGCATTTTTTCCTGATACCCTTGTAATAAAAAAAGCTACCTGGTTGAAGCAACAGTTTTGTGGTAAAAAAAAATTTTTTTCTTTTCACGGCTCAACGTTATAAACTTCTGTGAAGCCCCCAGGGGTTCAAAGTGCACATCAAACATCTAGAAAAAATATTTGAGGGCTCTAGTTTCCAAAATGGGGTCATTTGTGGGGGAGCTCCATTGTTTAGGCACCTCGGGGAGTCTTCAAACCCGACATGGCGTCCGCTAATGAGTGCAGCTAATTTTGCACTCAAAAATTCAAATGGCGCTCCTTGCCTTCCGAGTCCTGCTGTGTGCCCAAACATTTGATTTCCACCACATATGGGGTATCTGCGTACTCAGGAGAAAATGCACAATACATTTTATGATGCATTTTTCCTGATACCCTTGTGAAAATACTAATTTTTATGGCTAAAGTAACATTTTTGTGTTAAAAAAGTAAAATTTTCATTTTTTCGTCTACATTGCTTTGGTTGCTGTGAAGCTCCTAAAGGGTTAATAAACTTCTTGGATGTGGTTTTGAGCAGAGTGAGGGGTGCAGATTTTAGAATTGGGTCACTTTTGGGTATTTTCTGTCGCCTAGGTTTCTCAAATCACTCCAAATGTGATGTGGTACCTAAACAATTTTTTTTTGTAAATTTTGTTGGAAAAATGAGAAATTGGTGATGAACTTTGAACCCTTCTAACTTCCTAACGGAAATTTTTTTTTTTTCAAAAATTGCGCTGGTGTAAAGTAGACATGTGGGAAATGTTATTTAGTAACTTTTTTGTGTGACATATCTCTCAGATTTATGGGCATAAAATTTCAAATTTTGAAAATTGCAAAATTTTCAAAATTTTCGCTACATTTCCGAAATTTTCACAAATAAACGCAAAACATATCGGCCTAAATTTACCACTGACATGAAGTACAATATGTCACGAAAAAACAATCTCAGAATCGCCAGGATCCGTTGAAGTGTTCCAGAGTTATAACCTGTCAAAGTGACACTGGTCAAAATTGCAAAAATGGCCGGGTCTTTAAGGTGAAAACAGGCTGGGGGCTGAAGGGGTTAAGCAGGGGACCATCTCTGGCAGTACAGGATCTGAATCCTTAGTGGTATAGTGTGTTACTGATGGTAGACTTTGTTACAGTGGTCCTAGCTCTATGCAGGTCATTTCCTAGGTCCCCCTGTGTGGTTCTGGGATTTTTGCTCACTGTTCTTGTGATTATTGTGACCCCACAGGGTGAGATCTTGCGTGGAGCCCCAGATCAAGGGAGATTATCAGTAGTCTTGAATGTCTTCTTATTATTGCTCCCACAGTTGATTTCATCACTCCCAGCTGCTTGCCTATTGCAGATTCAGTCTTCCCAGCCTGTTGCAGGGCTAAAATTTTGTTTCTGGTGACCTTCGACAGCTCTTTGGTCTTCACCATAGTGAAGTTTGGAGTGAGACTGTTTGAGGTTGTGGACAGGTGTCTTTAATACTGATAACAAGTTCAAACAGGTGCCACTACTACAGGTAATGAGTGTAGGACAGAGGAGCCTCTCAAAGAAGAAATTACAGGTCTGTGAGAGCCAGAAATCGTGCATGTTTTTAGAGGAATAAATACTTATTTTGCACCATAATTTCCCCAAAAAATTCTTGCCAAATCAGAGAAAGTGATTTTCTGGATTTGTTTTCTCATTTTGGCTCTCATAGTTGGGGTCTACCTATGATGTCAATTACAGACTTCTCTCATCTTTTTAAGTGGGAGAACTTGCACAATTGGTGGTGACTAAATACTTTTTTTCCCCAATGTATACACTTGGTGAAAAGAGGGTTGACTAAAAATGTTTTTATATTGTTTAGATTTTTTACATTTTTACTTAGGGGTCAATTGTATAATTGATGATTTCCTTTGAAGCCTATGTATACTAACATGGCAGACTCAAGGACCTTCAGTAGGCCCCCTATTGCTATTTCAACCCATAAACACTAGGGGTGAAGCTCAACAAAAACAAGAACAACCAAGTTTGTTACCTTTTTAAAGGGTATTTTTCAGGTGATTTTATAGTACAAAACTAAGGGTATCTTGGAATAGGGCTTGGGCAGCTCTTTCAGGATCAGTAAATGTTATTGCTCTACCGTCTTCTGTTATTTTGCTATAATCCCTGCAGAATTCAGTGACGTGCACAGACTAGTGAAGCAAATGAAAATCCAGTCTGATTATGCACTGCTCCCCATGCCCACCTCCCCTGTGCTGGCATCAGTGCTAGTAAAAATCTTCACTATCATTTTCTTTCACTATCGAGAGGTACACATGGAGAGCAGTGCATAATAAATTTTGATTTAAATACATTTCACTAGCCGGCAAGCAACATTGATTTCTCTGGGGCTTACAGTAAGATAACAGCATAAGGTAGAGCAATAAAAGTTACTGATTTGTAAAGGCTGTCCAAGTCCTAGCTTTGTAGCATTAGATCACCTGGCAGATATCCTTTAAATACAGCTCCCACACTGGACAGCAAAATTTAGAGGGTATATCATTATAATCGGAGCCAGCCAACATAGCAGCAGTTGTTATTAGATGCCTGCTATGTAACGTCACCGGTACTCGTTGAATTCTGCAAGCTCAGCTACATGCAGCATACAATGGATGTTGCTAAAAGGTTAAATAGAAGAATAGTATGACCTACATTATAAATACACTATAGTTTCATAATATAATATTTAAATAATCAATAATAGTATAGGAACTTAGTGATCCAGAAGCCAATCCTTCCATATTACAGTAGCAGCAAATATATTCACAATGTGAAGTTAAATTACATATTAACTTTTACATAAACTGCTGATGGATGTGCAGATCAGTGTGGGTTCATGTCTTAGAAAAGCATTTTATGTACTGTACTTTGATATTCTAAGCACGTGGGAGTGTATGTCGCTACATCAGAATTAGAGAAATTATATCACATGAAAAAGTTTTTCTACTTTCGTAAATATAATAAAGTAGCACTAAAGGAAATTATTCACTACAAGAAATATTCTAGCTGTAAAATGTGTTTGATCGCAACGTTTTTATCTTTTTTTATTATTATAAGCATATGCATTTTGTGATCCCAGTCTGACCATTATTAGTCCAATAGAAGCTCTGTGTAAACTATATGTCGGCTTCTAATTTCTTTTGAATTATAGGATGCCTTTATCACCTATCAAATCTGTCCTAGAACCTCTCATATTCCTCGATTCCCCACCATGCCCCAACCCTTTGCCCTTCCATCCGTTCTCAAAGCAACTGATATAATGTCTGCTTTAAATAAACAAGCAATTAAATAACACTGGGGAACAATACAAATTGGTGCCTGAGATATCTAACCTGTTATTTTCATCAGTTTTTGATGTTGATCATAAATCTGCTCTTATTGTTCTTCCATCACCTCTAATTAATGAGATGTGATATACCCTTTGTATACAGTATGTATATGACTGATCGAACACTAGGATTGATGTCTACTAAAGATTATTATTTTTTCCTTCTTGGTTATTAATAGAGATGAGTGAACATACCAAGGTTCGATTCGGTTTGTGTTCGCCGACTTCACCTGTGTTCGCCAAACAGTTCAAAGAACATATCCGAACCCCATTCAATTCAATGGGAAGCAAAATTAAAGGCATAGTGTCATGATCCAGGATGATATTCCCCGCTCTAGAGTTTCCCAGACTTGGCCTGGTCATGTCAGAGGTTAACTGCCATCAGCCTCGTTCCGGTTTCAGGAGACACTATATCTGGGCGCTGCACCAACATTCCAGTGCTGGTTATAGTTTTGCTCTGCAGCCTGTGACTGGCCGTGGTGAGATTTCCTGTTTGATCTGACTCCTTGTTACCGTGCCCTGACCTGTATGCTCCCCCGTTCATCCATCTGTCCCAGTCCCTGACTTCCTTCTTCTGTCATTTGTTTACCCTTACTGGTTCATCCTCTTTCCCATGTTTGTGTCTCCTCACCCTCCAGTCTTGTCTTCTGTTCCCTGTGCCCTCTGTGTTTCCCTCTGCATACTTGATCTCCCGGCATCCAACCTCAGTTCTGTTTTCTGACCTGATCTTGATCCTCCCTTTGCAGTGACTTGACTTCCCGGCTAGACCCTGACTACTTGACTACTTTATTGCCCCCTGGTAGTTCGCCTGTGAACTGCCTGCTGAAGTTACTCTGCTTTACTTCAGCCTCATTTCTGTTACAGTGTCACTTTGACTCTCCTTCACTTCTCTGCTGCCACCTAGTGGGGAATACGCTGTACTACTTCTTATCAGCCCTTTGAACAGTGGGACACATAGGCAACACCTTTAGGGGGGGCAAAAGCTGCAAAAACAGCTCAAACAGTTTTACAGTGCAGCCACACTGTTGTGGCACAGCCATTAGCTTCCAAGACTATTAACATTAGAAATATTGAGGTGCATGAGTGACAGGTGTAGGACTAGTGCTCTGAGACCCCTGCCACTACAGACAGCACACAACTTAGAGACCCAACTTAGAGTCTCCACATTTTCAAAAATTAGGGGCAGCAGACACCAGGAAAAGTGGCATCAATTGCCACAGAATACAAATAGTATAATGGCGCAGCATGAATGCATGGGACAGGGCCTGGAACAAGGCATGACCCTGCATTTCAAGCTTAAATATTGATCAGTACCAGGTGGATGAGTGACAGGTGTAGGCCTGGTGCTCTGAGTCCCCTGCCACAAAAAACAACACACAAATTGGAGACCCAATTTGGAGTCTCCACATTTCCAAAAATTAGGGGCAGACACCAGGAAAAGTTGCATCAATTGCCCCAGAGTACCCATAGTGTCTGCACAGAAGTCAGGCATGGCCAATGGACGAGACAGGGTCTAGCCCAGTATTTATAGCTTTCAAATTGAGTTAAAATAAAAAGGTAGGTGGGTGAGTGAGTCATGTAAGCCTGCTGTTCTGGGAGGCCTCATGCAACATCTAAAACTGCTTTTGTGCTCAGCCACAGTCAGGTGACTAATATTGGCTTTGTAGACTGTTTTTGATAGACACATTTAAGGATAGTAAGAGAGATAGATAAGTGAAAGGTAGCTGCAATCAGCATTAGTCTTGGAATCTTACTGCGCTTGCGCTAAAACGAAGAGCACATCAAACATCAGTGGTAAATACCAAGGTCATGGTGCAAGGGGGAATAGGCGTGGTGTTCTAGTTGTACAAGGGGTACGTGCTAATGTTACTGAAAGTTCTACTCAGCAAACACCAGCTCATCCTATCCAAAGACAACTGATAATTTCTGTTTCTGGACAGGCTACGCCACTCCCTTTCATTGGCAGTCGCACAGCGGTACGACTTGTAGATGAGGGCAAGAAAGAGCATGTGCAACAGGCGATGACAACTGCTTCCTCAAGTGGCCTCTCCTCTTCCTCCACCTCATCATCCCACATAGTACAGACATCAGAGGTGGCACCCCAATTACACTTGTTTCCCCCGCATCACAACTCTCCAACTGCCCAACTGACTGTGGGAAATCATAGATGAGCAAGTCTGCAGAGCTGTTCACACATTCTATTCCGTGGGCATCAGAGGTCAGCTACAAAGATTCACAGACTCAAGAAGAGGAAATCATCTGCACCAATGGCCAAAATCTTTGTCAACTGCATCTGGGGTCGGATGAAGTAGGGTCCGACCAGAATCTAGAACCTTGTCACCAGACGTTAAGCCCCGGGGGTAGAGGGGATAATGATGAGCCTCGGATACCTGAGGGGCACGCGTACTGAACTGTGCTGTCATGACAGGAAGAGGAGAAGGTTGACTGTCAGAGCAAGGAGTGAGACAACAGATAGGATGACGATGAGGTACAAGAACAAACACATCCCTGACTAAAGCCCTCATCCAGCAATTTTTTATTTTATTTTTTTATTTATTTATTTTTTTTAAAAAAAAAGGTCTGTCCCATGACATTCTCCAAAGGTGAACCTGAAAGACATAAAAAGAGAAAATTATTAAAGAAATAAAGACAAAAGAAATCTTCAAGTCTTGAAATCCAAAGGACAAACCTATCTATCTCTACTTCTTCTGCCTCCTCCACCTCCTCTAGGGCTTTTCGGGCCTCTACCTGCACATTCAACCTCTCCTTAATGTGCCCTGTATTCAAACAGTGCAGAGAGACTCCCCCCCCCCCACTTCCGTACTGCACATCCAGGGCTCACTGCAATCAGGCAGTATTGCAATTAAAATGCTTTGGAGAATGCAGTCACACAGCTGTAGAGTTGTGAACAGCTATCTAAGCTGACTTTGAGCAATGGCTATCTCCACTGAGCCTGGAGTCAGGGAAGCCCGTTTGCAATAATGGTGCAAACCTGGTGGTGGCCCAATATCGGGCCAACCTCACACACGTGGCTCACATCCTCAATATGGTTGTACTGCAATTTCTAGGTCACAATCCTGGCCTGGATGCGTTGCTGCAGA
Source organism: Anomaloglossus baeobatrachus (assembly GCF_048569485.1). Classification (NCBI taxonomy): domain Eukaryota; kingdom Metazoa; phylum Chordata; class Amphibia; order Anura; family Aromobatidae; genus Anomaloglossus; species Anomaloglossus baeobatrachus. The sequence continues at coordinate 422,958,890 of NC_134357.1, forward strand.
AGGCATGGTCACTGTGTACTCAATTCTGACATTCGCACCCCATGGCTCATTGACTTCCATCGCTACAGAGGTCTTTTGGACTACCGGTTAACCAGTTGATATGCAATGTGCCAACAAGGTGAAATTCCACTCTGCACATTTTTCCGCTACTATGTCAGCTGTGACGAGTCCTGGTGCAGTATGTCATGATGCATAGCCTGGGCCTACGCAGTCTGGTCATGGGGCAAATCACACTTGCAGAGTGCACACAGATGAAGGAACTCTGCACCCTTCTGCACAGTTTCAAGATGGTAAGCGCTGACAATGCTGTCATCAGCATCACTATTCTGGTCATCTACATGCTGGGGCACACTTTGAATAGTCTGCGGGAGGAGGTTGTGGTCTCAGATGAAGAGGAGGAAGCAGAGGAGGGTACTGTAACGCCTGCCTGGATCCACAGAGTCAGACCCCCTGTAATGGACAGGCTAGAGGGAAGCCACTCACCAAGCAGGACTCCTAGAACCTTGAAACCCTTTAACCCCTATACAGGGGTTTGGAATTACACAGGGCCCAAGGTAATCACTACCTGTGGAAGGCTGCAGTCCAATGAGAGTAGTAGTCAGGCAGGGTCAAACCGGGAAAGGCAAAACAGGGACAGAATTGTGAGGCAAGGACGTAATCCGAAAACAAAGCAGAGGTCAAAACTGGATCGGGCAGTGAGGTACATAAACAGCAAGCAGGTGGGTAGTCAGGAAATAAGCAGAAGTCAGAACAACAGGATCACCAAACAGAACATGGCGGGACAGGAACCAGAAATACAGAACTATCTCTGGTAGAGTGGTCAGCTTACAGGAGTGGAAAAAAAAAGAAGGGTATGGTGTCTTCCCATTGGTTGTAGCTGAATTATGGTAACTTCAGCTGGAAGACACACGCCACCTACAGTCAACAAGTGGTACTGCAGATCTCAAGGAAACCCAGCCCAGTGGATGAGCGGAGCCTGCACCCACCAGCGCTGCTGGCATCGAGTCCTCTCCCATCACCAACACTATCCACGGCAGGAACATGGCATCGCCTGCTGATCGAAGAAGTTGCTGGAGCAGACTTCGGTGGACACATAACAGGTACGGAAGGGATACCAATATCTCTAAGGTCTGGACTGTCAACGCATCGAGATGTGACATGGGAGGGTAGAGTACAGAGATTGAGAGGGACTCATGGTACTAGACAAACTGTTACTGAAGGTGCAGGAGCCAAGGAACAAATGCAGGAGGATGAGGAGGAAGAGGTGATGGGAATGTTACAGTTAGGAGACAAAGAAGATATTGATCCCCTCTCTGAGTGTTACCAGGCCATCAACCCATTGTGGACTTGTACCTCATGGAATCTCCTGACACATGAGTGCCTTCTTGCTGAACTAGCTGCAACATGATGCTCATATTGTTATGTTTATAAATAGTGCACTGGTGATTACTGGCTTTCCAGTCCTGTGGTGTCATTCCCAGAGAGGCCTCCATTGCACTCCTACGCATGCTCACTTTGATCTGCACTGCTGAGGGCAGAGCAAAGTACTGTAATGCAGAGGCGCGAGAAAAGGTCAATGGTTGTCTGTATGCACACTACAGTACTTTGCTCTGTCCTCAGCCAGGCAGATCAAAGTGTGCATGCGCAGGAGTGCAATGGAGGCCACTCTGTGAAAGACACAGGACATGTCATGCACATGGGGCTGGGAATGAGGACGGTGATCGCACAAGATGGAGGAGGCGCCAGACCGAAAGCAGCAACACCCATCGGACCTGATCGCGCCCCTAGGTGAGTATTCTAAAGGTGTTTTTTACCTTTTGAAGTATGGCCTGGTCTTTTATATACAGCATTCTGGAATGCTGTATATAAGGGCTCACTGACTGTGGTCGCAGCTCATAACTGAAAAACCTGTTGACAGGTTCCCTTTAATCCCGCATTATTGCAGTCTGTGACACCTTTGTAGCTTTTGTGGCTGCTGTTTCTACTTTTTCCTTGGTGGCACAACAAACAAACGGTGTGTCCACTACTGTTAGTTTTACTATTTGTTTTTTTTTTTAATGTATGAAGCACCTAATATTCCTCCTATTCCTCCTCCTTTTTCTTCCGCCTGAGTTTGTAAATGCAGAGTAAAAAGAGGTGTAAAAATATGGACACCACCAGATCACAGGCCAGATGTGAGGTCAAAGTAACAACCTCTGCTTCATTACAGTGAACTTTCCGTTCAGAATTTTGTCTAAACCACATTTTTCAGACATTTACATGTAATCCTGGGTGTAAGCGCTTATCATAGAGTGCAGGATAAATATGAACAGTGCCGTACAAGGCCAGTCTAATGAAGTTGATAGAGAAATCCAAATATTGTGTGTGGTGTAACAGCTGGAGATATGATGAAAGTAGTAGAAGGAATAAGGGTAACCATCTCTGATAACCGGAATTTACCATTCTAGGAAAAGGGGTGTAGGGTAAAGGAGTGGTGACTGACCCCTGGTAGATAAACCAGATAACATAACGTAAAAAAAAAATTCTCTATGGACATTCATAAGAATGATCTGTTGTAGATAAAAACATTAAAACTGTATACAGTGGGATCTTCAGCATAAAAACAAGACTAAGGGCCGCTTTACACGCTGCGACATCGCTAGCAATTGCTAGCGATGTCAAGCGAGATAGCACCCGCCCCCGTCGTACGGCCGATATGTGGTGATCGCTGCCGTAGCGAACATTATCACTACGGCAGCGTCACACGCACATACCTGTGCCGCAACGTCGCTGTGACTGCCTAACAATCCCTCCCTCAAGGGGGAGATGCATTCGGCGTCACCGCGGTGTCACTAAGCGGCCGGCCAATAGAAGCGGAGGGGCAGAGATGAGCGGGACGTAACATCCCGCCCACCTCCTTCCTTCCTCATTGCCGGCGGACGCAGGTAAGGTGAGGTTCCTTGTTCCTGCGGTGTCACACATAGCGATGTGTGCTGCCGTAGGAACGACGAACTACATCGTCCAAGCAGCAGCAACGATAATTGAGATTAGGGGGGGATGTCACCGATGAGCGATTTTGAACGTTTTTGCGACGATTCAAAATCGCTTATAGGTGTCACACACAACAACATCGCTAAAGTGGCCGGATGTGCGTCACAAAATCCGTCCAGGGGCCACAGATAACAACACACACACACCCCCAGCAGTTCACAGCAGACATCCCCAAAGTGACCTGCTTTCTTCCTCGGGCTCAGACAGACACACCAGGTGGGCGGAGTCAGGAGATGGAGACGCCCACCCAGGAGTTTGGCTGGCCTGAGGCAGGAAACGAGCCCAGTGAAGTTCAGGCAGAGGAAGAGAGAGGAGGTCTGCAGAGAGGCAGACATAGCCAGGGGCCTAGGTTGGAGCCTAGGGCCCTCGTACAGAAAGTCAGGCAGACGGTAGTGGCCATCTGCAGGGAGCCGGGGAAACAGTTGGTGGAACCGTAGGTAGCCGGGGCTGGGCGGTGGCCCACCGGTACTGAACCGGGGAGCCAGCTGGAAGCCGGAACGCAGGAGGAGTGTGCACGGAGGCGAAAGAAAGGACTTACACCACCAAACTGGGTCAGGGAAGAAACAACAACCGCAGCCGTCTGTGGGACCCGTCCATCCAGCCGTGTATTTTACTGAGAACTGTGTCATCATCATTACCGGCTGAGTGAGTACCACCGTGCCGTGCGGCACCGCGCTGTCCCCGCGACCCTGCACCTCACCAGGCCCCGTAACCCGCCTGCTACCCATCCACCTACCTCACCGGGCCCCGGGACAACCAACCCCCTACCCATGGAGGGGGGGAACTAACATCTAGCTGCTCCATACCATCACTCCCGGGATCCCTGTCCAGAGCAGCGGTGGTGTTCCAATCTCACCACAACCGTGGGTGGTGTCACGGACAATCTCCCTTACCAAATCCCCTTATACTGTGGAGCCTGGGATCACAGACCGGGTCACGCCACCGTGATACCCACAGAAGTGACCCCGTGGCCCGGATCTGAGTACCCCTGGTCTCCGGGCGACACACAAGCAGCAGCAACGATAATTGAGATTAGGGGGGATGTCACTGATGAGCGATTTTGAACGTTTTTGCGACGATTCAAAATCGCTTATAGGTGTCACACACAACGACATCGCTAAAGTGGCCGGATGTGCGTCACAAAATCCGTGACCCCAACGACATTGCTTAAGCGATATCATAGCGTGTAAAGCCACCTTTATCGATAGCATACCCTGAAAGACAAAAAGAAAAAGAATTTTCAAATATTTCTCTTCATTAGATAAATATATTGCTTGGCATTTTACAGTTTTTACAGGAGGAGCTGTCTACCTGTCGTGATTTTTTGTTTTACTTAAATTCATGTTTTCCAGCCTAAAAATCATTTTTGTTAGAATTTTATCAAATATTTTCTAGTTTTGTTTATTTTTTTATAGCCTTTGTGTTGACAGCTGCAGAACCAGTTATTTGGGAATCTTTCAGGTAGCTGGTTCTGACAGACTCCTGAGAGTTTGAGAAGTTATTTTACTGATCTCTTCTCTCAAAGTTGGAAGGTGTAGTGAAACAAAATGTCTGTGAAAGTTAAACTGCAAAATGTTTAATGAAATATGATATACACAGGGGTTGTTTTGGAAAGTTTGTGATGCCACCCACGGTGCGTGGTAATGTGAGGGACCACCGCTGCTGTTGGGGAGCCCGGTGACGATGGTGCGGCAGCCTGATGTTTAACCCCTCCGTGTGTAGGGGGTTTGTGTCCCGGGGCCTGTTGATGGTTGGGATGGTGTTTGGGTGCCATGGGGGATAGGAACAGGGGTTTCCATTCTACTCACTCAGTCCCAGAATAACCACACCGACAGCTTGTAAACCAGAATTCTGAACACCACTGTAGTCTGCGGGGAGCACGCCTGGATTCATGCCCTTGGTGTTGTTGGTCTATGGCCCTGTCTCTGGCACCTTAATCTCGATTGGACCCATTGGTATGAAAGTCTCCGGGTCCCGCTCACCCGTATGGCTAACAGAGGGAGCTTGCTCTCAGGGTTCACGCGTAGGAGTTCTTTGGACTGTAGTGGGAAGGTCCTATCCCATCGGAGCGCTAGTACCCCGATTTTGGAGCAGGTTGGGGATGACACTTGAAGTCTTCACCCCCATCAGGTAAATTACCAGAACGCGTGAAGCTACTTTCCGGCCTGGGTTCCACGTACCCCGTTGTGCCCTGACCCCTGCCCGATGATAGCTCAAGGCCGCCGGCCACCCTCCTCGACAGTCCATGCCCCTTGACACTGTCCGCTGCGACCGGGGTTCCAGCTCCTACCAGGCCCAGACCAACGTCTGCCACCTAGTACACAGGAGCTCTCCTCCGTGGCCTTTCCTCATGAGAGCTACTTCACCTCCTCTCTCCTTCACTCTAGCCTCTCCACTCTCAACTGTCACTGTCATCACCTTCTCCTCACTAAACCCCCATGTGGGCGGCCCTATTCCCTTCAAGCTCCCCAATGGTGTGTCTGGTAGGTTCAAGTGGGAAGTGTTCCTAGGATTTTGGTTGGCCAAGCTGTTAACAACACCAAAGGACCAGGATCCGTAACCAAGAAGGGTGGATACTGTGCAGAAGGGCAGATTGCACAATACCCTGTGACGACCTGATAGGCCAGGGCGTCACATGATCATGCGGGTGACTTTGCATTAGCACTTCTGCCAGGTCCCAGGAACGATCAGCAGGTAGAATTGTCATCGCTTGACAGTTGTCCAATCCAACAGGATTGAGCATGATCAGCACCTGCTGACAACTCTCTTAAAAGGAAAGGGGCCTTAAACAAAAAAAAAAACACTTAAAATTGTAAATATCTTTTATTTTAAAAATAAATTAAACTTTTAAATAATATATTATTAAAATAATGTATAGGGTGAGCAAGTGCTGAAATGTGGAAATGTGCTATGAAACCCTAGTATAGTACTAGGTCACATTACGCCTGCAGTAATCTTCTCTCATGCCTGATGTCTCCTGCCTCCTGTGTATTTTAATCTAAACTTCACCCTCCCTTATCCTTTTGCACAGTGCAGAGCCATTACTGGTGACTGCAAAGTGATACTGACAAGTGAACAGTGACACGAAGGATGGCTGTTAGTGCTGATTGTTAGTTGGTGCTGCTCACTGTGTCACATGTTGCAATTAGATATGCAGACTATCACAATCTGTAGTTAGATACATGGATCAGTGTAGTGTATCACACAAGGATGCAATTAGATGTGTGGCCCTGCTCCATCCACTTCAATGGGAACAGTGGTGTAATGTGTGACTCCGCACCATTTATTTGTATGGGAGCAGTGGTGTAATGTGTGACTGTGCCACTGATTTGTATGGGAGCAGTGGTGTATTATCACCCATATACAGGTAGTGGTACAATGTGTGAGAAATGTATCACATGTGATGGATTAGATACATGGCTGGGAGGGTGACCTGGACAGCTGGGCATGCGCAGGTGTCGCGGGCGGAGGGGGCGCGCTCGCCACGCTCGGGTCCGGGGCTTCTGCTGCTGCTCAGTGGCTCGAGCGGGGTACCGGACCCGGGGACTCGAGCGGCGCTCCTCGTCCACGAGTTAAAACGGGGTGGTTTGTTTAGGGAGATAGTTCGTGACGCCACCCACGGGTCGTGGTGATAAAGGGCACCACCGCTGCTGGTGACGGGGATCCCGGGAGCGATGGTAAGGAGCAGCTAGGATGTTGTCCCCTCCATGGTCCCGGGGCCCGGTGGTGTAACGGGGAGGCTGGATGGCTGGGATGCAGGGTTGCAGGGGCAGCGCAGCGCGGTGCCGGATGGCACTGGTGTACTCAGGCAGTCAATGACAAAGTCTCTGGTAAACCAAACGGCTGGATGGAAGGGTTCCACAGCCGGCTGCAGTGTTTGTGCTTTCCCCGGACAGTGTGATGGTGGCTGTCTTTCCCTGCACCTGTTAGAATGCTCTGACTCCTGTGGTTGCCCACTGGTAGTCCGCTCCCCGGTGTATAGGTGCCGAAGGGGCCCGTTTTGCCCGCAGGCGCTGGCCCTTGGATCTCTAGCCTATGGCGGTGGCTGTATATCCTCACGGTGTGGACTGTTGCCTTCTGTCGGGTCTTGGTTGTTGGGAAACCCCTGGGGTTCCGGTCACACTCGGATTTGGCCGTTGTTGGCGGCTCCAAGCCTAGTCGGGGTCCGATGGCCCTGCCTGTGTGCTTACCTTCACTCCACTCCCCTGTTCGGTACCGGCGGGCCACCGCCCGACCCCGGTCCTACGGTTTTGCAGAGGTCCACTGCCTCCTGCAGACGGCCACCACCGTCTGCCAACCTTGCTGTTTGTATCTGGGCCCCTACCCAGACACTGACAGTTTCTGACCTCACTGTCTACTCGATTCTCTGTCTCTTTTCCCGCCTCCAGGCCTGTGAACTCCTCGGTGGGTGGGGCCAACCACCTGGCTCCGCCCCACCTGGTGTGGACATCAGACCCTGGAGGGAGGCAACAAGGTTTTTTGTCTGACTGTAGTGACTGTCTAGGGAAGGGGGTGTGTGAGTTGTTATGTCTGTGACTACCTGGCTAGTCCAGGGCATCACATTCCCCCTTGGTGAAATGCAGACCGTCCGCGGGCTGCCCGTTCATCACCGGTTTTATTTTTCTGTAAAAGATAATTTAACATAACATAAAACACAAGCATATTTTGTAGTTCTTCGCTTACGAGAGGCATGGCACGTTAACGTTTCAAACATTAATAAACATTTTTAATAATAACGGACGGGTTCACTGTCATCCGCTCCCCACCCAAGTAACCTAAACCTTGATGCTGCCCCTAAGAAACGGGCAGCACCCCTCTTCCCCAGTCCGGAAGCAGGAACTCGGTTCCAGGTCACCCAAGCGGGAACGGGTACAGTGTCTCGCACCTGGCTGTCACTTCAGGGGTCCCCACGTCCAGGGGGACCCCTGACCCCCGGAGGATGGCCACCGGTCCTGGTGGTGGCCGGGCCCCAGCCTACTCTGCTGCGGGCCCTTCCTCCAATCTGCCTCTCCGGAGGCGGCACGGAAAATGGCCCACAAACTATTTACAAGCCCAAAAGTTCGTGGGTGGCTTGCAAGTTCTCGGCCATGTTCATGAGTAGTTCCTCATGTGGGCGGTGAAAACACATAGAGTCCCTACGGAGACAACTTGTTGGCAACGGCCGGCATAATCAACTGGTTGATGATTAGGTGATAAACTCAGGTGATTGGTGCTCATTCATTCAGCTATTTACACAATCAACATACTGCACCCCTTGATGGTAGTTTCCCTATACCTAAGCGGGGGCCTACCTAGGTTGGGGCGTGTGGATCTTCGGAGGACAATGTCACTAGCAGCGGGCAAGGTGATAGAGGAGACGACCGTTTCCTCTTCCTGTCTGTCAGATATGGCAAGTGGAGACCCAAGGGGAGGGGGTATAGGTGCATCCCTTGGCGCTTGTTCGAGTGGCAGGCGTTTCCGTCTCCATTTCTTCCACGTGTTGTGGGAACATTATCACTGGAACAATCACCGCACCGTTTTGCATAGGCCAGTCTGCTAGAAAATCACCCATCACTGTGTGGATCACCTCCTTCTCCTTTTCCCCGCTCGGCGTGGGAACCGGAACCTCATTTGTCACTCTCAAGGAGTGAGGGCATTTCTTCAGGTGGTCCCTGGAAACTGTAGTGGCGGTCCTCCCCTGGTCGCGACTGATCAGATAAGCCTTCTCATTCTCCCATTCAGTGGGCTGTATGACATACGGGGTCTTTTCCCACTGGTCATCAAGCTTATGGGTCCTTTTCTTCCATTTCAGCACTACATCCCCCGTCTCAAAGGGGACGGCTGACGCTCGTTTGTTGAAGCATTGTGCTTGTTTCTCTCGGCTCTGACCGAGATTCTTCTCCACATACTGCTGGACCCGTCGGTATTGAATTTGCCGCCGGGTATCCCAGCCGGCAGTCGAAGGAAGGGCCTCTGGAGCCTCCAAGTCCATTTCTAGGTCCACCGGCAGCCGGCCCAGTCGGGCTCTCATCAGATACGCCGGGGTGCATTTGGTAGAACTACAGGGGATGTTATTGTACATGTCTACCAGGTCAGGCAGCTTTTATGGCCACAAGTTCCGCTCTTCCAACGGTATCACCTTGAGGAGATCCAGGACCAGGTGGCTCATCTTCTCACACATCCCATTAGTCTGGGCATGGTATGGCGTGGTCCTGATCTTCTTACAACCGTAAAATTGGCAGAACTCTTGAAACACCTCTGCTTCAAAGGCTGAGCCCTGGTCCGTAAGCACTCTCTCCGGGTATCCGTGCGGTCGACAGAAGTAGGCCTGGAATGCCCTAGCTGCGGTACGGCCGGTCAAATCTTTGACTGGAACAACCACCATGAATCTGGAGTAGTGATCCACGATGGTTAAGGCATAGGTATACCCATTCCGGCTGGGTGTGAGCTTGACGTGGTCCAACCAACCAACCAGGCAACCAACTCCAGCGGTTGATGGGTGATGATCGGCTGTAAAGGGGCTTTTTGGCTGACTTCATCCTTCCTTCTCAGCGCACAGGGGCCGCACTCTCGGCACCAGGCCTCCACAGATTCTCGCATCCCACTCCAATAGAACCGCTCTCTCAGAAACATCTCCAGCTTTTTCCAGCCGAAATGCCTGGCGCCATCGTGATATCCCCGTAGGACTTTGGGCACACTGGCCTGGGGGACCACCAGCTGACAAACCTTCTCGTGAGTCTTCGGGTTGATCAGCCCTCGATACAGCTTCCCTTCGTGCAGGTACAGCCGGGCTCGTTCTTTCCACAGCCGCTGGGCCTCAGAGGGAGCTGCAGGATCCATTCCGGAGGAGCCCTGCTCAATCATGGTCTTGACCAGCTGGACGGCAGGCGCTTGGTCTTGGGCTTCTTGCCATCCCTGACTGGGTAGCGGGTCCAGGTTCGCCTGTTGTTGTTTGACATATAGTTTTTCGACCGGTGGCCGATGGAACGCGGGCAACTCAATTTCTTCGAGGTCATCGTCTTCCAACCCCCCATCCGGCAGGTGGGGCATCCAAGATAACGCGTCTGCATTGGTGTTCTTGCGACCGGCACTGTATTTGATAGTGAAGTCATAGGTACCGAGCGGAGCCGCTGCCCGACCACCTAGCGGAGCCTCCGTCCGACCACCAAGTGGAGCCGCCGCCCAACCTACACCCCACCTACTGTCTCCTCCCCAAAATCCTATAAAATGTAAGCCCGCAAGGGTAGGGCCCTCTTCCCTCTGTACTGGTCTGTCTACTGTAACTTGTGTATGTATTCTGTATGTAACCCCTTCTCATGTACAGCACCATGGAAATAATGGTGCTCTATAAATAAATAATAATAATAATAATAATAATAATAATAATAATAATTAGACAGCCTGACCACCCACCGCTGTTCCAGAGCGCCCAGTTTGGCCGTGTCCAGATGGGTCAATGGATTATTGTCCGTGTAGGCAGTGAATTTTGCCGCTGCGAGGTAATGTCGGAACCTCTCGGTGATTGCCCACACCAGGACCAGGAACTCAAGCTTGAAGGAGCTGTAATTTTCGGGGTTCATTTCTGTGGGCCGGAGTTTTCTGCTGGCATAGGCGATCACCTTTTCCCTCCCGTCCTGGACCTAGGACAGAACTGCTCCCAAGCCCACATTGCTGGCGTTGGTGTAGAGGACGAACGGGAGGCTGTAGTCGGGGTACGCCAGGACTTCTTCTCCTGTCAAGGCCGTCTTTAGCTGGTGAAAGGACTCTTCATGCTTCTCCTCCCACACAAACGGGGGCCCAGGGGCTCTGCCACCCTTGGTCTGTCCCACGAGGAGGTCCTGCATAGGTGCAGCCATCTTCGTATACCCCTTGATGAAGCGGCGATAATAGCCTACCAGGCCCAGGAACTGTCTCACCTCTCTCACTGTGGTCGGTCTCGGCCAGTCCTGGATAGCAGTGATCTTCTCGGGATCTGGGGCGACACCTTCTGCGCTCACCACGTGTCCGAGGTACTGTACCCTAGGCTTCAGTAGGTGGCACTTGGAGGGCTTCAGCTTCATCCCATACCTGGCTAGGGACACGAACACTTCAGCCAGGTGCTCCAGGTGGGCCTCGTACGTCTGGGAGTATACGATCACATCATCTAGATACAGCAGGACAGTTTCGGAATTAAGATGTCCCAGGCAACACTCCATGAGCCATTGGAAGGTTCCAGGGCCATTGCATAGCCCAAACGGCATGCTGTTGAACTCGCAGAGTCCCATGGGAGTGGCGAATGCAGTCTTCTCGCGGTCCTCTGGTGCGACCGCCACCTGCCAGTATCCGCTGGTAAGGTCAAGGGTAGAGAAGAAGTTAGCGGTTCTCAGCGCAGCTAGCGACTCTTCGATACGGGGGAGACGGTAGGCATCTTTATGCGTTATCTGGTTCATCTTCCGGTAATCCACACACATTCTCATGGTGCCGTCCTTCTTCTTCACCAGCACCAGTGGGGCTGCCCAGGGACTACAACTATTCCGAATGACCCCTGCCTCCTTCATGTTCCTCAACATGTCTTTGGCACATTGATAATGTGCTGGCGGGATGGGCCTATACCTTTCTTTGATGGGTGGATGTATGCCTGTAGGGATATGGTGTTGAACCCTTTTAATCCTCCTGAAATCTAATGGGTGCTTGCTGAAAACCTGTTCATACTCCTGTACTACCCTGTATACCCCCTCTTTGTGATGCGTGGGTGTAGCTTCAGTGCCTACATGTAGTTCCTGGCACCACTCCTCTAACTGTTCGGGAGGTATATGGTTACTGGCGGGGGGGTGCTGAGGTAGGAGGGGCGGCTTCGTGAATGGTGTGAGGGTCTAGGGTAAGCAACTTGGCAAGGGTAGCATAACGGGGATGCCTAACCTCCTCCTCTCCACAATTCAGCACTCTCACAGGCACTCTCCCCTTTTTGACGTCAACCACCCCTCTGGCCGCATTCACCGTGAGCCAGTGTTCAGAAGGCGTGGGTTCCACCATCGCCGGGTAGTCGTGCCCCTGGGGGCCTACTGCGGCCCTGCACCAAATCATCATCTCGCTTCTGGGTGGCACTACCAAGGGGGCCACATCCATCACCCTTACTCCACCAATCTCTCCACCCGTCGAATTCACTTGTTGCCGATATAGGAGGGCCCGGATCTCACGCTGCACAGCCCTCTGTCGGCCTCCTCCTGCTGTTGGGGCCAACTGTTGCAACAAACTCAGCACCTCACTCATACAATGCTCCATCACATTGGTCCCTAGAATTACTTTTGGCTTATGGTCACTGGGTTCATTCATCACCCCAATCATTCCTTGGTGCTTCAACTCCGCAAGTCCCACGGTCAGGGTCACTTGTTTGTATCCCACTTGGGTTAGAGGGAGTCCATTGGCCGCGACAAGGGTCAGGCTATCATCAGAGGTGGCAAGTTCGTCAGTACCCCAATACTGCTGGTACAGTGTATATGGTATAGTGGTTACCTGTGATCCTGTGTCCAATAGGGCCATGAGCGGGATGCCGTCCACTGCCAGAGGGATGATGGGGCGAGCTCCAACGTACCGGTCTCACCAGTCGGGGGCGCCATTGGAGTCTACTCCTGAGGATTGGCCCTTGGCCCCAGGGGTTGCTCGTTTAACGGGCATCGCCTAGAGTAGTGGCCAGGCTTGCTGCACCTGTAACAAATAGGAGGCCCATACCGCAAGTCATTGGTCCTTCTCCACTGCATCCAGGGGACGTCCTCCAGGCTGTCGGCGAGCTGGATCCTCCCTGGGGGCTTGACTCTCGTCGGAAGCTGGAATGCGGTGAGGATCTTGGCTAGGTCTCCATCCATGCGGCGGACCTGGGCAGCTAGCTCCTCCATCATCCCGACGGGCGCTGCAGGGGCCGGGAGAGCTGGGAGAGGAGGTGCCACCGAGATAAGAGCAGTTTCTGCCAGCCATGGGGCCGCCTCAGGAGCGTCTGGTGTTGGGTCCTGCAGGGCCTTGATGGCCCGCTCCTTCAATACTGCAAAGTCCAGATTGGGGTATTCCAGGGCCCACAACCGTAGCTGTTTGCGGTCTTCCGCAGACCCCAGTCCTTGCAAGAATTGTTCCACTAGCATCTTATTGCTGTCCGCATCGCTAATAGTGTCCACCCGCTTCAGCGTACGGTGGGCTGTTTGCAGGCGCAGGGCATAGTCTCTTATATTATCCGCAGGCCGCTGTCGACACTGATAAAACTGCATCCGCAATTCTGCTTCCGTGCGGGTCTCAAAAGCGATTTGGAGTTTCTCAAAAATGGTAGTCACCGAGGCCCGGTCCGCGTCGGTCCAGGTCTCCGTCTCCTGCTCAGCCGCGCCGGTTAGCTGCCCTAGCACTACCGCTGCCCGTTGCCTGTCAGTCAAGGGATATAAATCGAGGACCGGGCTAATCTTTTTCCGGAACACCTGCAAAGCATCAGGCTTCCCATCGTACTGCGGCAGCCAGGTAGCACCAGGCACATAGGGCAGGGAGAACGCATTACCTGGGCGACTGCTGGACCTGCGGCCTCCCTCGCTCTTGCGGCCGGAGCACGGGCTACCCCATTTCCATCTGCGGGCGCCGCTGCGGCTGCGACCGCCACTCCTCCAACGGCTCTGTCGAGCGCAGACATCTTTTTCCCGTCCCCCTTGGTTCTTTCTAGTATTCCCTCTTTGGGGGCGGGGCTTTGCTTTCGCGCCTTCCCTGCTCAGGGAAGACGCCCAAGCGAGAAATCTTCGCGCCAAAGATGGCGGCACTTAAAGTTTTTTGCCCGGACGCCACCGGCGGGGACTGCAAGGCGCACTTCTACCGGTAGGTAGATTGGTTCTATGAGAAGAAAAAAAGGTGATCCAGCTCAACTGGGGCAAAGTCCGGCATGCAAGGATAACACTCTGGCAGTGCAAGGGTCCAATAGAAGAAAGAAAAATCCAGCTTCCGGAGTAGTAGTAAAACTGATGCAAAATTTTATTAAAGGACGTAAAAATTAATGTGATGACAAAAATAGGGAGCCCATATGCGGCGTAAGGCTACGCGTTTCGAACGCTGCCTGCGTTCTTTGTCAAGCCTAAGTGAACATGTCTTGCTCACAAGCATTTAAACTCACTCCTACCAATGGGAGGAGTGTGTTTAATCAGAAAGCACATGTGCCAGCATGGGGTAGATAACATACAAAGCAACAATACAAAAATTCAACAATAAGCGAACAGATTTTTTTTATTTTTTTTTTCATACATACAGAAAAGATTTTTGATATTAAAATTCCACATAAAAAAAAAACCTCTATCATCCGAAATGTACATGCGAACATTATCTACCAAGATTTAATAATGAAACATGACATCTCGTCTCAGATTAAGACCATTGGGTATTCTAGTTCCCAAATGAAATATCCAAAAAGCCTCACGTGTGAGAACCTGATGTTGGATATCACCACCACGAGGAGAGATTTTAACTTTTTCTAAGCCAAAAACACGCAGGGAGTCAGTATTGCAATTGTGATGTGAAATAAAATGTCTGGATGCCGATGAGAGATTTCTGGCTGGAATAACGGTGCCCTTAGAATTACAAATATCCCGGATATGTTCATTAAAACGCACCTTGAGTTTTCTCACTGTACAACCAATATAAAGTAGGTTGCAGCTGGTGCACTTAATGCAATAAACCACATTGGTGGTATTACAATTAATGTACCTCGAAATGGAATATGTGACAGTCTCACCAGTATTTGAAAATGAGCTACAAGGTAAGGCAAATTCACATGTGCGGCAGCGTGAGGTGCCGCACATAAAAAATCCCTTGTGTTCAAGCCAGGTGGAAACAGGTTTATTTTTTACAAAAAAAAATAAATAAATTGGTTCTATCCTGTTCGTGATGCCAAGTTGTCGCAGGCAGAGGGGACACGCTCACCACGCTCGGGTCCAGGGCTTCTGCTGCTGCTCGGTGGCTCGAGCGGGGGACCGGACCCGGGGACTCGAGCGGCGCTCCTCGTCCACAAGCGAAAAGGGGGTGGTTTGTTTAGGGAGATAGTTTGTGACGCCACCCACGGGTCGTGGTGATAAAGGGCGCCACCGCTGCTGGTGACGGGGACCCCGGGAGCGATGGTAGGGAGCAGCTAGGATGTTGTCCCTTCCGTGGGTAGGGGTTGGTGGTCCCGGGGCCCGGTGGTGTAATGGGGAGGCTGGATGGCTGGGATGCAGGGTTGCAGGGGCAGCGCAGCGCGGTGCCGGATGGCAAGGTGTACTCACTCAGGCAGTCAATGACAGAGTCTCTGGTAAACCAAACGGCTGGATGGATGAGTTCCGCAGCCGGCTGCAGTGTTTGTGCTTTCCCCGGACAGTGTGATGGTGGCTGTCTTTCCCTGCACCTGTTAGAATGTTCTGACTCCTGTGGTTGCCCACCGGTAGTCCGCTCCCTGGTGTATAGGTGCCAAAGGAGCCTGTTTTGCCCGCAGGTGCTGGCCCTTGGATCTCTAGCCTATGGTGGTGGCTGTATATCCTTACGGTGTGGACTGTTGCCTTCTGTCGGGTCTTGGTTGTTGGGAAACCCCTGGGGTTCCGGTCACACTCGGATTTGACCGTTGTTGGCGGCTCCAAGCCTAGTCGGGGTCCGATGGCCCTGCCTGTGTTCTTGGCTTCACTCCACTCGCCGGTTCGGTACCGGCGGGCCACCGCCTGACCCTGGTCCTACGGTTTTGCAGAGGTCCACTGCCTCCTGCAGACGGCCACCACCATCTGCCAACCTTGCTGTTTGTGTCTGGGCCCCTACCCAGACACCGACAGTTTCTGACCTCTCACTGTCTACTCGATTCTCTGTCTCTTTTCCCGCCTCCAGGCCTGTGAACTCCTCGGTGGGTGGGGCCAACCACCTGGCTCCGCCCCACCTGGTGTGGACATCAGACCCTGGAGGGAGACAACAAGGGTTTTTGTCTGACTGTTGTGACTGTATAGGGAAGGGGGTGTGTGAGTTGTTATGTCTGTGACTGCCTGGCTAGTCCAGGGCGTCACACAGGTCACAGCTGGGTCTCCTTTTTATGTGATGGCAGTAGTGGAAGGGGTCTTAGAGCATTACAACTATACCCTCTAAGTGATACACCTCTTACTGTTCAATGTTTAAAGTAGAAATGCTAGGCAAAGGCCTTTCCCATGCAGCCATTGTGCCCCACTATACTATTTGTATTTTGAGACAATGAATGCCATTTTAGTGGTGCCTGCCCTTAATTTTTTAAAATGTGAAGACTCCAAGTTGGGTCTCCATGTTGTGTGTTACCTGCAGTGGCAGGGGTCTCAGAGAACCAGGCCTACACCTCTGACTCATCCACCTCTTCATTTTAAATTTCTTTGAAAGCTGTAAATGCTGGGCCAGACCCTGTCTTGTGCTTGGACCATTGGCTGACTTCTGAGCCACGACACTATGGATACTCTGGGGTAAAGAGTTATCAATTTATCTCAAGTGATATATATGTGTGTTGGGGTCCCACACAAGTATCCAAATGTTTATCTCTGCTGAGATAGTGTGGCAGAATCACAGAATTATCAGTCAGTATTTGTATGCTGAAATGTCTATTTGTGGCAGGCTGCAGGACCACAGATTTAGCTATCAGAATTTAGTTGCTGAAATTTCAATTGCTGGCAGAACCACAGAAGTAGCAATCTCTATTTAGATAATGAAATATCTATTTTTGCCTGGACCACAGATTTTGCAATCTCTATTTAGATAATGAAATGGCATTTTTTGCCTGGACCACAGATTTTGCAATCTCTATTTAGATGATGAAATGGTAATTTTTGCCTGGAACATAGATTTTACAATCTCTGTTTAGATTATGAAATAGCAATTTGGGGCTGGACCACAGATTTTGCAATCACTAATGAAAAGCTAATTTGTGGCATACAACTTTCCCTACACTGCATGCCCCTGCACTTCTCTATTTTACACTATTGCCCTCCTATCAATCTGAACTGGCTAAAATTAAACCCCCTAGCTAAGCTAACTGTCTAGCAGCAGCAACACTGTCCATAAGCTGTAGCAATCACAAAATGGCACCCAGGCCACATGTTCGTTTTTTATATGAAGAGGGACATGTGACTTAGGCAGTCAGTGAAACAAGCCCTTGTGTTTTAACTTTGTAGATGTTTTCTGTGCCCTGATTGTCTGCCAGTACATCCACACATAAGGTTAAAAAAAAAAACAGTCCACCGCTCCTCTGACCTCTCCCCACCCCCTCCCCTCATCGAACACATCCCCCCCATCATACAGCACCATTATCCTAGACAAAGTGATACTAAGGTAGAAGAAAAGTATTAGTGCAACCTTGAACAGTTAAGGGGGCTTTACACGCTGCGACATCGCTAATGCGGAGTCGTTGGGGGTCACGGAATTTGTGACGCACATCCTGCCGCATTAGCGATGCCGTTGCATGTGACACCGATAAGCGATTTTGCATTGTTGCAAAAACGTGCAAAATCGCTAATCGGCGACATGGGGGTCCATTCTTAAAAATCGTTACTGCAGCAGTAACGAAGTTGTTCCTCGTTCCTGCGGCAGCACACATCGCTGCGTGTGACGCCGCAGGAACGAGGAAGCTCCCCTTACCTGCCTCCCGGCTGCTATGCAGAAGGAAGGAGGTGGGCGGGATGTTAAGTCCCGCTCATCTCCGCCCCTCCGCTGCTATTGGGCGGCGGTTCAGTGACGTTTCAGTGACGCCGTTGTGATGCCGCACGGACCGCCCCCTTAGAAAGGAGGCGGTTCGCCGGTCACAGCGACGTCGCCGGACAGGTAAGTATGTGTGACGGCTCTGGGCGATGTTGTGCGGCACGGGCAGCGATATGCCCGTGTCGCGCAACAGATGGGGGCGGGTACCCACACTAGCGATATCGGGACCGATATCGCAGTGTGTAAAGTAGCCTTTACCGAAGAAAACCGATCTTTGGCGATTTTTGAGAAAAATGTTTGAAGCCGATCCCGACCCAAACAAGCCAAGGCTCATGCGAATTTGAGATTGGCTAACTGTTCACTCATTTCAAGTAATTAAAACAAATTAATATATGTGGATTTATTTTATTTATGAAGAATTTACACCACAGAATAAGAATAAAACATTCATAAAAAGTTCTCATTCATTTACTGAGATACCTCACAAAAGCGTTGCTTTAAATATTAATTGCTGTGAGTTCCGCCAGCAATGATCCGCATCATGTGGGTATCCTAGTGTCCTCCGTATCTTTATTCTACAGTTCTTAAACCTTGGAGGAATCGTTCACCCTGCTCTTCACTTAGGTCACCAGCATTTTCTGGGAAACGATCCAAGTGGATGTGGAGATAATGCACCTTGGTACTCATTGTACAGCCAAGGTGACGGAAAGAAGATAGTATTCTTTCTACTAGTTTAGTGTAATTATCTGCTTTATAGTTCAATGAATCTTTGAAGTGTGGATCTTTCATTGGTCCTCTGATTTGAGGACCTTCAAAAATATCCACCTTTAGCTTCTCCATGGTCAGCGCTTGAAATTTTCTGCAGATGTAGTCGAAGCATCTGCCCCCTTTGTTTAGAGCCTTTGCAAACTGCTTCATTCCTGTTAACCAATTGTTCTGCGATTGTATTCTTTTTTCTTTTACCATGTGTTCTCTGAGGCACTGTATTCTCACCCAGTGCTCATTTTTTGATCAGCTATCCTGTAGACAGATAAAACAGGGATCTCTGCTGTTTTAGGAGAATATTCTCCATCTTTAGATCCACACAGATTGGCCACTAGTGATCGTGGTATGATATTTTCTATAGGATCAGAGCAATTGTTTTGCTCTTTAGTCATCTTACGGTACCGTCTCACTAAATGACGTACCAGTGATTCCGACCACGATACGACCTGATCAGGATCGCTGGTATGTCGCGCTACAGGGTCGCTAGTGAGCTGTCAAACAGTCAGATCTTCCCAACGACCAGCGACCAGCCACCAGCAACTCATGTAACAATGCTGCGCTTGGTAACCAGGGTAAATATCGGGTAACTAAGCAAAGCACTTTGCTTGGTTACCCGATATTTACCCTGGTTACCAGCGTCCACCGCTTACAGGCTGCCAGCGCTGGCTCCCTGTATACATAGCTAGGGTACACATCGGGTTACTAAGCAAAGCGCTGTGCTTGGTTACCCGATATTTACCCTGGTTACCAGCATACACCGCTTACAGGCTGCCAGCGCTGGCTCCATGTATACATAGTGAGGGTACACATCGGGTTACTAAGCAAAGTGCTTTGCTTAGTTACCCGATATTTACCCTGGTTACCAGCGTACGCTGCTTACACAGAGTCGGTGCTCGTTGGTCTCCAGCCGTCAAACATGCCGATGTGTGCTGCACAGCGGGAGACCAACGAGCAAAAAATGAACCATAACAGTGTGTAACAATCAGCGATTTCACAGCAGGGGCAAGGTCGCTGCTTAGTGTCACACACAGCGAGATCGCTGATGAGGTCACTGGTACATCACAAAACCTGTGACTCAGCAGCGATCTCGCTAGCGATCTCGCTATGTGAGAAGTACCCCTTAGTTGAATGACCTATTGGAATTGATCCATATTTGTTTGCATTGGGTAAGAGCACACATTTTAGGTTCCCCTTAGAATTGTCTTTGAATAGCCACTATTTGCCTGGTCGATATTGTGATATGTCTATTTTTATCAGCAAGCCTTGAACATTGCTGCAATAAACAAAATCACTTTCCTCCAAGAAGAATGGCAGTATATCCTTTTCTCTAGTTGCGATATTATGTGATTTTGGTTTCTGGATGTAATAAATTCCTCTCTGCTAGTGTAGACACTAATAATTCTGCTGATTTTCTTTAGGAGACGTAGCTTATTATCACACATTCACAGCTGGGAGCGCCAGAGCCATCATCCGCTCACCTGTCTGGCCCCTGTCCCTCCTGTCCTGCCCCGCGGCTCCCGGGTCTCCTCTGCACCTCTGTTTGCACTCCAACTGCCTCCTTCACCAAAACGCTGATGGCCTGCTCCTACTGCTTGCTCCTCTGTGCTTTCTAGCCTGTCATCTGGCTCTCGAGATCCGCGCCTGTTTGGTAGGGCACTGCTCTCCATTCGCTATTCTTAAGAGCCAGCATTACCTGACCTGGAAGTCTTTCCTATAGCCTTTACAGGTACTGGATATTTAAAGCATCCTCCTCCATTGGGACGTGCCTGTTTAACATGTCCCCGTAGCTAGTCTGCACATGCTAGTTGTCAAGTCCCGTGCTCTAACCTGCATACCATATTTGTCTGTGATTCTGTCTTCATTCTGCCTAGTAATGTTCGTGTACCTGTCTGTGACCATCCTATGTTCTCCAAACCCTGCAAGCTCCCACCACCTTCCTGTGACCTCCAGTAGAAGCCTGCTTCAGACTGCATCAGCTTTTCAGCTTTAGTCTCCTGCGCTCTGGCTCCTGGTCTCCATCCTATGGCACTGCCGAGGTATCGGGATCCCCCGGGGCTGCCTCCTGGCGGACACTTACCAGCATGTGTACATGCTTCCACCTTCATTGACAGTAGTTAAGACTTGGTGGCTGCCCATGTTCACTCCTCCATGTCAGTGAATGGTACTTTGAGCCAGTGGACCCATTTGGTACCTGAACGTGACAGTTTGAATAGGCCATGGATCCTGCTGGCACCCGGAGTACAGCAGGAGCTTGTCTGCCAAAGAAAAACTCAGACCCGTATATTGGCCTTCATATCTTTACTGGATGCTCATTTGAACAGCCTGCAATTTGCCAGCACTTTGGCTTCCATCTTGAGCTCCAGCTGCTTAAAAACTTGTGGCACTGATGAGGTTTCTTCAAAATTACTGGAAAAACTGGAGAAAATTTCTGACACCACCTTATGCTGCTTATATGGTTAACTGAGCTGCATCTGTTACAAAATGATATTGTGGTGCTGTCCTTGTAAAGTTTTAAAGAAGTTATCCACTACCCTAACTGATTTAATTTTTTATTCATCAAGTGTGCTAATATGTGCCACTAAATGCATCCATGCTATTATTATAGCATTATAAACCTTTTATCACGCAGATAGTATCACTTGGTGTCTGCCAGCTGGAGCTCTGCTGTTTTCATTGATTGCTTCCTCTCCTGTGCTCTATTACTACAAATTCCATCATGCATTGCAGTAGCCTGTGAGCCAGCACTTAGCACACCCCCTTAGCACTTCTCCCAAGATATTGGAAGATACCAAGTGTTAGAGGGTAGATACCAGCTCATCTGCCAATCTCAATTACCAGAGGGCCAGTACAGTTCTGTCACTGTGTTTGTTATGCAAATTTTTGTCTCTTTTCAGCTGTCCATGTCAGTGATTAGATAGCCTAAACCATTTGCTTTTGAAATGCAAATTGCAGCACTTCACTAGCACAGGGGTCGGCCCCTGCTGTTACTTCTGAATTAAACTGTCAGCTCAGCTTGTGTGAGGCAGACTAATTGTGTCTTCAGGAGGCATGCTCAGACAAGCTGTCGATTCACTTCAAAACGTTTACACCAACCATCAGGAGACCAGTGACAACTTCCTTTCATTTGATCTGATTTCTGTGCCTGAAAAAGAAGTATTGGACATAACAGAGGAGGAAGAAGAATTTGCATAACAATCTAGTACTATGTGAACCTGCTGGGACGCGCTCATGGAAGCTATACATCAATTTCAAGTATATTACAAAAAGTATTGTTTTGAAGAACTATAATATATGGCAAGTAAGTGAAAAACCCCTTTAAGTAAATTCCAAAGGGCAGAATCAAGCTGTACTCACCATCTTTAAAAATTTCCTTTTATTTATGCATGTTGGACAACAGCGTTTTTTTTGTGCTCACGCTTCCACAGGTCCAATCTGAAAGCTTAAGCACACGCGAAACAGCCATTGTCCGAGATGCATCCCGCTCTCTTCCGCTTCCTCCCAGCATATTTTAACAGGATACAATAAAAGGACATATTTAAGGATGGTGAGTGCTGCTTAATTCTCTAATTTTGGATTTTGTTTCAAAATCTCTGTCATCAGGTTCACTGTTTATAGGTGAGGAACAGGATTCATCTTCAGGAAGCTCTTCTAGCTTATTGAACAATAGAACTGGTATTTATTCTAGTTGTAAAACAGGTAATTTTGCCATGTCTAGGTCAGGATACATCCATTTTTTCCGATTACGTCCATTAATGCCCTTTATGTTAGCCACACAGAAGTAACAATCATCACTGTGATTCCTCTGTTCTCTCCAGACCATAGGTATGCCAAATTTTAGACATTATTTTGTGCCATTTGTCCACAGATAAAGGTGCTCAATATAAGTAAGTGACGCCCCTGAACTAGTCAGGGTGTCACAGGGTACTGTACTCCTTTCTCTTCTGGTGCAGGTCTCAACCCCCCATGGTTCTGGGATCCAAACCTTTGGTATTGCTCCATCAGCATTCAAATCCTAGCCATACCTCACACCACATCCTGTCAGGCACACCAGTGGGTGGTCTAGCTGGAACAGGGCCACCCACCTAGGGGTCAGATAGACTGGTGGGAGGGACATAGTCAGTTGAGTGGTAGCCCTCAGAGAATGAGGAGCTGGAGGGAGTTGGAGCTCCCTGGGAGACGTTGGCTAGGTCGCAGACGGTGGTCTGGGACCAGAGGAATCGGAAATCCTGTTGCAGGGTATTAGAGAGGGGTGCCAGACATAGTTTCGGAGAACGGTCGGCACCAGAAAATCTAGTAACCGAACCAGTACCGAGCACAGCGGGGTACTGGACCCTAGATCAGGGAGTAGCTTCACGCAACCTGATAATTAACCTGTGTAGGATAGTCTCTTTATGAACTTTCCCCAAGAGCTCAGAGATCGAAGGCACCAACACAACGAGGAGGATAGGGCTTTCCAGCTTATGCAGCCCACTGAGATCCCAAGTGTCAGCCATCAAGAGCACAGCTCCTCTAACTAACCGTAGGGAGCGGGACCCCGAAAGCTTCAGGCCGAGGGGTCACTCAGAACACTCTAAATTAGTGCATGGAGGCAGGTCCAGAGCCACCAGCAATACCCACAGGGATGGATTCCCGGACGGGCTCCCCCTGAAGTGGCAGCGGCACCCAGAGACTTGGTTTACTTCTGTGTCAGAGTCTGCTTAATGTTCGCACCAACATCCATATGGCCTGAGTGAGTACGCTTTCCCCTGAATCTCCCTGCCTGGCCTGCACCATGCTCCCCTACGCCTCCACCATCCAGAGTCCCGGGGCCTCCCCTACCCATGGAGGGAACATCATCTGGCCTCACTCCCTCCCCTGGGTACTCTCATCGGCAGCGGCGGTACTCCCCTTACCGGGAACCACGGGTGGCGTCACGAACATTAATCCCCGTAAATAGCCCCCTTTCATTTTCGGGTGACCCTGAACCCCCGGGTCCTGAGACCCTCGAGCCACAGCAACTCCGGATCCGAGCAGTCTGACTGCTGCAGGGGCGGTACAAGTATTTCAGACAATGTGTGTTTATAATCTCAAAAAGTAGAGCTGATACAAAAAAATGATAGGCAAAACAAAACAATCACTGATCTCGGGGAGACCAGCCAGAGAAAACACTGCCAGCAGCCAGCAAAGGCGCTCAACACAGTGAAATCCTAAGTGCATTGCCCCCTGGAAAGTATGCAAATCAAAAAATGCCCGTGGAGACTCTGTTAGGAGTCTCAACACAGAAAATAGCCAGATATCCCTCCGGGAAGGACCTAGCTTGTGTCGAGACTCCTAACAGAGGCTCTATGAACATTTTTTGATTTACAAAAAAATGATGACATATTTTGATTCAGAGGACTGAATATTCCTAAAATCAAGCCTAATACCTAAAATACCACCCACATTTTTTTTCATTTCCTCACTAGTGTAATAGTTCATTAAATGACTAGCTGCAAATATAAAAAAAAAACGCTTCACATTGTACAATATTTGTATGAAATGTATTTCTAATCTTCAGTATATCCTATGAGGTGCAGCATCAGCCAGTATCTCCTGTCTCCTGCTTGTAAGAACTGTCACAGTGAGTAACCTTTCACAAGCAGTTGGCCGGGGCCTGGGAACACAAACTGACACTATATCACATACGATACACAAAGACTCTGCATTTAGGGGAGAGCAGTTCTTATCACTGCTGCCCTCAGCTAGAACTCAGAAATGGTACTGACAGTAGAGCAAGTACTGGATGATGAAACTCCACACCTCTTGCAAAGCCAGTGGCATCATGGTAAATGTACACTGAATCTACACTGAATCTACACTGAAGGAACCACTTCAAAGGAAAAGAAGGAACTAAAGCACCACTGCATTTATTCTCTTTTACCAGCCGATGTCTTCATCTTTTATTGGCATCACTTCAGTCGGTCTCCACCATGGCTCCAGTGTTTGCTGGGTGATTCAAAAGTGACAACTCAATATAAGTCTATGAATGCCAGAATGAGGCTCTCATAGACTTACCCTTAGAACATGTGACCATTACCTCTGACTTCTAGTTAGTCAGAAATTACAGTCACAAAATGGTGGATTCTGACTGGAGCCATGCCGGGAAGAGCTGAAAACACCATTCCAGCACTGAAATAAAAAATAAATGCTAGAGTGATGTTTTAGCAGGGCACACAACTAGTGATACCACATTACCTAAAACAGAGAGTATATAAAATGCATAAACTAGAACTTCTATAACATTCTTTATTAATAATAACCTTTGCAGCTCTGTTTAAGCAAAAGCAACATTTTTTGATTAGCAAATTCACTAGATTCCAATCTCTCCTTGATACAGATAAAATATATCTTTGTACCGTGTTAGACCCGCAACACACATCCGTTTAATTTGTACGTGTGCGGTACGTATTTGCACGTACCGGAGACATGTACACACGGAGACCCATGTTATTCAATGGTACATGGCACACACGTAAAATCACACGGAACGTGTGACCGTGTGGTAAGTACGTGTGTGCGCTTTTCTACACGGGCATGTCTTTTTTTGGCCGGCAGCACGCAGGCACGGACCCGCTTTAGTCTATGGGTCCGTGCCTGCACGTACCGCACACGGAGTATGTCCGTGTTCAGCACGTTTCGTGCGTGTGCATTTTTACACTAGCGATCTTATTTTTTGTTTTTTTTTAAATTAAAGTCAGTATACTTACCTTTTTTTCTGCTGTTCTCAGTCATACTTACATTGGCGCTCGTTTTTTTTCTTCCCCAGCTCATACCGCTCCCCGATCACCAGCGCGGCGAGGAACAGCTGTGCAGAGAATACGCGGCAACAATTACTTTGAATATGCCGGCCGCTCATTAATCAATCTCGTATTCCCTGCTTTCCCCACCCACAGATGCCTGTGATTGGTTGCAGTCAGACACGCCCCCCACGCTGAGTGACAGCTGTCTCACTGCACCCAATCACAGCAGCCGGTGGGCGTGTCTATACTGTGCAGTAAAATAAATAAATAATTAAAAAAAACGGCGTGCAGTCCCCCCCCCATTTTAATACCAGCCAGATAAAGCCATACGGCTGAAGGCTGGTATTCTCAGGATGGGGAGCCCCACGTTATGGGGAGCCCCCCAGCCTAACAAAATCAGTCAGCAGCTGCCCAGAATTGCTGCATACATTATATGCGACAGTTCTGGGACTGTACCCGGATCTTCCCGATTTGCCCTGGTGCGTTGGCAAATCGGGGTAATAAGGAGTTATTGGCAGCCCATAGCTGCCAATAAGTCCTAGATTAATCATGTCAGGTATCTCCCCG
The DNA here is from genome assembly GCF_048569485.1 of Anomaloglossus baeobatrachus. NCBI lineage: Eukaryota > Metazoa > Chordata > Amphibia > Anura > Aromobatidae > Anomaloglossus > Anomaloglossus baeobatrachus. The sequence continues at coordinate 422,984,650 of NC_134357.1, forward strand.
AGATACCTTCCATGATTAATCTGTAAATTACAGTAAATAAGCACACACACCCGAAAAAATCCTTTATTAGAAATAAAAAACACAAACATATACCCTGGTTCACCACTTTAATAAGCCCGAAAAAGCCCTCCATGTCCGGCGTACTCCAGGATGGTCCAGCGTCTCTTCCAGCTCTGCTGCATGGAGGTGACCGGAGCTGCAGCAGACACCGCCACTCCTGTCACCTCCACGCAGCTAATGAAGGCAAAAGCGGGATCAGCTGAGCTGTCACTGAGGTTACTCGCGGCCAACGCTAAATACAGCTGATCGCGCTATTGCCTTCATTAGCTGCGTGGAGCTGACAGGAGCGTGGTGTCTTCTGCAGCTCCGGTCACCTTCATGCAGCAGAGCTGGAAGCGACACTGGACCATCCTGGAGTACGCCGGACATGGAGGGCTTTTTGAGGCTTATTAAAGTGGTGAACCAGGGTATATGTTTGTGTTTTTTATTTCTAATAAAGGATTTTAGCGGCCGGCATATTCAAAGTAATTGTTGCCGCGTATTCTCTGCACAGCTGTTCCTCGCCGCGCTGGTGATCGGGGAGCGGTAAGCATGAGAGAGGGCTGCTAACTTCAGTCACTCGGGGGATCAGCGGTCACTGGTGAATCCTTCACAGGTGACCGCTAATCAGTACGCGGCACACAGACAGAGCTGAGGCATGACAATGAAGTCGGGTGAAGTTCACCCGAGTTCATTCTCATCGCGCAACTCTGTCTGCTGTCAGCCGACATGTATCAACGACATTGTGCAACACACAAACGGACATTCCACACGGACATTCCACGTACACATACACGGGCATTTTACACACAAACACGGACATTTTACACGTACACACGGCTCGCATACGCCATCGCACGGATGCCATACGTACGGAGAAACGCCCCAAAAATACGGAACACGGACCCGAAAAACGGACCGTGTCACACGGACGTTTTTTTTGCGGAAGTGTGTTTTATGCCTTAGCCAGTAGAGATAAAAAAAAGTTTGTTTAAAAGAACTGAGTCCTCAGTGGTTGATACCTTTTAATGGCTAAAGGCTGCTTTACACCAGACAATCTATCGTGCGATAGATCGTCGGGGTCACGGTTTTTGTGACGCACATCCGGCATCGCTGGCGATGCCGGCCTGTGTGACACCTCCTAGCGACGCAGTATCACTCACAAATCGTGAGTCGGGTACTGCTCGCTAGGTTCCATAATATCGTTTAATTTAGTTGACCATCGTTTCCGTGGTAGCACACGCTGCTCCGTGTGACACCACGGGAACGATGAGCAGCTCACCTGCCTCCCGCGGCCGCCGCCGGCTCTATGTGGAAGGAAGGAGGTGGGCGGGATGTTTACGTCCCGCTCATCTCCGCCCCTCCACTTCTATTGGCCGGCGGCCGTGTGACGTCGCTGTGACGCCGAACGTCCCTCCCACTCCAGGAAGTGGACGTTCGCCGCCCACAGCGAGGTCGCACGAGAGGTAAGTATGTGTGACGGGGGTTACTGACTTTGTGCGACACGGGCAGCGATTTGCCCGTGACGCAAAAAGGACGGGGGCGGGTACGATCGATTGTGAAATCGCACAATCGGTCGTACCGTGTAAAGCAGCCTTAACTGAAAAGATTGTAATAATAGCAAGCTTTCGAGACTACGCAGGTCTCTTCATCAGGCTCAGTAGAGCCTGATGAAGAGACCTGCGTAGTCTCGAAAGCTTGCCATTAAAAGGTATCAACCACTGAGGACTCTCAGTTCTTTTAAACAAACTTTTTTTTTATCTCTCTTTGATAAGGATATGCCTCATGGAGCCTCTGTTGTATGTTTTGTGAAAACAGGGATAGCCTAATTTCCATTGTTCATTTCCATATCAAAGTCTTTAAAACAAGCAACTCCTGGATCTGACTGCTGCTATATTCTGTACACATTTTGTATGTTTGTCATTTTTGATCAAATTGTATACATTACACTATAAGGCTAGGTTCACACATATTCAGTTATTTCCGCTGAGTACCGCATTGGAGTTTCTCTGACAAGCAGGATTATGCCGAACGTCCGATACAGTCCCAATGGGGCTATCCGTCAGGGTTCTGTCAGGGTTTCTGTCGGATGCTGCACTACTTTCTAAGAAAGATTCCTGTACGGTGCTTGGAATAAAGATAACACTAGCTATACTGCAGCTCATCCTGAATGTGTAAAGTACAATAGCAAATGTAATAAAGATGTAAATACTGCAACTAGATGCAAAAGAAATACAGCTATTTATTCATAAATCTGTCCAAATATATTTAGAGTTTTGAGAAGAACTAAGTACACCTTCTTTGAATTCTATGGCTTAAAGCCTGCTTTACACCTTACGATCCAGCATACGATATCGTATGCGATCGTAACCACCCCCATCGTATGTGCGGCACGTTCAATTTGTTGAATGTGCCGCACATACGAGTAACCCCCCGTCACACGTACCTACCCGTCCATATGACCTCGATGTGGGCGGCGAACGTCCACTTCCTGGAGTGTGAGGGACGTTCGGCGTCACAGCAACATCACTGGGCAGCCAGCCAATAGAAGCGGAGGGGCGGAGCTGTGCGGGAAGTAAACATCCCGCCCACCTCCTTCCTTCCGCATTACCGGCCGGGAGAGCCGCAGGACGCAGGTAAGATCTGTTCATCGTTCCTGGGGTGTCACACACTGCGATGTGTGCTACCCCGGGTACAATGAACAATCTGACGTTCAATTCATGAGGAATGAATGACGTGCGTGCGATGAATGTTTTACCGTTCAATCGCAATCGCACGTAGCTGTTACACACTACAATGTACCTTACGATGCCGGATGTACGTCACTTACGATGTGACCCCGCCGACACATTGTAAGATATATTGCAGCGTGTAGAGCGGGCTTTACATCAGAACATACTAAGAAAAAGTCTGGTCGTTAGAAGGTTAAAAGGAAAAACACAATCTCAGATGAACAACATACATAAATTACATAGTCATTATTTATTTATTTATTTATTTAACAAAAACTAGACCAAAATGCAAAAATCAGAATGTGAAAAATTAGGTACACCCTTACTGTTTCCACAGGAATTAAATGGGTAAGTAGAAGTCAGAAGTCAGGTGCAGTTAATCAAATTTCCTTGATTAATTACACAGGTTTGTGCAGGGTAAAATTGTTTGAAAAGTGAAGGTACGTGACGACAATCCGGAATAGCAGCGTTATGGATGCAGAGTGCTTTCCCTAAATCCAAAACGCTGTGTTGTACAGTAAAAGCACAGTGGATGGGAGTTATAGAAATTCCATGCCATGCCCAGTGTGCTTCTTTTTTTCTGCAGCATAAACTGACCTGTGGCATGGCTTTGCGAGATGCATCAAGGTCAGTTTATGCTTGCGGAGACGCGAGTGTTCTCGGCCGGAAAACACAACGAAAATCCACTATGCCCAGAACTCTGATTGTGGGCACAGACGCTGCATTCTCCTGTGAGAAGACTCATGTCTCCTGTGAGAAGACACGCTGCATCTAGAATGTAGCGTGTCCGGATAGTGGACTTGTATCCTAAGAGGTGATTGTTATATACTTTCGATAGCTGAACTCAGTAAAAATGTCGAAAAAATTCCATCACATACAGGTTTTTTTTACAAACATTGACTCCATAAGCTTTTTCTTGCACCATACTTTGATCCCTTTGAGTGACATATGGGGGATGATTTTGGTGTTATTAGATTGCGTAGAAATTAATGAACTCTGTGCTGCAATTGGCTGCTCTGAGGAGAGAACATTTTCTTAACCCAGTTTCCCAAAAAGGTTCTAAAGCTGCCACTGCATAATGGCAGCAAGCATGCTTCAGACTTTATTCTCAAGAAACCTAAGTACAAGGATCAAGGATGGTCAATATGTGGTGATCTGAAAGTTCTTTCATTGCTTTGTGCCTCCCCCACGCCCGCAGCAACCGGGCTGCTCGGATCCGGACCCGCTGTGTGGCTCGAGGGATCCTCCAGAACCGGGGGTCACACCGAGTAAAAGGGGGGGCGTAGTTGTACGGCCTTGACCGTATTCGGTTCGTGACGCCACCCACGGTGTGTGGTGAAGTGGGACACCACTGCTGTTGCTGTGGGATACCCGGGGGAGATGTAGTGGCAGCCGGATGTTAACCCCTCCGTCTGTACGGATGGTTGCCCCGGGGCCCAGTGTCTCTGTGCAGGGTATAGCACTGGCAGGGGCTTGCACGCCCGGATGGACCAGGGGATGTTTGGTTACTCACAATTGAATGAATCACACGAGTCTTTTGGTAAACCAAGGTGCTGGTGGCCGGCCGCCGCGGCCGATTGTACGCTGATCCCCCACCCGGGCTGGTGGTCGCCGTCTTTTCCTCTGCACTAGTTGTGGTTGTGTGTTTAGACTTCCCGGTATGGAACATGGGAGTCTGCTCCCGGCTTTCTGTGTGCCTGAGAAGCCATGCCCGCTGACGCTGACTCGTGGGATCTATGGGCCCTGGCGGTTGCCCTATCCCTCTCTGTGGGTGGTTGTCTGATTTTAGGACTTTGGTTGGGACAGGACCTGTAATCCTGCCCTCAATCAGTTGATTAGCTAGGCCGTTGGTTCCGTTCCTGGCTTCAGGGTCCGAGTACCCCCTCTGTGCACGGTTTCCGGTCGGGTCTCCGGTGTCAGTACCGGGGGGCCCAACCCTGTCCCGGTCCTCCTCGGATCTGCCGAGCCGTCTTTCTGTCTCCTGCTGACAGAGACCACCGTCTGCCACCTAGCCAAGGTACCAGGGCTCCGACCCTGGCACCGTCCAACTTGAACTTCTCCTCCACTGGAGCTACACCTACAGTGCTAGCCAAAAGTATTGGCACCCCTGCAATTCTGTCAGATAATACTCAGTTTCTTCTTGAAAATGATTGCAATCACAAATTCTTTGGTATTATTATCTTCATTTCATTTGTCTTCAATGAAAATAAATAAATAAATAAATAAATAAATTGTCATAAAGCCAAATTGAATATAATTCCACACCAAACATAAAAAAGGGGGTGGACAAAAGTATTGGCACTGTTTGAAAAATCATGTGATGCTTCTCTAATTTGTGTAATTAGCAGCACCTGTAACTTACCTGTGGCACCTAACAGGTGTTGGCAATAACTAAATCACACTTTGCAGCCAGTTCACATGCATTAAAGTTGACTCAACCTCTGTCCTGTGTCCTTGTGTGTACCACATTGAGCATGGAGAAAAGAAAGAAGATCGAAGAACTGTCTGAGGACTTGAGAATCCAAATTGTGAGGAAGCATGAGCAATCTCAAGGCTACAAGTCCATCTCCAAAGACCTGAAAGTTCCTGTGTCTACGGTGCGCAGTGTCATCAAGAAGTTTAAAGCCCATGGCACTGTGGCTAACCTCCCTAGATGTGGAAGGAAAAGAAAAATTGACGAGAGATTTCAACGCAAGATTGTGCGGATGGTGGATAAAGAACCTCGACTAACATCCAAACAAGTTCAAGATGTCAAGCTGCCCTGCAGTCCGAGGGTACAACAGTGTCAATCCGTACTATCTATCGGCGTCTGAATGAAAAGGGACTGTATGGTAGGATACCAAGGAAGACCCCACTTCTTACCCCGAGACATAAAAAAGCTAGGCTGGAGTTTGCCAAAACTTACCTGAGACCGCCTAAAACGTTTTGGAAGAATGTTCTCTGGTCAGATGAGACAAAAGTAGAGCTTTTTGGGAAAAGCCATCAACATAGAGTTTAAAGGAAAAAAAAAAAAGCATTCAAAGAAAAGAACACGGTCCCTACAGTCAAACATGGCGGAGGTTCCCTGATGTTTTAGGGTTGCTTTGCTGCCTTTGGCACAGGACTGCTTGACCGTGTGCATGGCATTATGAAGTCTGAAGACTACCATCAAATTTTGCAGCATAATGTAGGGCCCAGTGTGAGAAAGCTGGGTCTTCCTCAGAGGTCATGGGTCTTCCAGCAGGACAATGACCCAAAAAACACTTCAAAAAGCACTAGAAAATGGTTTGATAGAAAGCACTGGAGACTACTAAAGTGGCCAGCAATGAGTCCAGACCTGAATCCCATAGAACACCTGTGGAGAAATCTCAAAATGGCAGTTTGGAGAAGGCACCCTTCAAATCTCAGGGACCTGAAGCAGTTTGCCAAAGAAGAATGGTCTAAAATTCCAGCAGAGCATTGTAAGAAACTCATTGAAGGTTACCAGAAGCGGTTGTTCACAGTTATTTTGGCTAAAGGTTGTGCAACCAAGTATTAGGCTAAGGGTGCCAATACTTTTGTCTGTCCCATTTTTGGAGTTTTGTGTGAAATGATCAATGATTTGATTTTTCTTTCATTCTCTTTTGTGTTTTTTCATTGCAAGCAAAATAAATGAAGATAATAATACCAAAGAATTTGTGATTGCAATCATTTTCAAGAAGAAACTAAGTATTATCTGACAGAATTGCAGGGGTGCCAATACTTTTGGCCAGCACTGTAGCTCCAGCCTCATTCCTCTCAACTTGAACTACAACTTCGTCTCAAGCTTAACTGCTTGTTTTTCCGCCCCGGGCTGTCTAGACCCCTAGGTGGGCGTTTCCTGCCACCTGGTCACAAGAAAATAGTTGCGGAAAGTTTAGTTGATCCCACTAAAGTTCTCTTGCCACTGCTCCAGACTAAACTTGGACTGATAAAACAGTTTGTGAAAGTTCTACCAAAAGCAGGAGTGTACAAAGTTTCAGTGACTGAAGCAAAACTGAAGAAAGGCATTTTTGTGGTCCAGATATCCGGAAACTTATGAAGGACAAACGTGTTCTAAATAAAATGAAAGCTGTTCAGAAAAGGTTTGGGATTCTTTTAAGCCTCTTTCACACATCCATGAAAAACCACGCACGTTTTTCACGGACGTGTCAAAGGTGCGTTTTGCCCTCCGTGAGCCGTGTTTATGGCTCACGTGTGTTCTCGTATGTTATCCATGATAACACACGGAGAACGGAAACTTTCTACTCACCTGTCCCTGGCGTCGCTGTTCATGGTGCTGATCTCCGGTCCTGCCGACTCCCCGCTGCTGCTTCCGGCCGCAGTGAAGTGAATATGCAATGAGCATAATGAGCAGTGGTCGGAAGCAAGTGACAGCAGCGGCAGAGACTGCAGGGCTGGGGAAGGTGAGTAAAGTTTTTGTTTTTTTTCTTGCAGATACATGTGTTTTCTCCAATGCGTGTCACACGGAACACATCCGTGTGGTCCGTTTGTGTTACGTGTGACAAGTTTGCGTTCCGTGTGACACCCGTGATGCCAGAGAAAACATGGACATGTCTACGTGTGTAGCACACGGGCACATGTATGCTCCACATGTACACACGTTCCATGAATACTCAAGTGAACGCAGACCCATTGATTTTAATGTGTCTCCGGTACGTGAGAAAACTAACCATACATGTACCGGAGGCACGGACGTGTGACAGAGGCCTTAAAGAAGTTGTGAAGACATTTTTAGGTAACAACAAATATATAATATTTAAGTGCATTGTGGAGTACATGCTGAAACATTTCAAAGCCTTGGGTTGTCAAATGAATTTGAAGTTACATTTTTTACATTCCCATTTGGACTACTTTCCTGAAAGCTTTGGTGCCATTAATGAAGGGCAAGGAAAAAAATTGAATTAAGACATGACGATACCAAGGCAGATGGAACATAAACATGATGGGGGACCACTGATGGATGCTTCACAGAGAAAATCCACAGGCCTTCTATAAGAGGAAAGGTATTAAGAGGAACTTTACCCCCTTCACGACTAATGACAGATCTATCCGTAATGGATCGTGTGAGGTTAATCCCTGCCCCCTGCCGTGAGCAGGTCGCGGTGATCCGTGCACATATCAGCTGTTTTCAACAGCTGACATGTGTGCCTGCATGTTACGAGTGGAATCGCATTCCACCCGCAACATTTAACCCCTTACATCTCGCTGCCAAAGTCTGGCAGCAAGATGTATATGCGCGCGGCCATTATTTTCACTTACCACCGCCCCCACCGGAAGTCACGTGCGTGATCATGTGACTTTCGGTGGTTGCCATGGTAGCACGGGGTCATGTGATGACACCTGTGGCTATCATGAGTCACTTTCGGTTTCACTCGGCCCGGAGCCGAGTGAATCAGAAAGTGATCATATCTGCTGTTTACAGCTGTGTAGCTGTGATCAGCAGATAGGGCAGAGCGATCGCATTGTCGATCCATATAGCCCCTAGGGCAGTGATGGCGAACCTATGGCACGTCTGCCACCAGGGGCACGCAGAGCCCATTCTGCTGGCACGCGTGCTGTCGCCTGATCCTGCCGCTTTGATCTGCTGGTGCAGTCGCGCCGGAAGATCAAAGCTGTGTTGGAGCGGAGGAGACATTTCTCCTTGCTCTGACACTCCTCCTCCCCCAGGCTGCAGGTGTGTTGCCTAGGAGACGGAGGAGCATCAGTGAGTGGCGCTGGTGTAATGAGGTCTTCTGGCCGCATGGGAACTGAGGACCCAGCGGCGTGCAGCGGTGCAGCGAGTGCAGGAAGGTAAGTTGTGTGTTGCTTTTTTTTTTTTATAACTCGTGTGCGGCTGTGCCAAGGTGGGGATGGGGGGGCCAGCGCCAGCATGGGGTGGGGGAGAACGCACATGCCAGCATGGGGTGAGGGTGGGGGAACGCACATGCCAGCATGGAGTGGGGGAGAACACACATGCCAGCATGGGGTGGGGGAGAACGCACATGCCAGCGTGGGGTGGGGGTGGGAGAACGCACATGCCAGCGTGGGGTGGGGGAGGGGGAACGCACATGCCAGCATGGGGTGGCGGAGGGGGAACGCACATGCCAGCATGGGGTGGGGGAGGGGGAACGCACATGTCAGCATGGGGTGGGGGAGGGGGAACGCACATGCCAGCATGGGGTGCGGGAGGGAGAACACACATGCCAGCATGGGGGGGAACACACATGCCAGCATGGGGGGGGACATGCATGCCAGGATGGGGAACAATGCATGCCAGGATGGGGAAAACATATATGCCTGGATGTGGAAACATGCATGGCAGGATGGGGAAAACATACATGCCAAGATGGAGGAAACATACATGCCAGGATGGAGGAAACATATATGCCAAGATGGAGGAAACATACATGCCAAGATGGAGGAAACATGCATGCCAGGATGGAGGAAACATGCATGCCATTTTGGAGGAAACATGCATGCCAGGATGGAGGAAACATGCATGCCATTTTGGAGGAAACATGCATGCCAGGATGGAGGAAACATGCATGGCAGGATGGAGGAAACATGCATGCTAGGATGGAGGAAACATGCATGTCAGGATGGAGGAAACATGCATGGCAGGATGGGGAAAACATGCATGCCAGGATGGAGGAAACATGAATGGCAGGATGGGGAAAACATGCATGCCAGGATGGAGGAAACATGCATGGCAGGATGGGGAAAACATACATGCCAGGATGGAGGAAACATGCATGGCAGGATGGAGGAAACATACATACCAGGATGGGGAAACATGCATGCCAGGATGGAGGAAACATGCCACGATAGGGTACATTTACCAGGAAGGTGAACATTTACCAGAAATGGAAACATTTACCAGGAAGGGGTACATGCTAGGAAGGGGGACATTTACCTGGATGGGGGTACATTTACCTGGATGGGGGTAAATTAACCAGGATTGGGAACATTTACCAGGATGGAGGACATTTACCAGGAATGGGGTACATGCTGGGATGGGGGAACATTTACAAGGCAATATGTCAGGATGAGTTACATTTACCAGCATGGGGGAACATGCCAGAATAAGGTACATTTACCAGGATGGAGGGTATTTACCAGGATGAGGTATATTTACCAGGATGGGGCCAGGATGGGGACAAATATACCAGAATGTAGGAAATATATATCAGGATGGGGGACATGTTTACCAAGAAGTGGCCCAGGAAGGGGGACATAACTACACAATGAAGGGGGAGGGTTGCAACTTGTACGTCTTTATGGTATTTCAAGATGTTCAGACTTTGAAATGTAGATGTGGATTACAGGGTGACTTCTGATTGTATTCCAGGCTAAAATCTCTTTCTAATATGCTGCAATTTTTTCCAGAAAGATCAATCCAACTGCTGTGTCTGGAAAGGGCAGGGGCTCAGCTTCAATGTGTGGTAAGCATGCATGAGCGTGATGCCCCCTGCTGAAGAGAAAACTGCAAAGGTAAGATTAAATTCAATTATTTACATAATAGGATTGGTTGGCACTTCGGAAAAAAAATAGGGTTTAGGGCTACAGTTTGGGCAGTCGGCCTGAAAAAGGTTCGCCATGACTGCCCTAGGGGGACTAGTAAAATAAAAAGAAAAAAGTAAAAAAAAAAGTTTTAAAAAATAAAACAAAAATAAAAAAACCTAAAAGTTCAAATCACCCCCCTTTCACCCCATTTAAAGGGTTAAAAAAATAAAAAATATACACATATTTGGTATCGCTGCGTTCAGAAATGCCCGATCTATCAAAATATAAAATCAATTAATCTGATTGGTAAATGGCGTAGCAGCAAAAAAATTCCAAACGGCAAAATTACGTGTTTTTTGGTCACCTCAAGTTTTATGCAAAATGCAAAAAATGAGAACACTACGGGTTTCGGAAAATGGCGCAAAACTTATGCCACTTTTATTGGACAAGCTTATGAATTTTTTTTAACCCCTTAGATACAAGTAAACCTATACATTTGGTGTCTACATATTCGTACCGACCTGAGGCATCATAATGCTACATCAGTTTTACCATATAGTGAACACGGTGAATAAAACATCCTGAAAACTATTGTGGGATCATACTTTTTTTGCAGTTTTTCCACACTTGGAATTTTTTTACTGTTTTCCAGTACACTATATGGTAAAACTTATGGTGTCGTTTAAAAGTACAACTCATCCCGCAAAAAACAAGCCCTCATATGGCAAGATTGACAGAAAAATAAAAAAGTTACGGCTCTCAGAAGAAAGGGAGCAAAAAACAAAAATGCAAAAACTGAAAACGCCCTGGGGCTGAAGGGGTTAAAATTAAAAGTAAGAGGCTAAAGAAAAACTTTGCAATACATTTTCAGATTGAATGTTCAACAAATTTATATATATATATATATATATATATATATATATATATATAATATTGTGTACATTTTTGGCTACAATAAAGATTTTTCTTGTTCATCTCGCTTGAACGTAATTTCACACGCGTTTTGTGCAAAATCCATAAGTGATGTTTAAAAATAGAAGTTTGTTGTTTTTTTTTTTCAAATCAGGGCATAAAACAACATGAGTCAGTGAATGTGAAAAAATAAATCATAAAGTCAAATTTTGCATCTCTGTGTTATTAACCCCTTCACCACCTGGTGATTTTCAATTTTTCGGTTTCATTTTTTTCCTCAATTTCTTCCAAGAGCCATAACTTTTTTATTTTTTTGTCATCATAGAGGTATGAGGGGTTTTTGTTGTTTCTTTTAAACAAAACCATTAATATTACCATAGAGTGTACTGGAAAATGGTAAAAAAAAATTCCAAGTGTGGTGAAATTGAAAAAGAAAGTGCAATTCCACAAATGTTTTTTGGGGGTTTTATTTACTATGTTCAATATATGATAAAATTGACCTGGAAATATTATTCCCCAGGTCAGTACGAGTTTGTTGATGCCAAACATGTTTTTTAATTTTTGTAATTGGTATAAAAAATGTAGACATTTGTCCATAAAAGTTGCTATTTTCCAAAACCCATTACATTCTCATTTTTCAGGATCTGGGGCTTGTTGAGAGCTTAATTTTTGCGCCCTGAGCTGACATTTTTACAAATACAATTTTTGGGAGTATGTGTGTAGGCAGCAGTTCGAATTTAGTTCAGATTTACTATCACTGATGCCAGCATTGAGAGGTGGGAGGGGAGAGCAGTGAATATGCAGTTTGTATTTCCATATCCTTAACTAGCTACTACATCACACTCAATTCTACAGAGCTTACAACAAGATAACAGGAAAAGGGACAGCTATAAAAGTTACTAATTCTTAAAGGTCTCCTTAAGCCCAATTTAAGATAACATTAGTATTGTACTACTAGGAGCAGCTTGTCACAGTGAGAACCATTGAGGATTTAATGATTTAAAAAAAGAATTTGATAATCTTTTAGAAGAAAATAAGAAATAATTATGTAAATGTGCAAAGTTCGAAAGTTTGGTCTAGTGTATTGATATTTGGGATTAAGAGGGGATGATTATCTCTTTTGGGGTGACTAGATCATGCCCTCTGATTGTGCATATGCCACCTTCGTTTGTTATTTCTCATCCCTCAGTTGAACTTGATGGACATTTGTATTTTTTCCTCCACGTTAGGCCCGTTTCACACGTCAGTGAAAAACACTGACGTTTTTCACTGGCGTGTAAAACACGCACATGTCCCTCCGTGTGCCGTGATTCACGGCACACGTGGGTTGTCTAAGTGCAATCCGGGCTCCGTTCTCCGTGACCCGTGATTGCACTTAGAGATTAACTCACCTGTGCGTGCTCCCGCTCTCCATGGTGCTGATCGCTCCCGCGGTGCAGCATCCGGCCGGCGCTAACCCCCGCAGCAGCTGCTTCCGGGTCGGCTGTGTCATGCATAATGAATATGCGCGACAGTAATGAGCCGGCTCAGAAGCAGCAGGCTGCACGGGCTGCAGAGAGCGTCGCTGGAGCCGGGTGAGTAAAAATGATTTTTATTTTAAAAGCACGTTTTTTTCTGGCACGTGTCTCACGGATCACACCACTGCGTGGTCCGTGGGACATCAGTGATGCCAGAAAAAAATGGACATGTCTCCGTGCGGCAATCACGCACACGCGGTTACGCTGCACGGAGACACGTGCAGTGAAAAATCACTGACGTGTGAGCAGACCCATTCATTATAATGGGTCTGCGTATGTCAGTGATTCTGGTACGTTTAAAAAAAAGCACAAACGTACCAGAATCACTGACGTGTGAAAGGGGTCTAAATTATTTAATTATTGTAATGGCCAAGTCCCGTCCTCCACCCAATTAAAATACTATGATGGAGCCTTAAGGCCCTGTCACACTCAGTGATAAATCTGTGGTAGATCTGTGGTTGCAGTGAAATTGTGGACAATCAGTGCCAGGTTTGTGGCTGTGTACAAATGGAACAACAATATGTCCATAATTTCACTGCAACCACAGATCAAAGCTTTATCTCTGTGTGTGACGGGGCCTTTAAGCCTGATTTCACACATCGTTTTTTCTTCTCTTATGTGAAAACCAGTCAGTGGTCTTTTCAGTGTGCCAGACACATTTTTGGTCCATGTGTCAGTTTTTAGAACCCTTATTGAATCCGATGTATTTTTTTGTATGAAAAAAAATGTAATTGTAGCTTTAATATTATTTCATAAATCAATAGTACACATGAAAAATGAGCAATTTTGTAAAATGTCTTGTCGCAGAGATTTGCTTCTTTTTTCCTCCTAGACTGATCTTTCGCTCTCAATTTATGGGTAAAATCTATTTATTGAATATAGATTTTTCCATTACTGAGATAGGAGATGATAGTTGAGGCTTTTAACATTCTATGGCGGGGAAGGGCAGGAGGGAGGAGCAATTGCTTCTAAAGTGGTTCTACAAGCTATACATTAATGGGGTGTACTTAATTTGTCAAACACTTTCTCTGCATTTTGTCCTGTTTTAAATTATTATTATTATTATTATTGTTTAATAATAATTATTATTATGTTTTTTATATATAAATATGATATAATCTGTCATGTGATGTATTTACTTAATGCTAAGACTTTTTTGATATGTAAAAGCAGAGATTAGTTTTTTATCACAACTGTATAATATGCGTCTATATGCAAATAACGGGGTAAAATGTAATAGTGCTTTGGTATGATATTATCCAAAAGCATAGTGTACATACAGAACATCAGAAAATTGTTCTATTGCCAACTGGTTATAAAAAGAAATACATTTCTAAGTTGAAGACTGAACAATCATGGATTTTTCCCAGCTTTTGGATTCTTAAAAGGCAAAGAATATATCTCTATATGTATCAGAAAATGAAGAATCCAGCTACATTTTAGTTTTGCTTTAAGCTTTCTTAACAGCTCTCTTGCAGAAAACCAAGAATCAAAGTAAAGGCGTCTATAGCAAATATGGGGTTTGTAGCCATTACATCCAAATCAAAGGCCAACAAGAAAAATGCCTGCCTTTCAGGGCTCCCTCTGTCTGAAAGCATATTGATTCATTAACGTAGCAATGGCACTCTTGAAAGCAGAGATGAAAGCAGTGTATATGCCTGGATCAGGCAACTATGTCATAAGGGTAAATGTACCATTAGTGAGTCACAGTATGGAAGAATTTTGGGGATTAAAACGGTCAGAATTTTAACAATGGTGCCAAAAACAACTGTTATTAGAACGTAAAGCTAGCAATCACGCAGATGTAATCAAAGATCACGACCCTGATTACAGAAAATGCAAATCTACCAACCAGAAGAGTCTATTCACCTTGTCACATGCCGCAATAAAAGAACATTACAATAGTAGATAAAAATAGAAACAGCTGTCCCTATTCTTCTATTTGTAAAACTCCACATTCCCTCTCCCCGGATGCCTTCCCTTCACTGTTGCTCTGCTGTCCTTATCTGTCTGAGATACAACCCAGCACAAACAGCTCAGCCTGGCAGAAACTGTCAAGACTGGCATCCTTAGCATGGTATTTGCAGATTGTGTATGTGTAAGGACGGGAAGAATGCCAAACTACTAGAACACAATTATGTAATATAAAACATCTCCGGTAATGAAAACATATTTACGGATCTGGCGTTAGACTAGGCTGCCCTATCGAAAGACCAAGTAGTATTCAGTCATTTCCTATAAGCGGAAAAACAACTTCAAAACATTTTTTATTTGGCTAAAAGAATGCATGTGAAAGTTAAAGGGATTTTCCAAGTTTGGGGACCAATTATTTCTAATTACTTAAATGCATGTATTTTGGGCTAAAATTGGGATTCATTAACATTTTTACACCACTAGGCTTTTACAGGCTATTTGATGTGGTCTGTGGCCATAAATCAACTGAGAGGAGTTAAAAAAAAAAGGAAAATAAAAAGACAAATGTGTGCCAGGCAGGGCCGCCATCAGGGCATTACAACTACAACTGGTGTACCCGGCCTGGTGATGAGGGGGTGGCCCGGCGTAGTTACTTAGCTTTATTATGTCTCGGCCAGGTCCCTCTCTTCATCAAGCCCCAGTTACAGTCACAGCAGAAGGGCCCAGCGGTGTCACTTCAGCCACTGTATACATGGCTAAATTGCAAGCTCACCCGTCCAAGCTCAGGATGTAATGAATGTTCCTGTTTCCTCTTAAAATGCACGGATACAGATTGGGAGCAAGTCCTGGGTATGCAGAAAATGGAATAGATCCAGCAAAGGATTGGGAAATCCAGGTGGCATAAAACTTGTAAATTTATTTATAGAAAAAATTAAAAATTTGACAGCGCTGAGGACATAAAGTAATTGCAGGACAAATGCATCACAGACAAAGCGTTTCGGCAGTGAAAGCCGCCTTTTTAACGGTCCAAGCCAAAACTGAAACTGTGTGTATATATGTATATATATATATGTAAAATTATATATATATATATATATATATATATATACAGTGTGTGGGAAAAATTGCAAAAAAGTGTGATTGCATGATTGTTTATGAGATATTTTATTCAATGTGTTCATTATATGGTAAAACTGATGTGTTAGTGTGATGCCTCAGGTTGGTGTGAGTTCGTAGACATCAAACATGTATAGGTTTACTTTTATTTAAAGGGTTAAAAAAAATCAGAAGTTTGTCCAAAAAAGTGGCGCATGTTTTGTGCCATTTTCCACAACCCGTAGTGTTCTCATTTTTTGGAATGTGTAGCTCAGTGACAGCTTATTTTTTGTGTCTCGAGCTGACGTTTTTAATGATACCATTTTTGTGCAGATGCTATGTTTTGATCGCCAGTTATTGCATTTTGCGCGTTTGGAATTTTTTTGCTGCTATGCCGTTTACCAATCAGATTAATTGATTTTATATTTAGATAGATTGGGCATTTCTGAACGTGGCAATAGCAAATGTGTGTACTTCCCTCCCTGATGAAGTCGTGACTGGGACACACTGCTACCCAAGGCGAAACACGTGTTGGTGGGCTGGGGGGATTATCTTTCGCTCTGAGGACCCAGTTTTTCCACCTTTATTATTGGCATTTGTCTCTTTGAAGGGTTTACAGTACAGACCAAAAGTTTGAAAACACATCATTCAAAGAGTTTTCTTTATTTTCATGACTGAAAATTGTAGATTCACATTGAAGTCATCAAAACTATGAATTAACACATGTGGAATGAAATACTTAAAGTGTGAAACAACTGAAAATATGTCTTAGGCTCTGTGCGCACTGGGAAATGGAATTTTCTTGTGAAAATTCCGCATGCTCTCAAAGATTACCGCACCCGCGGTAAAAAAACGCAGGAAACCGCACCCGAAAACCGCATGCGGTTTGCCGCGGTTTTACCGCGGTATTATTCGCGGTATTGCCGCGGTTTTGCCGCGTGCGGGTTGGGATGTGCTTTATTGCATTCAATGCAATAAAGCACATTGAAGAAAAAAAAAAAAAAAAAGTCATTTAATTCTGAGATAGTAGATAGACAGAAGAATAGATAGAGGGATAGATAGATAGACAGACAGATAGATAGAGGGATAGATAGATGACAGATCGCTGCATTTCCCACGGTCGGCAGTGAGTTCACATTACCGGCCGTGGGAAATGACCGGTAATTACCTCTGCTGTCTGCTGCATTCAGCCTGTGTCTGTGACAGTCGCGGCTGGATGTCAGCAGTGCAGGACGCTGGAGCCGGAGCTGTGGATTATGCCGGAGCTGTGTGGATTACGCCGGAGCTTTGGTGCGGGAGGGGTTAATAAAATGGTGAACGAGGCTTGTTGGTTTTATTTAAAATAAAGGATTTTTCGGTGTGTGTGTTTTTTTCACTTTACTTACGGGTTGATCATGTCAGCTGTCACATAGACGCTGCCATGATCAAGCCTGGGGTTAATGGCGGTGGTCCCCCACCATCATTAACCCCTTGTATTACCTTGCTACCACTGCTACACGGTGGCAAGAAGAGCCGAGGACACTCCCGGTGCTGCCGCATATTGCATGCGACAGTCCCGGGGCAGCTGCGGCTGATATTCTCGGCTGCCGGAGGGGGAGTGAGGCGGGGGACATTAACCCTGCCCCTCTCCCTCCCCAGCCTGAGAATACCGGGCCGCCGCTGTGTGCTTACCTCGGCTGGAAGGTAAATATGCAGCGGAGCCCACGTTCTTTTTTTTCTATATTTCCGTTTTCTTTCTATGTGTGTTCTGTGTGTCTGTGATGTCTATCTGTGTCTGTGATGTCTGTGTGTCTGTGTGTGAGTGTGTGTGAGTGATCTGTGTGTGTTTACTCTCTGCTCCGCTTCCTCTTCCTGTAATGACATCACTTCCCTGCAAAACCGCAGACAAGCGATGCACATTACCGGAGGTAAACCGCGAAATACCGCAGGGAATAACGCAGGAAAACGCAGTGAACCGCACAGAATTTGTTGCCTGCGTTATTCCCTGCGGGATTTCATGATTAACATTGAGTCAATGGAGGGAAATCCCGCAGCGACGTGCGGAAAAGAAGTGACATGCACTTGTTTTTGCTGCGGGATTCCCGCAACAAAACATGCAGCTGTCAAATTCCGCCCAGTGCGCACAGGATTTTTTTTTTCCATAGAATTTGCTGGTGATTCACTGCAGAGATGTTATGAACATTTTCTGCAGCGAAACATGCAGCAAATCCGCGAAAAATCCGCGGCAAAATCCGGTAAGTGCGCACATAGCCTTATATTCTAGGTTCTTCAAAGTAGCCACCTTTTGCTTTGATTACTGCTTTGCACACTCTTGGCATTCTCTTGATGAGCTTCAAGAGGTAGTCACCGGAAATGGTTTTCACTTCACAGGTGGGCCCTGTCAGGTTTAATAAGTGGGGTTTCTTGCCTTATAAATGGGGATGGGATCATCAGTTGTGTTGTGTAGAGTAGAAGTCTGGTGGATACACAGTGGGATTAACACTATGACCACTAGTAAATAAGAAGGGAAGGATAAAAAAAGAAAGTGCAAAAATGAAAAATTGGCTATTGCTGAAGGGGCTACTGATTCAGTATACCAAGACATCTTGAACAATTGCTTGCTTTGAATTTTATGGTAACAGTTTGGGGACGGCCTTCTTCTGTTCCCCATGACTGGTCCATAAAGGCATGGTTGGGAGGGTTTGTGTGAAAGAACGTGAGCGGCCACACGGAGCTCTGAACTCATCCCCACAAAATAACTTTGGGATGAACTACAATGGAGACTATGAGCCAAGTCCTCTCTTCCAACATCAGTGTCTGACCTCACAAATGCTACTCTACATGATTGGTCAAAAATTCCCCTAGACACCTCCAAAATATTAGAAAAGCCTTCTTGGAAGAGTGGAAGCTGTTGAACAACGAGCACACTCAGTATTTGGAGACTTTTTACCTCAGTATTTGTAAGGCCTTGTGCCCAGGTTGAGTAATTGGTGAGTTTTACCTCCGTATTTGTAAGGCCACGTACACATATTGAGTATTTGGTGAGTTTTTACCTCAGTATTTGTAAGGCCACGTGCACATGTTGAGTATTCGTAGAATAAAATCTGGAGGAGACAAAATGGCGCAAATGGTGTATTATCCTAGTGGAGCAGGAAAAAGGAGGTTTGGAAAAACTCACCTTGGGGAGTTCTGAGGGTCACAACTACATTAGAGCATACTGTCAAACCACGTCAGCTGCCGCGTACCCAGTGGATACAAATAGTAGCAGGAGGGAGGAAAGGGTTAATCGCACTGCCGTGGATATAAGCAGGAGATGAATCTAGAGGTTAATCTTCGTGATTTTTATTATTCAACGTGTTTCAGAGTCCAAATGACTCCTTCATCGGGAATCAAAAACCATTGATGTACATCAGTGGTTTTTGATTCCTGATGAAGGAGTCATTTGGATTCTTAAACGCGTTGAAAAATAAAAATAAGATTAACCCTTTGAATCATTTCCTGCTTATATAAACGGCAGCGCGATTAACCCTTTCCTCCCTCCTGCTACTATGTTAAGTATTTGGTGAGTTTTTTTACCTCAGTATTTGTAGCCAAAACCAGGAGTGGGTAATAAATACAGAAGTGGTGACGTGTTTTTATTATACTTTTCCTCTGATTGTCCCACTCCTGGTTTTGATTTACAATACTGAGGTAAAAAACTCACCAAATAATCAAGTGTGAATGTGGTCTAAAGTTGGATACAACTCCAAATTAATGCTCATGGATTTAGAATGAGAGGTCATAAAATCTCCTGTGGGTGTAATGTATCTGGTGCCTTAAGACTTTTATCAACTGTTTTATTATTGTATAGTGCTAAAATACAGTAGATTAAAAAAAAGAGTAAAGATCCTCCCTTTAAGGCCAGGTGCTGTGTGTCCTCTATCTTATGCATATCTGACTATTTCTAATTTATCATATAGTTCTAGACATATTTATTAATTTCCCCCCCACCGTGCAGAAGTCCTTGTCGCTGTGAAGCCGGCAGCATGCTACAAAGTGCATCTACATTAAGTTAAATCCTCTGCAGCACGATCATGATTAGCACAGACCATACATTATAATAATTACATTTTCTTGAGTAGCATTGTGCAGCAGCAGAGATTAGAAAAAGATTCAAAAGGACTTTATACATAATACCAAAGTGGAGTAGGAGCGCGGAGATGCAGGTCATGCATATATGAAAATTAGCACAAAACCCAGGACACAGAACTACACTTATATGAAACACTCGGGTCTCGTTCACATGGGCGCACTTTATTCGATAGGTGCAGGCTTTGAAGCTAAATTGACAAATTTGCTAGTAATTGACCATTTTTTATACTTGTATAAGATAAGCAGCACGTTCTATCAGATTACAATGCGGATTTGTCTCATTGTATAGCAGATTGGGCAGGCTGAGGACTGGAAAAATCATTAACATGATTGTTTTGTTGGTTACGTATAATAACTTCAAGAAAAATAACTATCGAAAAATCATGTGCTTGCCTCACATTGTACTTAACTCATTTACTTACAAAATAAATTGCTGGAGTAGCAATTTTAAGGAATTCTTGTCACCAAGGCAAAAGTGACCAATTTTTCTTAATTTTTCCACACCACTCCTCGAGTATGTGGTTTTGTTTACTTTGTTGTTGCTTTTTTAATCTGCCATAAGGTTCCGGAGATATGGGCCTTTTTATTTTAATGCTACCTTTATGGTCTTTACCTAGGGGTGTGGCTCAAAGGGTAATTATGCATTGCAGCATAAAGATACGCCCCCTGAGAATACTGTGAGCCACGCCCGCTTAGTAAAGACCAGAAAAATTAGCACTATATGAACCCATATCTCTGGAACCATATGGCAGATTTTAAAACGTTTAAAAAAAACCTTGATACTTCAGGGAGTAATATAAGAGCAAAAACTGTCCACATTTTTACCTGGTAACAGGTTCTCTTTAAAGGGAATGGCCAGTGAAGATAGGTTTTATCAGATTTCCAATAGGTATGTGTTAATGTCGTGGGCGGAGGGGCCGCGCTCGCTACGCTCGGGTCCGCGGCTGCTGCTGCTGCTCGGTGGCTCGAGCGGTGGGCCGGACCCGGGGACTCGAGCAGAGCTCCTTGCCCACGAGTGAAAAGGGGGTGGTTTGTTTTGGGAGATAGTTCGTGACGCCACCCACGCTGCTGGTGACGGGGATCCCGGGAGTGATGGTAGGGAGCAGCTAGGATGTTGTCCCCTCCGTGGGTAGGGGTTGGTGATCCTGGGGCCCGGTGGTGTAACGGTGAGGCAGGATGGCTGGGGTGCAGGGTTGCAGGGGCAGCGCGGCGTGGTGCCGGATGGCACTGTGGTACTCACTCAGACACAGATGCACAGAGTCTCTGGTAAACCAAACGGCTGGCTGGACGGGTCTCGCAGCCGGCTGCAGTGTTTGTGCTCTCTCCGGACAGGGTGATGGTGGCTGTCTTTCCCTGCACCTTTTTAGAATGTTCTGACTCCTGTGGTTGCCCACCGGTAGTCCGCTCCCCGGAGTATAGGTACCGAAGGAGCCCATTTTGCCCGCAGGCGCTGGCCCTTGGATCTCTAGCCTATGGCGGTGGCTGTGTATCCTCATGGTGTGGACTGTTGCCTTCTGTTGGGTCTTGGTTGTTAGGAAACCCCTGGGGTTCCGGTCACTTTCGGATTTGACTGTTGTCGGCGGCTCCAAGCCTAGTCGGGGTCCGATGGCTCTGCCTTTGTGCTTAGCTTCACTCCGGTCCCCGGTTCGGTACCGGTGGGCCACCGCCCGACCCCGGTCCTACGGTTCCACAGAGATCCACTAACTCCTGCAGATGGCCACCACGGTCTGCCAACCTTGCTGACAGTGCCTGGGCTCCAACCCAGACACTAACAGGTTCTGTCCTCTCACTTTCACCTCCAAACTTAATCTGTCACTTTTTCCCGCCTCCAGGCCTGTGAACTCCTCGGTGGGTGGGGCCAACCACCTGGCTCCGCCCCACCTGGTGTGGACAGCAGACCCTGGAGGGAGGCAACAAGGGTTTTTGTTTGACTGGTGTTAACTATCCAGGGGTGGGGGTGTGTGTGTTGCTATGTCTGTGACTACCTGGCTAGTCTAGGCCGTCCATCACAGTTTTTTTGGGGGGGTTTTTCTGAAAAATATAAACATAAACAACTGTACGCATATTTCAAATCTTCCCTTACGGGAGGCTTGGCACTTTAACGTTTCAAACATTAATAAAAACATTTTTATTACTAACGGACGGGTTCATGTTCATCTGCTTCCCCACCCAAGCAACCTAAACCTTGATGCTGCCCCTAAGAAATCGGCAGCACCCCTCTTCCCCAGTCCAGAAGAAGGAACTCGGTTCCAGGTCGCCCAAGCGGGAACGGGTATGGTATCTCGCACCCGGCTGTCACTTCAGGGGACCCCACGTCCAGGGGGACTCCTGACCCCCGGAGGATGGCCACCGGTCCTGGTAGTGGCCGGACCCCAGCCTGCTCTGCTGCGGGTCCTTTCTCCAATCTGCCTCTCCGGAGGCGGCAACGGAAAACAGCCCAACAAACTATTTACAAGGCTACAAGTTCGTGGTTGGCTTGCAAGTTCTCGGCCTTGTTTCTTAAAGGGCTAGCAGAAAAACACATAGGGTCCCTACGGGGACAACTTGTTGGCAGCGGCCGGCATAATCAACTTGTTGATAATCAGGTGACAAACTCAGATGATTGGTGTTCATTCATTTAACGGAAACACGGTGCTGGGGGTCCCAACGGGGACAACTGGGTTGCTACGGAGGACCGCTGCCACTATTTGAAGTCGCCGTCGTCGTACGCTTCCTCCGGATCCATCTTGGGACTGTACAGTGGAGGAGGCGACTGGGGCTGCTCGAGATCACTGCGGCTCACCCTTCTGTGGACGTCCAAGGCGAACCAGCCTCTCTCTCCCAGGTGGCAGGTGTAGGTCACCAACTCACCCGCACGTAGGTCACGCTCCGGATGTCCCAGGGGCAGCTGGCTGTGCACATCTCACCGGGAGAAGAACGCCTCGACCTCCAGGCTTGGCTCATAAATAAACCCCCATTCACGCCGGGGGCAGAACTGCCGGACTTGGCCTTCAAAGGTCGGGCCCCGTGCCTCGGGAGGGGCTTTTCAGAGAGTGTCCTTGGCCTCGATACTGCGTGCCAACGTAGCAGCCTTTTCTTTCTCCAGGACCTCTATCTCCCGGCCCATCGGGTTCGGCTGCCGCTCCCAACATGACGGCTCCTTTAGCGCGGGGGTCGGGCCCAGCAGGTACCCCCCGATGCAGGCCACGACCGGCACCATCTGGGTTGGGGAGCACCACTGTGTCACGGCCTGCATTGCTGCCCTGCAGCGGCAACCCTCCGCAGCCTCAGCCGAGGCCTGGGGCTTGGGGGCAGTCAGTGTCACCTTCCGGGCCTGAGGCGGGCTATTGTCCACCTCTGTGCTAGCCAGGCGGACTGCCGGGGCCTCTTCGGGTGCGGCCGCCTCTGAGTCGGATGGCTCCCTTCGGAGAGCAGGCACCTTCCAAGGGAGCGGGGTCGGTGCTGGCCGGGCAAGCTGTTGTTCATGGGCAGCGCTTGCGGATGGATCTTCGCGGGTGGGAATGATGTCATCTGTTGCCGGGTTCGGGAGCAACGGGCCGACCAGCGGGGTGGTGACGACTAATGCGGGCAGCGGGGGACGCAGCAGGCTGAGCGAGGGCAGACCAGGCCCCTCAGCCGCAGCGACCGGTCCCTCCGGGACACAGGGGCGTGTGTCACTCACCCGCTCCTCCAACTCTGCTTCCGCCTCACGGACCCACACGGCCACCACCACTTCCACCATTCCAGCCTCCCATTCTTGTACGAGGAGCTGGAGCCGGGTCTGCAGCCTGTGGCTTAATTGCGCCACCCGGGCTTCCACCCACGCCACTGTCCGGGCGTGGGCCTGCTGTACGGAATGGACATCCTGCTTGCTTGGCCTCCAGGAACGGGAAGGTTTCAGGGTCCTGGCGTCCCCGCTTCTCATGCCCTCGGCTACATCAGGCAGGCCTGCACCCGCCCCCCCTTGGTTCTTTCTAGCACTTCCTCTTTGGGGGCGGGGCTTCACTTTTGCGCCTTCCCTGCTCGGGGAAGACGCTCGAGCGGGAAATCTTCGTGCCCAAGATGGTGGAATTTCAAATTTTTCGGCCGGACGCCGCCGGCGGGGAATGCAAGGCGCACTTCTACCGGTAGGTAGATCGGTTCTATCCTGTTCGCAGATGCCAAGTTGTCGCGGGCGGAGGGGCCGCGCTCGCCACGCTCGGGTCCGGGGCTGCTGCTGCTCGGTGGCTCGAGCGGTGGGCCGGACCCGGGGATTCGAGCAGCGCTCCTCGCCCCCGAGTGAAAAGGGGTGTTGGGTGGTTTTAGGGAGATAGTTCGTGACGCCACTCACGGGTCGTGGTGATAAAGGGCACCACCACTGCTGGTGACGGGGATCCCGGGAGTGATGGTAGGGAGCAGCTAGGATGTTGTCCCCTCCGTGGGTAGGGGTTGGTGATCTCGGGGCCCGGTGGTGTAACGGGGAGGCTGGATGGCTGGGGTGCAGAGTTGCAGGGGCAGCGCGGCACGGTGCCGGATGGCACTAGTGTACTCACTCAGGCAGTCAATGACAGAGTCTCTGGTAAACCAAACGGCTGGATGGACGGGTCCCGCAGCCGGCTGCAGTGTTTGCGCTCTTTCACCGGACAGTGTGATGGTGGCTGTATTTCCCTGCACCTGGTTAGAATGTTATGACTCCTGTGGTTGCCCACCGGTAGTCCGCTCCTCGGCGTATAGTTACCGAAGGAGCCTGTTTTGCTCGCAGGCGCTGGCCCTTGGATCTCTAGCCTATGGCGGTGGCTGTGTATCCTCACGGTGTGGACTGTTGCCTTCTGTCGGGTCTTGGTTGTTAGGAAACCCCTGGGGTTCCGGTCACTTTCGGATTTGACCATCGGCGGCTCCAAGCCTAGTCGGGGTCCGATGGCTCTGCCTTTGTGCTTAGCTTCACTCCGTTCCCCGGTTCGGTACCGGCGGGCCACCGCCCGACCCCGGTCCTACGGTTCCACAGAGATCCACTAACTCCTGCAGATGGCCACCATGGTCTGCCAACATTGCTGACAGTGCCTGGGCTCCAACCCAGACACTAAAAGGTTCTGTCCTCTCACTTTCACCTCCAAACTTAATCTGTCACTTTTTCCCACCTCCAGGCCTGTGAACTCCTCGGTGGGTGGGGCCAACTGCCTGGCTCCGCCCCACCTGGTGTGGACATCAGACCCTGGAGGGAGGCAACAAGGGTTTTTGTTTGACTGGTGTTAACTATCCAGGGGAGGGGGTGTGTGTGTTGTTATGTCTGTGACTACCTGGCTAGTCCAAGGCGTCACATTAACTTATAGATCGGTGGAGATTTAACTTCTGGTACCTGCACCAAATGGCAAAACAGGGACTTTTATCCCAATTAGAATGGCGCATCAATGTGCATGGTCAACAACAGCTAAATTCATTCTGCCAGAAAAAACAAGTGCTGGGCACAGCAGTCCCATAGAGAATGAACGGAGAAGTAGTCGAACATGTGCACTGCCACTCCATCCTAAAAAAAATGCCACATTGTGATCATTGGTGGCAGGTGCTAAGAGTTAAGTCCACACAATCTATTATTATTATTATTTGTTATTATAGT
This sequence comes from Anomaloglossus baeobatrachus, assembly GCF_048569485.1. Classification (NCBI taxonomy): domain Eukaryota; kingdom Metazoa; phylum Chordata; class Amphibia; order Anura; family Aromobatidae; genus Anomaloglossus; species Anomaloglossus baeobatrachus. The sequence goes on from NC_134357.1 coordinate 423,010,023, forward strand.
GCCATTTATTCCATGATGCTCTGCAATAGGGGTTTACATAATAAAAGGGGTATACAGTGTGTTCACCCATATCATGTCCACTGCCATTAACTTGAGAACGGCGGCAGCTATAAGCATAGAAGTGGTGTCTAGGTATAGTAAAGTATCCATGCACTACGCAATGAAACCACCTATAGCGCCACCTGGTGGAAAACAACGGAGTTGTTCCTTAGCTGTGTGTTTGGGATCATTGTCTTGTTGAAACCACAATTTTTTTACTGCAAAAACCTGGAGGTGCATTGAAAACCCCAACAAACAATGTTGTTTTTTCATCTGGCTCTTTTAAAGATCCGATGCAATGAATGATGTGCATTTTAATATAAGCAATTCTATAGCAAGCTATGGGTTCACGCTGGAGGGGAAAAAAACACAACTGGGTATCTATAAATAACATGGCAAACTTCTCATGGATGACTTAAATTAAGACCAATCTTTTGCAAATGTTGGCTCATGATAGCATGAATTAACCTATGCCCTCTTTTCAGATACTTAATACACTTTTCATTAAACCAAATTTTTCATCAAGCTTGGTGAAAAAAGAAGCTAAAACAATAAATAAAGGGAACTTGTCAGTTGAATCATGAAAACCACGGACTCATGATTTTCATCTTCTCTAAAAAGATCGAGCATTTCAGAGAAAACATAGTTTAAAGATTCCATAAGGGGAGAACAGTCGCCCACTCTGTAGTGGTGCAGATATAAACTGTCCAGGGGCTATCTAGTTCTTCAAAATGTTTTTCCAAAACAGTTCATTGCTTCAGAGAACAATATACCTGGCTGCATAAGAGTTGCCAGGCTCTGATTCATGCTGCCCGTGGTTTGGGCAGCATGAATCGAATGACAGGTACCCTCTAAATGTTTTAAATAGAAAATTCTATATTGATCCAATTTATAAAGTGTAAGCAATCCCAAATATATACTTCCAAGCAAAAGGGTAACAGTATTTTCAACTTTTGACTTTCAGGCTCTATATTTCACCCTCCACTACAGCTTTGAGCGTGAGACTACTTTTATTTTATAGACAATCAATTTGGCTATGTTATACATAAATTTGACTTGCAACTATTTAACATCTGATTAGCTATGCAGATTCTTCACATGTCACTGCATTGTTACTGTTTTGCTCCTGGTGGTAGAAAAATATTTTTCTTCCTGTATACCACAAATTACAACCTGTTCTCACATTTCCTAATAGTTCACTGTGTTATTAGTTTGATTCCCAAGCTAAAGGTCACGGGATTGAAATAAAGAGCAGTCATGAAGAAGATTTCCACCAAATAGAGAAACAGCATCATCGATAGCAGTTTCTCGGCCAAGAAAATTGCCAAACTGCATTACATGAGTGCCATGATAGTTAGAAGAACATGAAGTGAAGTTTGTCCATTCATTCAAATACCAAGAGGTTAATGTCCAGCCAAAATATTGGAATCAACAAGTCATCTTATCACAAGGTCTATCAGTTCTGGCGCGACATACACGGCAGTGGAGGCATCTCTTATGCTTCATAATAGTGAGATTACAGATGTCCATGGAAGCACACATGTAATACAAGTTTGGAATGGTGGTGGTGGCCTGAAAAAAGGTGAAGAAGGCTCGACTTCAATATCATCATAAGAAGTGTAGGCTTGATTTTGCATACAAGAATGAAATGTGGACAGCAGAAGATTGGAGACGAGTGATCTGAAGCGATGAGACAAAAGTCAATAGACTAGTCTCTGATGGGTGAAAATTGGTGTGAAAGAAACAAGGGAAAAAGGGGCTAATGGATTGAGAAATTGAAGAAACTGTCAAGTTTGGTGAAGAAAGCTTGACGATATAGTGTTGTTTCACAGCCAAAGGTGTTGGCTACTTAACCAGGAACATTGGTGGTCTCAACACTGAGCTATATGTGATTATCCTACAAGAGGAGTTATTTCTTACACTTGAGTTCTATGGGTATAAAAAGGACAACATAGTGTTCCAGCAGGACAAAGAACATAAGCAAACATAGAGATTGGCAAAGAAATAGTTCAACGACAATTAAGTAGAGGAGCTGGATTGACCCCCACAGTCTCCAGACCTCAACCAATTCAACACTTGTGGGTAGAGTTGAAGAAAAAGCTGAATATATACTCCAGTGAGTCAACCAGTATGCACGAATATTGGGAATGTGTAGAAGAGATCTGGGATCAGATTTGGTTTGCGACATGCTTGAATCTGATTTAGAGCATGCTCAGAAGGATTCATGCAGCGTTGAAAGGCAAAAAAGGATTTACAAAATACTAACAAAATAATAATTTTTTTTTTTTTTTAGGAGCAAAATAGTAACAATCCAGTGACATGACAAGAATTTGCATAACTAATCATATGCTAAATAGCTGCAAGTCAAATTAATGTATGAGATAGCCAAGATGATTGTCTATAAAATGAATATAATATATGAAAAATACGAACTGTCAAGTATGAAGTGTCAAATATGAAGTGGACTGTGAGATATGAGGCCTGAAAGTGAAAAGTACAAAAATTGTTTGCACTTTAGTGTAAAATGTAGACGTTTCAGTCAACACATGTGTGTCGCCCTGGGCAAGCCAGGGGACACAGGTCACAACACCACCACACCCCACACTCCAGGTAGGCACACCTGCTAACCAGAAATCCTTGTTGCCTTCCTCCAGAGGTTGATGATGCACACCAGGGGGTGGGCCAGGCGGTTGGCTCCGCCCACCAAGGAGCTCACAACTCTGGAGGCAGGAAGTAACCAGGCAGTTAGAGTCCAGGGAGAGTCGAGTGAGGGAGGAGGAAGTGGAAGGAGTGAGGAGTAGCCCAGGCAGGGGCTAAAGTAAACAACAAAGTGAAAGTGAAGGGAGTAAAGGAGGAAAGCAAGCAAAGTGACAGAAGGAAAGAAAGCCTGAGAGCCCAGCTTTGTGTAGGGCCAGAACAGCAAGGTCAGCGACGGTGGTGACTGTTTGGAGGGGGACAGTTTGGAAGTTCCTGGAAGGACCCCGTTGGCTGTGTGCCCGGTGGTCTGGAGCAGTGTTCCGAAGGACAGTCAGCACCAGGGCAGGGGCCTCTCGGACCCCGGCAAGGCTAGGAGTCGCCAGATTTGCCAAATCCGTCAGTGACGGGGACGCAGATCCCCCAGCAACCAAGTCCCGATTGACGGCAACAGCCCGACCATTACCGGGGAGACACCGCCACCGCCAAGGCACAAGTTTCCCCAGGGCCAGCGCCTGCGGGCAAAGTGTAGAGCTCCTCCGGCCCAGATTGCAGTCGGGGAGCGGGTAACCGGAGGGAATCCACCGCTACCATCAGACAACATAGGTGCAGGGAAGAGAAACGTCACCGTTACCTACCGGGAGTGCAGGTGCAGCCGTCTGTGGGACCGTCCTACCAGCCGTTGGTTTACCGTACAAACTGTGTCCGTGTGTCAGGCTGAGTGAGTACCATAGTGCCGCAAGGCACAGCGCTGCCCTCGCGCCCCTGCGCCCTCCAGGCCCTACACTTCACATCTCATCACCGGGCCCCGGGATCACCAACCCCTACCCACGGAGGGGCAACACAACACCTGGCTGCTCCGCATCACCATCCCCGGGACCCCCACACTGAGCAGCGGTGGTGCAATCACCACAACCGTGGGTGGCGTCACGAACTATAACAATCCCCACACCCAACAAACACCCCTTTCACTCACGGGCGAGGAGTGTCGCTCGAGACACCCCGGGATCCGGCCCACGGCTCGAGCCACCAGGAGCAACTGCCGGACCCGAGCAGAAGGGGTGAGCGCGGTGTGCTGACACCCTCCTCCCCGCCCGCGACAACTTGGCGTCACGAACAGGATCTTACCGCTCTGCCGTCAGGTAGAGGTGCGCCTTGTTACCGCCGGAGGCATCCGGCAGAAAAATTTCAGAAGCCGCCATCTTTGGCGCGAAAAGTTCCCGCTCGAGCGTCTTCTCGAGCAGTAGAAGCGCGAAGGCCAAAACCCCGCCCCGAGAGAGGAGGGGCCGGAAAGAGCTAAGGGGGACGCGATGGCGGCCGGCCGCATGTAGCCGCGGCTATACAAGCAGGGACGCCAGGACTCTGCAAAGATACCCAGTTCCTGGAAGGCACAAGTGCCAAGATGTACCACCCAGCTCCCAACGAAGAAGCCCCTGCGCCCGGCACGGCGACGTGGTTGAGGGACCGGACCGTCCCGCTGAGTAACCGTCTGCAGGCCCAGATGCAACTCCTCCTGGAGGAGTGGGAGACCGACATGGCGGACGTGGTGGCTGCTATGTGGAGACACGAGGCGGAAGAGGATTTGGAGGAGCGGGTAAGCGACCCACGCCCCTGTATTCCTGAAGGATCGGCCGTTGGAGCTGAGGGGCCCGGCCGGCTTCCGCTCACCCTGCCTCTCTCCCCGCTACCCGTGATAGTTGCTGCCGCCCCGCCATTAGGCCCACTACCTGCCCAATCGGTAGCGATACCCTGCCCAGCTGCTCCGGCGGATCAGCCGGCTGCAGACGTCCAGGACGGCCCTGAAGTGCCCCAAGGGGAACCGCTAGAACCGCGGCCCCTTAACAGCGTGGTGCCAGACGTCCCAATAGAGACTGTGCCAGACCCTGAGACCGGGACCGTGGCCTGGATGAAGGCCCGGGTGATACAATTCCACCAGCGTCAGCAGGATCAGATCTTCCGGATACTGGAGCAGTGGACCAACGAGGTGGAGGAGCTGATTACAACTGCCCCGAGGTACGGAGGGGAAATGGATGTAGCAGAACCGACTGGTGACCCACGTCCCTATGTCCTACCTGGACCGGCCGCTGCGGCTGAGGGGCCCGGCCTAGTTTCGGCTTATACATCATCCTTACCGTTATCTATGGAGCGCCTCCGTGTAAGCTCGCCTAATCTGCTGCCCCGTGCTACTGTAGAAGGGTCTGAGGTGCTGGATACTGGGGGCCAGGAGGCTGCGGCAGCTGGCGGCAACCCGCCTGACGCAGGACTAAGAGATGACGACTCCTGCCCCAGCTCCAGGTCCGCTGTTGCGGCTGAAGGAGCAATTGAGCGCTCCCGCTATGTGGGGGACCCCGTGGTTTATCATACCCCGCGTACCGGTGGAAATGGGTACCGGGTACCCCTGTCACAGCAGGCATGTCAGTGCCTGTTTGGTGTGCTGGTGGCAGAGGATGGGTTCGCCTTAGCAGAGGAGCCGGAGTAGGGCAGCGGATGCCCGCTGCACCGTCCCCGTTGGGACCACCACCAGAAGTTTGCTGTTTGTTTGTTAAGTTTGAAAGTTTTGAAAAATGGAAAAACACTGATTGAACCGAGTTTTCACCTGATTCACCGTGTGATTTGCAACCGGCTGGAGCCGGCACCGTTGTCCCCGTGGGGACCGTTTAAGTTTTGCATGGGAACTATCCATGGACAAGCCCGTGAACTCTGCAGGGCAACCACAAACGTTAAGTGGCTTGTAAATATGTTGGGTACCGTTACCGTTTCCGCAATACCGCCTCCGGAGAGGCAGGTTGGAGGGAGGGCCCTGAGCAGAGCAGGCCAGGGCCCAGCCACCAAAGGAACCGGTGGCTACCCTCTGGAGGGGAAGGACAGATCCCGCTCGGGTAACTTGTGCTGGACTGTGGGTCAAGGGGTGCTGCCTGGGTTTTAGGGGCAGCATCAGGGCCAGGTTGCTTGGGTGGGAGAGAGCGGAAACCGTGACCGTATACCGTTGCAACGTTTAAGAAAATGTGCCTCCCGTCTTGGGAAGAGTTATGATTAAAAATGTTATTGATGTTTGATTAACCCTTGTTACCCCCTTTTACAGAAAAATAAAACCGGTGTAGGACGGCAGCCCGCGGACGGTCTGCATTTTGCTAAGGGGGAATGTGTCGCCCTGGGCAAGCCAGGGGACACAGGTCACAACACCACCACACCCCACACTCCAGGTAGGCACACCTGCTAACCAGAAATCCTTGTTGCCTTCCTCCAGAGGTTGATGATGCACACCAGGGGGTGGGCCAGGCGGTTGGCTCCGCCCACAAAGGAGCTCACAACTCTGGAGGCAGGAAGTAACCAGGCAGTTAAAGTCCAGGGAGAGTCGAGTGAGGGAGGAGGAAGTGGAAGGAGTGAGGAGTAGCCCAGGCAGGGGCTAAAGTAAACAACAAAGTGAAAGTGAAGGGAGTAAAGGAGGAAAGCAAGCAAAGTGACAGAAGGAAAGAAAGCCTGAGAGCCCAGCTTTGTGTAGGGCCAGAACAGCAAGGTCAGCGACGGCGGTGACTGTTTGGAGGGGGACAGTTTGGAAGTTCCTGGAAGGACCCCGTTGGCTGTGTGCCCGGTGGTCTGGAGCAGTGTTCCGAAGGACAGTCAGCACCAGGGCAGGGGCCTCTCGGACCCCGGCAAGGCTAGGAGTCGCCAGATTTGCGAAATCCGTCAGTGACGGGGACGCAGATCCCCCAGCAACCAAGTCCCGATTGACGGCAACAGCCCGACCATTACCGGGGAGACACCGCCACCGCCAAGGCACAAGTTTCCCCAGGGCCAGCGCCTGCGGGCAAAGTGTAGAGCTCCTCCGGCCCAGATTGCAGTCGGGGAGCGGGTAACCGGAGGGAATCCACCGCTACCATCAGACAACATAGGTGCAGGGAAGAGAAACGTCACCGTTACCTACCGGGAGTGCAGGTGCAGCCGTCTGTGGGACCGTCCTACCAGCCGTTGGTTTACCGTACAAACTGTGTCCGTGTGTCAGGCTGAGTGAGTACCATAGTGCCGCAAGGCACAGCGCTGCCCCCGCGCCCCTGCGCCCTCCAGGCCCTACACTTCACATCTCATCACCGGGCCCCGGGATCACCAACCCCTACCCACGGAGGGGCAACACCACACCTGGCTGCTCCGCATCACCATCCCCGGGACCCCCACACTGAGCAGCGGTGGTGCAATCACCACAACCGTGGGTGGCGTCACGAACTATAACAATCCCCACACCCAACAAACACCCCTTTCACTCACGGGCGAGGAGTGTCGCTCGAGACACCCCGGGATCCGGCCCACGGCTCGAGCCACCAGGAGCAACTGCCGGACCCGAGCAGAAGGGGTGAGCGCGGTGTGCTGACACCCTCCTCCCCGCCCGCGACACATGAGCTTCATCAGTAACGCTGCATTTAAGAAATGAAAAACAAAAAATATGTGTAAAAATGTTGCACACGTCATTTTTATTAGTAAATCTGCCCTATTGCTTGTGAGATTTAGGTAATTTCTTACCCAATACTGTTGAATAAACAACAGTTACAGAGTTTACGAGTGTTGAAAAATAATACGATTCAAACATTAGTTCCAGTTCCTTCAAGTTAGTTGCTTTCCTCTAGTGAACAGGAATCTTCAAGTCTGACCACAGATTCTGAGTTGGATTAAGGTTTGGGCTTTGAGGAGGCCACTCCAACATAATTACATATTTCCTCTTAAACTGCTCTAGTGTTGCCGTAGCAATATACTTTGAGTCATTGTCTTGTTGGAAGGTGAACCTCTGTCTCAGTCTCAAATCACTAGACTGAAACAGATGTTGCCCAAGAATATCCCTGTATTTTGCATCATCTATTTTCAATTCGCCTTGGACCATTTTTCCTGTCCCTGCTGCCGAAAAACATCTCCACAGCATGATGCTGCTACCACCATGTTTCACTGTGGGGATGGTGTTCTTGGGGGGATGAGCTGTGTTGATCTGGTGCCAGACATAGTGTTTACCTTTGTGGCCACACAGTTCACTTTTGGTCTCATCTAACCACAGCACTTTCCTCCATACATTTGGGGAGTCTTCCACAAATGTTTGGGCAAAATCAATATTTGGCTGTAAGTTAAGGCTTTCTTTATGGCCACTCTTGCGTTAAGGTCTGCTCTATGGAGCATACGGCTTATTGTGGTCGTATGGACAGATACTCCAGTCTTTGCTTTGGAACTTTGCAGTTCCTTCAGGGTTACCTTTCGTTTCTGTGCTGCCTCTCTGATTTATTCCCTCCTTGTCCGGGCTGAGAGTTTTGGTGGGTGGCTCTCTCTTGGCAGATTTGTTGTGGTACCTTGTTCTTTCCAATTGATGATAATGGATTTGATGGTGCTCTGGGGGAGCATCACAGATTGGGATATTATTTAGAACCTAACCCTGGCTTGCACTTTTCAACAACTTTGTCTCTGACTTGTTTGGAGATCTCCTTGGTCTTCATGGTATGTTTGGTTAGCGGTGCCTCCTGGTTAATGCTATTGCAGCCTCTGTGGCCTTTGCAGAAGAAGTGTGTATATACTGACAGACCCCGGGACACTTAGATTGCACACAGGTGGACTTCCTTTCACTAAGTATGTGATTTATGAAGGTAATTGCTTGCACCAGAAAATTTTATGGGCTTCATAGCAAAAGGGGTGCATACATATGCACATGGCAATTATTTATTTTGTTCCATAAATTTAATTTTTGCAACTTCACTTTCCAACTTAGACTATTTAGTGCTGATGCATCATACACTAATCGGATAAAAAAAAATATTTAAACACAGGTTGTAATGTAACAAAATAGATAAAACGTCAAATGGGTGAATACTTTCGCAAGGCACTGTAAAAGTCACCATTAGCACCATTTTTATTCACGGAAAAAAGGAGCAGATACGATTATGAATCAGGGGCATTGATCTTTCTTTTTTTTTTGTAAATAGATTGTTTGCTGATTTTGGTTTAATAATATTCCACCCAAAAGTGAAATAAATGCATGTTTGATTCCAGCCTTGCTGTGGTTTGTCCTCTCAGCTCCTGGCATATGTGCAAGGGTTCTGGGGCATGACTATGGTAGTAATGCCAACATGATTGATAGACATGGAGTGAGAAGCAAAAGAGGGAGGTCGGAAGCAGGGAAGAGTGTGGAGGCTTGGACATATTGGCACAAATACAGCAGAAGGTGCAGACATAAAATATATATATAAAGAGTTAGACGGTATAATAAAAATAACAATAGAATAGTAACAATAGTATAAAAATAAGCCTCTAAATTCCACTGCTTGGATCTCTATAGGCACAGGACTGCAAGAGGAACAGAGTTCGGAATTTCTTAGACATACTGTAGACTGACTACACACTTTAAAGTTTGGAAATAGATAGGGTTAATAATAGACAAATGGAAGGAAAAATAGGAACAGAGCAGCATCTGAATGAATGCACAGAATGAAATTGGCTGTAAGAAGATGTACCATACATTGAGTGTGTGGGAGAAAAGGGAGAAGAAACACAGTAAGGAGGGAGCTAGGTGAGGATGGTAAGATAAGTAGCAAAACGAAATAATTGCATGGATACAGAAAAGGGGATCTGCAAGAGAGAGATGAACAATTACAGGGAGGGGTGATGAGACTTTGGACTATATCCAGCAGGAGAGAGAGCAGGAGACAGAAATAGGGAGGTAGGCTGCTCTGCTTCTCCTGTAGGAGGTGAAGGGATTCCCCCACAAGAGGGGAGCCCACCCCTCCAGGTTAGGAGAGCAAACAGCTGATGTCCCTGCCTTTGCTGACTGTCACAATACCGCTTTGCCTCTGCAGTGCGGGGACGTTTGGCTGTGTAATCTCCGGAAGGGACGCCAGGGGCTACGAAGGACTCGTTGACAACCTGCCGATGAGCTGGGGGGGACTCGCCTTGAATAAAACAGGACATTACTGCCATCAAGAGGGTGAGAATTTATATTTATATAATATATATCTTTATTAGGGGACCCAAAGCCGAGGTCCTAGAATACGCTATATCACTGCTCGTTCTTCACATTGGATTCAGCAGTGAAACATTTCTAATAACTTATGTCCTGCTATGTGCACAGAGCCGGAGCCAGTGAATATTAGGGTTAGGGCAACCTCACCCTTGCAGACTGGTATTTATAGATCTATACATGGGATTCTAGTATTTAACACTGGCAACCCCCTCCTCCCCTCCGTCGGTCAGTGCTTTCTATTAATAAAGTCATATTTAGGGTTTAGGGTTATACACCGAGAGATGTAATGTACATCGCCCACATGAAAGCTGAAAATAATACTATGAGATATAAGTATTCTCAGCCATAAGCAAAAGCCTTAAAATATAATGGAAAATATCTTTTTAAATTTTTAACAGACTGTATTATTTCTTCTTTATTCACAATATAGGAGGGTGAGCGGACTGATATGCTAAAATAGATGATTGCACAAAGTGATCGTAATAAGATCAGTGACAGGTTCTGCCTCAGATTTTGGAGCAAATGCACACATCAGATACGTGTTAAGGGAGGACAGATTCACACATCCATTTTTCGTGGTCCAAGTACAGATCACGGTGCATAGATCGGCCACGGATTTCATGACTCAAACTTAAAGGGGACCTGTCAGGTGCAATATGCACCCAGAACCACGAGCAGTTCTGGGTGTATATTGCTAATCCCTGCATAACCGTCCCTGTATACAGTAACATAGATAAAGAAATCTTTAGAAAAACTATTCTAAAGATCTTTTATCATATGCTAATGAGGCCAGGGACTAGTTGCAAGGGCATAACTTTCCCTGAGTAGTCAGCCATCTTAGCATTTTAGCACGCCCACAGGGGCGCACTAACATGCTAATAAATGCAGCGTCACTAGCGGTGACGTGCGTACCTGTGTCCGCTGTGACCGCTGATCTGAATCTCCCCACTTCCGCTCATGCGCCCTAGACCTCTCTGAAGCCAGGACGCATACACACGGCTTCATACTGCGCATGACCGGAAGTGCAGGGCATTTAGATCAGCGTTCACAGCATTGAATAGCATGTTAGTACACCCCTGTGGGCGTGCTGCCATACTCAGGGGACGGACTAGTCAGGGGAAATAACGCCCTTGCAACTAGTCCCTGGCCTCATTTGCATATGATAAAAGATCTTTAGAAATACTTTTTATAATGATCCCTTTATCTATGCTAGTGTTTACAGGGATGGTTAGGCAGGGATTAGCAATATGCACCCAGAACTGCTCATGGTTCTGGGTGCACATTGCACCTGACAGGTTCATTTTAACAGCTTCATAGGCTCATATAAGGCTGTCGGGTTTAGGTCCGGAGATCCACAGTCATTTCACGCATCATGAAACACGAATATACAAATCCAGCCTGTGAGTACGTTCACATGCTATTTTTTTACATGTATTTCGAAGCAGCTCTTCTAAGGCTACATCAAAAATTATTCAAACAGTATTCAGATGATTTTGAAGAAGCTCTACTTTAAAATTCACATAAAAATCTCAGTGTGAACATGTCCTAAAAGCCCAATCCACATTAGATAACTGTCAGGCAAATAGATGGCCACCTCTCACGACTCCCCTCATAAACAAAAAACTTTCATATAGACAAAGGAAGTCACTGTCAGTTTATCCCCCGAAGAACAAAAGGATTGGGCATTGAAACTCAAACTTTATCTTCCTCAACATCATCTGTCAGGAGACAATCAGGAGGTCCACATGCACATTAAGCTGGGTTTACACACTGCAACATCTCAAACGACATCGCTGTAACGTCACCGGTTTTGTGACGCAATAGCGATGTTGTTTGCGATGTTGCAGTGTGTGAAACCTATCAGCGACCCGGCCCCTGCTGTGAAGTTGTAATCGTTACAAATCGTTCAGGACCATTCCTAGGTCCTTTGTTTCCCGCTGTGCAGCATGAAGTTTCAGTGTGTGAAGACTTTGCAGCGACTTTGTTAGCAACTTCCCTTTCAAAAGGCTGCTTATCAACGTCCCCAACAACCAGCTAGGTCGCTCTGCAGGTCCGGATCGCTGTTGCGTTGTTGGCCAGGTTTGCCTGTTTGAACGCTCACCAGCGACTTAGCAGAGACTTAGGGAGGTCGCTGTTACGTCACAAAACCGGTGACGTTACAGCGATGTCCTTTGCGATGTTGCAGTGTGTAAACCCAGCTTTAGACTGTCCCAATCCTACTGATATGGGCAGGTTCGGATGACTTTAGTCTAATGAATATGAGGGCATTAGGAGAGCAGCAACAGAATAAGGGTACATGAGCATATGAATCGGACGAGTGCAATGTGAGAAAATCTTGCATTGCACTCAAACCAATCTTATTCAATGATGGTTAGCTTTCTCTCATCCAGATTCTGAATGAGAGAAAAGTCGCAGCATACTGCGATTGTCAGAGAGAGATGTATCACTCGCACCCATACAACTCTATTTATGGGTGCGAGTAAAACATCGGACTGCACTCGGATGATTTCCGAGTGCAGGGCGAAGTATGCACAGGTTGACAGTGGAGAAGATAGGGAAATTAATCCCTCCCTCTCCTCCACAGCTCCCTCCTTCTCCGCCGCAGTAGGATCGGATCACAGTTACATGACACTTGGACCACGCTCGCAAAACAGCGGGAGCCGAGGGTCATTAGCATATCACATCTGATGCACTTGCATATCATGCCCATAACATCATGTGATTTGCACACTACAACATCGCAGGTGCAATGTCGGTGGGGTCAAATTGAAAGTGACGCACATCCGAAGTCGCAGGCAATATCGTAGTATGTAAAGCCTTTTTGATAAGATTAACGAGCGCAAAATCGTCGTAATCGTATCATCGGTGTAGCGTCGGTCATTTCCATAATTTGGAAATGACCACTGTTACAATGTTGTTCCTCGTTCCAGCGGCAGCACACGTCGCTGTGCATGAAGCCGCAGGAGCGAGGAACATCTCCTTACCTGCGTCCTGCGGCTCACGCCAGTTATGCGGAAGGAAGGAGGTGGGCGGGATGTTTACGTCCCGCTCATCTGCGACCCTCCGCTTCTGTTGGTCACCTGCCGTGTGACGTTGCTATGACGCCGCACGACCTGCCCCCTTAATAAGGAGGCCGGTCGCCGGCCAGAGCAACGTCACAGGGCAGGTGAGTACATGTGAAGCTGCCATAGCGATAATGTTCGCTACGGCAGCTATCACAAGAGATTGCAGCTGCGACGGGGGCGGGGACTATCGCTCTCTGCATCGCAAGCATCGGCTTGCGATGTCATAGTGTGCAAAGTGCCCCTAAGACCACGTAAACCAATCATCCTGCAGGATCTGTCACAAACCCTTCTCACCCTATAACCTTACATTAGACAAGATTCAAGGAATCCCTGACTTTTCCAGTGAGATCACCTGCAAGGCTCCATTACAGAAACAGGAGAAACCACTATGGATTTTTTTTATCCCTATTAGAGTCACCTTGGAAAATCGATATGTAGCTACCCAGTTGTTTTTTTTTCAAGAGAGAAGAGAAGAAATAAATGCCGAGTAGTAACAAAAGAACAGAGAGCAAAATCAGACAAAGGTCTACAACATGTTAAGTCATTTCATGGTGTCAGAAGATGACCACATTCTGTTCCAACCAGGGAATTCAGTTTATGGTGGCTGTAAACAATAATAACGACGTGTTCACATTCAGTTCAGGTGCCAGTATTTTTAGTATGGGGCTAGCTGGACAGCAGTGATCATGTACAGCCCATGTCCCATCAAGGTAAACTCAAATTCTACTTCATGTCTTAATGCCTTTTCCAATTAATTTCCCTTCTCCGACTCAGTGTTCTGCTCTTGTCGAGTGAAAGCAATGTAACCAAAAGCAAACCAAATTAAGAGAACCTTTAGGTGCATCTAATGGGGTACATTAAACCTAAACTGTGTTCTATATATAAGGTGCTTCCTATAGAAAATACACATGGGTGATGAAGGAACATCACACAGGACTTCATTGATCCATTAAAATCCAAAGAATAAAAGCTACTAGAAGTTTATGGCAATATTTTTTTCTTCTTCTAGATTTCTTATTTTCTGCGGGACAAGAAGACCAACTGAGGCTGTGACCGACAAAGGAGAAGTCGACTGAAAGAGGGAAGAACAGTGGGATCGTACCTTGGGAGAGAAGTAGAGGGAGGGTGGGAGAGGCAGAAAGGGAGGAGGAGGAGGGAAAAGAAAAGAGTGCAGAGAGAAAGACAGGGGAGGGAAAGGCAGGGGCTGAGAGAAATGCATGGAAAAAAGGAGGAAGGAAGTGATACATCTGGAGATAGACTCAAGTGAACCTACAATTTAGAAGGAAAAATAAAGACGAGGTGGTATGCTAAGAAGAAAGGAGTGTAGGTGAAAAGGAACGGGGTATATGGGGTTTACGAACAAAGAAATAGGGATTTAATGCAAAAAGCCGAATAAAAGGAGGATTTGTTGAGAATATTTAGCAAAGTGAAAAGGAAAAAATGATAGAAGAGGTACCAAGATCATTATCTGTACCCCTCCTGTATACACCTGTCCAATACAACTCCAGCACCTTACAACTGCTCTAAATCGCCTACCTCGAAGCTGTGGACCACTCCATCATTCCTCCTGATACCACAACCCGTCTTCTGTGGACCCATCCACCTGCTCTACAGCAGACGTCTCTTGTGTAGCACCTATTCTACTGGGACTACTTCATAGATTTTGTTCCTCTGGATAAAAAATATCATATTTCAATTTTAAGACCCACTTCTGGCATCCATACAAATGCCAAATGATTTAGTCCAAGCATCTAAGAGATAAGAACTCCTTTCACTGGACTTTTGGATCACGGTTTTCTCATTTTTTCATTCTTATTAAACTTTTAATGCCAGGATGGTGCCTACCAGAATATCATCTACCCTACTAGTCCAGGTAGGAACTATATTCATTTATATCGTATTCGTATATAATATGTATGTTGTGTGTGAATACAGCAGGTAGGTATATATATACCTATATATATATTTATATACTGCTCCAAAAAATAAAGGGAACACTAACATATAGTTTTGTTGTTCTTTGAGCAGTGTGTAAATATATATATATATATATATATATATATATATACATGTATGTATAAATATATATATATATATATATATATATATATATATATATATATATATATATATATATATATATATATATATATATATATATATATATATATATCCCATGACTACACAGAGCAGTAAGCAGAGCAGAGAGGTTATATCTCAGAATCACAAGGGTTTCATACACAGCATGTTACTATAGCTTTTTAGGATATAGGGTAAACCCATTAGTCTATAATGCCTAGGAAGAAATTTAGTTGCGATTATTTTTGATCGTTTGGTGACAATGTTGGTTCAAGAGAACCAATCAATAGAACTGTAAAAAAAAATATTGTTATGGCTGTGTAAATCCTAGTACAATAAAAATTATACTTATTTTATTTTCATCTGATATGCCAGTGATCAGAAATCAAGCTATGAAGTCACATGCAACATGCAAATTAACCTGGAAGTGGATTGTGGGTGTGTCTTATACTATGAGTACATGGACACGCCCCAAATGCACTTCCAGGCTAATTTGCATGTCTTTGCAAAATTTGATTACTCCGCTATGGCATGTCAGATTACTACAAGGCAGATATAATTTTTCTTGTTGTTCTGAGACCTATACAGCCATAACAATAATTTCAGAAGTAAACTTGTCTTAACGGGTTCCCTTTTAGACAGGCATAACATAAAAACACAGCTAAAAATGAACAGAAGGCCAAAGTAGTCCATGCACCACAGACACTGTAAAACTTCCACTGACCATTGACATGTTACTATTCACAGGTCATTGAACCCATAAAATTAGTCATATTTTGTACCTCTTACCTATCACTACTTTATATCTACCTCTTGCTCCATATCCCTTTTTATTACAGAACTTCCCTTTTTTAGGCAACACAGAAGTGACCTTTCCATTTCTATTTTCAATATTACTATCAGTCTTTACAGCCCTCATTCATTATAACCTACTATACATTTTACTTTTTTGTATACTGATTCTTTAATTTTTTATATTTTATCAATAGTCTAAATGTTATAGATTTCCCATGTGATAGGCATCTAAGGTTTTATTCAGACATCAGTACTTTTTCACGAGGGACAGAAAATGGTCCTAGTCTTATCTGTGATTGTTCAGTTTTTATTATCAGTGTTTCATCAGTGATTCTCACATATAGCTAAATGAATATATAAATTGTAAGTCTTCTCGTGTCACTCAATATTAATCATGGACAGCACAAGGACTACCCACCTTATAGAAAATTACAATCCCCACCTTTCACACAGTGTGCCGCCGTTGCCTGCTGCTAGTGAACAGGTCGGCAGGCGCCTCCAAAGATCACCGGTCTGTCTCCATTCACCGGTCTGGACTCCAGCACGGCCTGCATGAGTGCCGTCTGCCGTCACTATTACAGAAGATGCTCCTCTTAGGCAGACAGGTGGGCGGTACTCCCTCAGCTGCACCACACCCTGTATGTAGCTAGTACATCCTGCCCAGGGCTGCCACCAGGAATTTCAGGGCCCCATACTGCCAAAATGTATGGGCCCTTCAGACTCCGCCTCCACCACAGCTCCGCCTCTACCCCTCGAACCTTCGGCAATAGAAAAAAGTTGTTTCCAGCATCCAAGAAATAAGGTTAAAAAACAATTTTATTCCATAAGGTTAAAACCAACACTAGGTTGGATGGACGTCATAGTTACATAGTTACCAAGGTTGAAAAAAGACCTAGGTCCATCTAGTTCAACCTTCCTCCACCAGTTCTACATTTGGTCACTAAGTCATTTATAACCAACAATGTTTTGTGTACTGAGGAAATCATCCAGCCCTTTTTTAAAAGCTGTTATAGTGTCTGCCATTACTACCTCTTGTGGTAGGGCATTCCACAGTCTGACTGCTCTAACTGTAAAGAACCCTTTCCTGTTTAGCTGTCGGAATCGCTTTTCTTCCACTCGCAGTGAGTCCCCCCTGGTCCTTAGTACTGTCTTTGGAAGAAATAAGTCATGTGCCAGTCCTTTATATTGACCACACATGTATTTATACATATAAATGAGATCTCCTCTGAGACGTCTTTTTTCTAAGCTAAACATATCTAACTTTTTCAACCTGTCATCATATGGGAGGCCTTCCATTCCTTGAAGTAGTCTAGTTGCCCGCCTTTGAACTAACTGTAGCTTCTGAATGTCCTTTTTAAAATGTGGAGCCCAAAACTGGATCCCATATTCCAGATGTGGCCTTACAAGTGATTTATAGAGGGGTAATAATACGTTGGGATCGCGGGATCTAATCTCTCTTTTTATACACCCTAAAATCTTGTTTGCTTTAGCAGCTGCTGCTTGACATTGAGTGCTGCTGCTCAGCTTATTTGTAATGAGAATACCCAAGTCCTTCTCCTGTTCTGTAGTCCCGAGTTTACTTCCATTTAATGTATACGCAGTTATAGGATTACTCTGTCCTAGGTGCATTACTTTACATTTATCAACATTAAATCTCATTTGCCAAGTATCTGCCCATTCTGACATCTTATCCAGATCTTTTTGTAATATTGTACTATCAAGGTCAGTTTTTAATATCCTACATAGTTTGGTGTCATCAGCAAAGACTGACACTTTACTATCAATCTCATCCACAAGGTCATTAATAAAGAGATTAAAAAGAATTGGTCCTAGCACAAATCCCTGCGGCACCCCACTGCTGACTATAGCCCATTTAGAGAATGTTCCATTTATGACTACTCTTTGTTTCCTATCTTTTAGCCAATTCCTTACCCAGTTGCATATAGTTTCCCCTAGTCCTTGCTTCTGGAGCTTTAGTATAAAGGCCCCGTCATACTAAGCAACATCGCTAGCAACATCGCTGCTAACGAACAACTTTTGTGACGTTGCTAGCGATGTTGCTGTGTGTGACATCCAGCAACAACCTGGCCCCTGCTGTGAGGTCGTTGGTTGTTGCTGAATGTCCTGGGCCATTTTTTAGTTGTTGCTCTCCCGCTGTGAAGCACAGATCGCTGTGTGTGACAGCGAGACAGCAACAACTAAATGTGCAGGCAGCAGGAGCCGGCTTCTGCGGAGGCTGGTAACCACAGTAAACATCGGGTAACCAAGAAGCCCTGTCCTTGGTTACCCGATATTTACCTTTGTTACCAGCCTCCGCCGCTCTCACTGTCAGTGCCGGCTCCTGCTCTGTGCACATGTAGCTGCAGGACACATCGGGTTAATTAACCCGATGTGTGCTGTAGCTAGGAGAGCAGGGAGCCAGTGCTAAGCATTGTGCGCTGCTCCCTGCTCTGTGCACATTTAGCTGCAGCACACATCGGGTAATTAACCCGATGTGTGCTGTAACTAGGAGAGCAGGGAGCCAGCGCTCAGTGTGCGCTGCTCCCTGCTCTCTGCACGTGTAGCTCCGTGCGCTGGTAACCAAGGTAAATATCGGGTTGGTTACCCGATATTTACCTTAGTTACCAAGCGCAGCATCTTCCACGCAGCGCTGGGGGCTGGTCACTGGTTGCTGGTGAGCTCACCAGCAACTCGTGTAGCCACGCTCCAGCGATCCCTGCCAGGTCAGGTTGCTGGTGGGATCACTGGAGCGTCGCAGTGTGACATCTCACCAGCAACCTCCTAGCAACTTACCAGCGATCCCTATCGTTGTTGGGATCGCTGGTAAGTTGCTTAGTGTGACTGGACCTTAAGGCCTTGTGCGCACTGGGAAATGGAATTTTCTTGAGAAAATTCCGCATGCTCTCAAAGATTACCGCACCCGCGGTAAAAAACGCGGGAAACCGCACCCGAAAACCGCATGCGGTTTGCTGCGGTTTTACCGCGGTATTGTTTGCGGTATTGCCGCGGTTTTGCCGCGTGCGGGTTGGGATGTGCTTTATTGCATTCAATGCAATAAAGCACATTGAAGAAAAAAAAAAAGTCATTTAATTCTGAGATAGTAGATAGACAGAAGAATAGATAGAGGGATAGATAGATAGACAGACAGATAGAGGGATAGATAGATAGATAGATAGATAGATAGATAGAGGACAGATCGCTGCATTTCCCACGGTCGGCAGTGAGTTCACATTACCGGCCGTGGGAAATGACCGGTAATTACCTCTGCTGTCTGCTGCATTCATTCAGCGCTGTGTCTGTGACAGTCGCGGCTGGATGGAAGCAGCGCAGGACCTGTGGATTACGCCGGAGCTTTGGTGCGGGAGGGGTTAATAAAATGGTGAACGAGGCTTGTTTGTTTTATTTAAAATAAAGGATTTTTCGGTGTCTGTGTTTTATTCACTTTACTTACGGGTTGATCATGTCAGCTGTCACATAGACGCTGCCATGATCAAGCCTGGAGTTAATGGCGGTGGTCCCCCACCATCATTAACCCCTTGTATTACCTTGCTGCCACTGCTACACGGTGGCAAGAAGAGCTGAGGACACGCCGGTCCTGCCGCATAATGCATGCGACAGTGCCGGGGCAGCTGCGGCTGATATTCTCGGCTGCCGGAGGGGGAGTGAGGCGGGGGACATTAACCCTGCCCCTCTCCCTCCCCAGCCTGAGAATACCGGCCGCCGCTGTGTGCTTACCTCGGCTGGAAGGTAAATATGCAGCGGAGCCCACGTTCTTTGTTTTCTATATTTCCGTTTTCTTTCTATGTGTGTTCTATGTGTCTGTGTCTATGTGTTCTATGTGTCTGTGATGTCTGTGTGTGTGTGATCTGTGTTTGTGTTTACTCTGCACGGCTTCCTCTTCCTGTAATGACATCACTTCCCTGCAAAACCGCAGACAAGCGATGCACATTACCGGAGGTAAACCGCGAAATACCGCAGGGAATAACGCAGCAAAACGCAGTGAACCACACAGAATTTGCTGCCTGCGTTATTCCCTGCGGGATTTCATGATTAACATTGGAGTCAATGGAGTGAAATCCCGCAGCGACGTGCGGAAAGAATTGACATGCACTTGTTTTTGCTGCGGGATTCCCGCAGCAAAACATGCAGCTGTCAAATTCCGCCCACTGCGCACAGGATTTTTTTTCTCCATAGGATTTGCTGGTGATTCACTGCAGAGATGTCATGAACATTTTCTGCAGCGAAACATGCAGCAAATCCGCGGAAAGTCCGGTAAGTGCGCACATAGCCTAAGGCTATTATGTGGTACAGTATCAAATGCCTTTGCAAAGTCCAAATAAATCACATCAGCTGCATTACCAATATCCAGGTTTGCACTTACCCCCTCATAGAACCCCAACAGGTTGGTTAGACACGACTTATCTTTCATGAATCCATGCTGTCTGTCAGTTATTATATTATTTTCTGCAACATATTTTTGCATGTCATCCCTTAAAATGTCCTCAAAAACTTTGCATACTACTGATGTCAGGCTTACTGGACAGTAGTTGCCTGGATCTATCCTCTTACCTTTCTTAAATATCGGTACCACATCAGCAATCCTCCAATCCTGAGGCACCAACCCTGTTAAAAGCGAGTCTAAAAAGATGAGATACAGCGGTCTGTCAATTACGGAGCTCAATTCCCTCAATATTCATGGATGAATGCCATCTGGCCCTGGGGATTTGTCAATGTTTAATTTACTCAGACGTAGGCGTACTTCTTCTTGTGTTAAATTAATTATATCGGGTGGTGAACTTTGATTTTTCACTTGTTGAATGATCCCTGGTACAGTCAGTTCCTTGGTGAACACAGATGAGAAATGCCTATTTAATATCTCAGTCTTTTGTTTGTCCTCTATAACTAACTTGTTATTATATTTTAAGGGGCCAATACTATCCTTTGCTTTCCTTTTGGCATTAATGTATTTATAAAAGATTTTGGGATTTATTTTAATGTCATTGACGATTATTGTTTCAGTAGCTAGTTTTGCATGTTTGATTTCTTTCTTGCATTTCCTATTGATATCTTTATACTCCTGAAATGCTATTTCTGTATTCTCAGACTTCAAGATTTTATACGCCCTTTGTTTTTGTTTTATTATACTTTGTACAGTCTTATTTATCCATAGTGGTTTCTTTTTATTCCGGGACATTTTATTACCAGAGGGTATAAGTGTTTTACAGGACTCTAGCAGTATATCCTTAAATTTTCCCCATTTATGTTCAGTATCCCCAGTTACCATGACTTTGTCCCAATCTACACATTTAAGCTCTTCCCTAAATTTGTTGAAATCAGCTTTCCTAAAATTCCAGGTTTTAGCATTTCCCCTTTGAAATGTTCTATTGAATATTACGTTGAAGCTTACCATATTATGATCGCTGGTGCCCAAGTGCTCCCGGACCTGTAGATCTGAAATTGTATCCGGTCTATTTGACAGGACCAGATCTAGCAAATTATCTCCCCTCGTCGGTTCATCTACCATCTGAGAGAGGAAATGGTCTTGAATGGTAGATACGAATTTACAGCTTTTAGCACAACCAGAAGATTCTATGTCCCACTGTATGTCTGGATAGTTGAAATCCTCCATAATAAGAACCCGATTATTATTATTAGCTGCCTTTTCAATTTGTTCCAGCATTTCACCCTCTATTTGTTCAGGTATGTTAGGAGGCTTATAGTAAACTCCAATTAGCATTTTTCCATTATTCCCCTCCCCGTGTACATTTACCCATACTGACTCTACATTGTTGCAGTTCCCCCCAATGTCATCATTCAACACAGGTTTTAGGTTAGATTTGATAAATATACACACCCCACCACCTTTTTTGTCTTTCCTGTCCCTCCTAAATGTACTATAACCCTGTATGTTTGTCACCCAGTCATGGCTTTCATCCAGCCAGGTTTCCGTAATGCCCACCACATCATAATCCATGGTTGACATAAGAGTCTCCAATTCATTCATGTTGTTTGCAAGACTTCTTGCATTTGCCAGTAGACATTTAATCCTATTAACACCTTTATTACTCCTAGCCTCCCTATGTTCCTTGCATGTCCCATCCCCCCCAATCCTTCATTGACCCCTACCATCTCACTGTCTCTATCTGCTCTATCTATCCCCTTGTTTGCTCCACTACCCTCCCTCCCTCCAGATCCTAGTTTAAAAGCTCCTCCACGTCCACGATGTATAAAACAATGTTCTTACGCGTTTCAAACCTAAAACAGGTTCTAAGTCTTAGATATATTCTGCTAGATCTGCACAAGTATGTTATGAAATAAAATTGGTTTTTAACCTTACTTCTTGGCCGTGATGCTGGAAACAACTTTTTTCTATTGCCGGACTTTGCCTCTTTGAACACGGAGCTGACCTCCCTGCACTGTCCCCTAGAGAAAGGACCAAGGTGATGCATTTACTGGGTGACCCGAGATCCTCCTTTGCATACTGACCTCCAACCTTCCACAGTCCCACCATCACTCTTGGAAAATCTCCAATTCTGCAAACAGTCCTCACCAATCAAACATTAACCGCTAGTCGTCATTTTGACAGCCCGAAAAAAGCTGCATGGACCGATTTGCAGGTCATCAAAACGATGAGTCCCAGTCAGAATTGTCAGCCATATGCGTATATCTAATATAAAAAGCTGTGTGCGTGTGTGTGTGTGTGTGTATATGTGTGTGTGTAAGTATGTGTATGTCTGCTAAACGAATCCGCACCGTCATACTTACAATCACTGTATTTTGCACAGATGCCTCATGTGACTCAGGGAACGTCATAGACTATGTTTTGAGGGGAAAATTTAACCCCACGCTTTATAATTATTCACCAAAAAAACTGCTTACATTAAAGTCAATGGAGCTGAGAGCTACAGGTCATTAATAGGAGCTGTGATTGGTTGCTATAGGCAAAAAAGGACATTCTTAGGGGTACTTTGCACGCTGCGACATCGCAAGCCGATGCTGTGATGTCGAGCGCGATAGTCCCCGCCCCCGTCGCAGCAGCGATATCTTGTAATTGTTGGCGTAGCGAACATTATCGCTACGCCAGGTTCACATGCACTCACCTGCCCTGTGACGTCACTCTGGCCGGCGATCCGCCTCCTTCCTAAGGGGGCGGGTCGTGCGACGTCACAAAGACGTCACACGGCAGGCGGCCAATAGCAGCGGAGGGGCGGAGATGAGCAGGATGTAAACATCCCGCCCACCTCCTTCCTTCCGCATTGCAGTCGGGACGCAGGTAGGAGATGTTCCTCGCTCCTGCGGCTTCACATACAGCGATGTGTGTTGCCGCAGGAACGAGGAACTACATCGTACCTGTCGCTGCACCGGCATTATGGAAATGTCGGACTCTACACCGATGATACGATAATGACGCTTTTGCGCTCGTTAATCGTATCAAAAATGATTTGCACACTACGATATCGACTGCGATGCCAGATGTGCGTCACTTTCGATTTGACCCCACCGACATCGCACCTGCGATGTCGTAGTGTGCAAAGCCCCCCTTAGTATAAGAAGCTTATGTGTGAGGTAATATGATGTCAGTGGAGAGAGGGAAAGAGGCAGACAGGAGAGGGAAAGAGAGAGACACAGACAGGAGAGAGAAAGAGAAAAACAGACGAGGGAAAGAGACAGACAGACGAGGGAAAGAGACAGACGAGGGAAAGAGAGAGACAGACGAGGAAAAGAGAGAGACAGATGAGAGTAAGAGAGTGACAGTTGGGGGAAAGAGAGAGACAGACAGATGAGGGAAAGAGACAGAGACATAAGAGGGAAAGAGAAAGAGACAAACAGAGGGAAAGAGACAGACAGACAAGAAAAGAGGCAGAGACAGACAAGGAAAGAGACAGAGACAGACAAGGAAAGAGACAGAGACAGACAGGGAAAGAGACAGACAGACAGACTACATACACATATACACACAGCTCTATAACAAGTACATTTACTTACACACTATACGTTACCTCATCTTGCAGTTCCTGATCGGTGCAGAGCAGGAGAGGAGCCAGTAGGACCTGCAGCAGCTGAAGAGCTACAGGACCCTCCAGTTCACGGGTCATGTGATCAGGCAAGGTCCTTCACCTTCTCAGCTTCCATTCTGGTCCAGTACATTTCCTGTTCATCTCTGCACCGATCATATAGATCACTGCAGAGCAGAAATAGAGAGAGGGCATCTCTCTGTGAGTGACACCCTTCCCCCCCATTGCCCTGCTTGTGGCCCTGGTTCTGCAGATGTGATGCAGGGCGGGCGGCAGGCCAGCATCTTTTAAATATTTAATGCGGATTATAATGGGGGCAATTTACCTTTTGGAGCATGGGCCCCCTGGAGTCTCGGGCCCCGGGTAGTAGCCCAGATTGCCCTCATTATAATCCACTTCTGACGCCCACACATCAAATTCATCAAAAACTATGCCACTAAAGTTGTGTAACTTACAGTATATCACAAAAGTGAGTACACCCATCACATTTTTTTAAATATTTTAATGGGATAACACTGAAAATATGGCACATTCATACAATGTATAGTAGTCAGTGTACAGCTTGTATAAGAAGCGTAAATTTGGTGTGTCCACTAAATAACTCAACACACAGCCATTAATGTCAGAACAGCTGGCAACAAAAGTGAGTACACTAAGTGAAAATGGCCTAATTGTGCCCAAAGTATGAATATTTTGTTTTGCCACCATTATTTTCAAGCACTTTCTTAACTCTTTTAAGCATGGCGTTCACTAGAGATTCAGAAGAGCCACAGGGATCCTCTTCCATCCTCCATGATGACATCATGGAGCTGGTGAATGTTAGAGACCTTGAGCTTCTCCATCTTCCATTTAAAGAGGCCAAACAGATGCTCAATAGGGTTTAGGTCTGAAAAAATGCTTAGCCAGTCTGGTACCTTTACCCTCATTTTCAGTGGTCATCTTGGCCGTATTTTGGGGGGTCATTATTGACGCACCCACAGGGTCTTGGGGAGTTACTCGTCACCAGGCCGGTGTCGATTTGGGTTGTCACAGCAGCCAGGCCCGGTTCCGTGACCCCGGCGCTGTCAATAAAGATGGGGATGATCGGAGTAGTTATTTGTTACGTCACCTGTGGTGTGCGGCCAGTTATTATCTTCCGTTGCGGGAAGTATATCTTCTGTGGCGAGTGGTGACGCAGCTCCGATGGTATAGCTCTCCACAGGTAGAGCTCAAGCCCCAGGCATGATGTTGAGAGTAGTAGTCACCTATGGCACAGGGGCGCAATGATGGGAGCACCGGCAATGATGGGACGACCCAGACGGTGCAGTTCAAGGTCTTTTACTCACTGATATCACCGCTTCTGGAGTGCCGTGTTCCGCTGTGATGGGCCTCAGCCAATCCCGGATAGTTTGGAGATCGAGGTGCCTGCTGCACTCCCCGTGAACACTGGGATCTCCCTTTTTCCTAAAAGCCCGGGATGAGACTCCAGCTCCTGACCACGGACCCCTGTCTAATCTCTGTCTTCCGACTTCTTCTCTTGTGTCCTGCTGTGTCTGCAGCTAACTTCTGACTCAATTGCGAGGTGGCTCCTACTTCCCCTGCAGGTGTCCCACCTCCCGGGTTGCTGAACTAGTGCGCAAGAGGTCCCATACCTCATGATGGCCACCCCCGGCACCTACCCTAGCCCAGTCCCAGTGACAGAGCTCCCATGTTATGTGTTGGAGGTGTTTTGTGGTGGTTTACCGGTGATGACCTCCTCCGTACCCGAGATGAATACTGCACCTCTGGTGAGGTGCAGTACCCTGTGGCACCTGAAGCCGCAGGGGCACCACATTATCATTTTGGAATACTGTCCTGCGGTCCAGAGAGGGGATCATGACTTGCTTCAGTATGTCACAGTATATGTTGGCATTCATTATTCCCTCTATCAACTGTAGCTCCCCAAAGCCTCCAAACCATGACACTCTCATCACCATGCTTGACTGTAGGTAGTATACATTTGTCTTGGTACTCCTCACCTGGTTGCCACCACATATGCTTACTACCATCTTAACCAAATAGGTTTATCATGGTCTCATCAGACCACAGGACATGAATTCTGTAAGCCATGTCCTTAGTCTGCTTGTCTTCAGCAAACTGTTTGTGGGCTTTCTTGTACATCATCTTTAGAAGAGACTTCCTTCTGGGATGACAACCATGTAGACCAATTTGATGAAGTGTGCAGTGTATGGTCTGAGCACTGACAGGCTAACCCCCCCCCCCACCCCTTGAACCTCTGCAATAATGCTGGCAGCACTCATATCTATTTTGAAGCGAAAACCTATGGTTATGACGCTGAGCATGTGAACTCAGCTGCTTTTTCTGACCATTGCGAGACCTGTTCTGAGTGTTTAACCGCTTATATGGTCTTAGCCACCATGCTGCCACTTAGTTTCATGGTGTTGAAAATCTTCTTATAGCCTCGGCCATCTTTTTTTCAGATCCTCAGAGAATTCTTTGCCCTGAAGTGTCATGTTGAACTTCCAGTGACCAGTGTGAGAGTGTGTGTGTGTGTGAGCGATAACACCAAATTTATTCACACCTGAGACCTTATAACAATAATGAGCCACATGACACCAGGGAGGAGAAATGGTTAATTGGGCATAATTTGGCCATTTTCACTTCGGGGTGTACTCACATTTGTTACCAGCGATTTAGACATTAATGGCCGTGTGTTGAGTTATTTACAGGACACATCAAATTTACACTGTTATACAAGCTGTACACTCACTACTATACATTGGATCACAGTGTCATATATACGGTATATATAATAAAATATATAATAAAATGTTTCCAAAAAGTAAAGGGTGTACTCACTTTTGTGATATATTGTACCCCATACAGCACACGCTAAGTACCAGAGGTACTTGATTCACCGCTGCTTAATGAATCAGGTCCGTGTACTCCAGTGAGTGCTTCATTAAGACTGGTGTGCTCTATGACAGTCTTAAGGGTACTTTACATGCTGCGATATCGGTACCGATATCGCTAGCGAGCGTACCCGCCCCCGTCGGTTGTGTATCACGGGCAAATCGCTGCCCGTGGCGCACAACATCGCTTACACCCATCACACAGCCTTACCTTCCCTGCGACGTCGCTGTTCCCGGCGAACTGCCTCCTTTCTTAGGGGGCCCTTCGTGCGGCGTCACAGCGATGTCACACGGCAGCTGTCCAATAGCAGAGGAGGGGCGAAGATGAGCAGCTGGAACATGCCGCCCTCATTGCCGGTGGACAGAGGTAAGGAGATGTTCCTCGTTCCTGCGGTATGACACATAGCGATGTGTGCTGCCGCAGGAACGACGAACAACATCGCTACTGACCAGACAACGATTTTTCATAAATAAACGACCTCTCTCAGACAAACGATGTTTGCCTCTTTTGTGAATCTTTAAGGTCGCGCCAGCCTGTCACACGCTGCCATGTCGCTAACGACGCCGGATGTGGGTCACAAACACCGTGACCCCGACGATATATCATTAGCGATGTCGCAGCGTGTAAATGGCCCTTTAATGAATCACCCCTATTGACTTTTATAGGTAACTTTGATTCGTGAGAGACTTTTAAGTAAGATGCACCACATCCATTAAAATGCTCTCTATATTAAAATTGCGAACCTATTGTCTCCCCAACTTGTTTCACCAAACTGGCGTCACCAGGGGCAGTACTGCTACAAAGAGTAAGAGAAACCCATTGAAGCTCTTAATTGGTTTTAATAATGTGTGCTGTGCTTTTGAATTTATAATAATGCTAAATATTTAAAGTTATGTTTTAATGTACAAAATTAGTCTTTAGTTTAGGGATCTTTAGTTGCCTTTGGCACATTGTAATTGATTATGTATACCCCTACGTTGACTAAGAACGGCACCTTGGCAATGGGACACATTTTTATAGGCTATCAGTTGAATCAGATGATGTAATTTTTCATTTAGTGGCAGGATTCCATTCTAATTACTTGTAGATTAAAGCTGGTGTCAAGACTTTCCAAGACTTTTTGCACCTCTCTTTTTTAATGTGTTGAAAACTTTATCCTGTGTCATTTCTCATTATTACACAGCATTACATTTAAGGATATCTATGCTTTGATTTCTTTCCCTGTGTTTATTGGATGGATTGTTATGGACATCTGGGGAGAAACTCATGTTAATAGCTCCTTTATAAATATATTGACTTAGAAAACTGTTGATGTGATCAATACTTGTTTCACTCATTGTATATAATATACCAGACCAAAGAAAAGCCTTATAAATGATGAGTCTAAAAACAAACTTAAAAAAGTAGCTGCCAGAAAGTCCCATATCTCATACCATTTTATTCCTCTGCATACAGAACAAGTAGAGCAGACAACAATATGTCCTGAGCACACTCTAGGCAGACAGCTGCTACTCTCCAGAGACAGGAAAAGAAGCAGCTGCCTAGGATCGAGGGTTACCAGTACTTCCAACAATGGAATCCTCTTCTAAACTGGGAGATTTTGGATAAATGCATCAGTAGGAATACTTGTTTGCTAAAGGTAGAAGCTTCTTAGAAACGTGGAAGTAATCTGCTTTGATCATGTTCCTTGCTGGAAGAACAGGACAATATTTACGGTATATTTGGTCCCGTTTACATCACATTTGGGCCATTCATAGACTATATATGTATGTACAGTGCCTTGCGAAAGTATTCGGCTCCCTTGAATTTTTCAACCTTTTCCCACATTTCAGGCTTCAAACATAAAGATAAAAATTTTAATGTGATGGTGAAGAATCAACAAGTGGGGCACAATTGTGATGTTGAACAAAATTTATTGCTTATTTTAAGCTTTTTTTAAAAATTAAATAACTGAAAATTGGGGCGTGCAATATTATTCATCCCCTTTACTTTCAGTGTAGCAAACTCACTCCAGAAGTTCATTGAGGATGTCTGAATGATTTAGTGTTGTCCTAAATGCCTGAGGATGATAACTATAAGCCACCAGTGTGTAATCAAGTCTTCGTATAAATGAACCTGCTCTGTGATAGTCTCAGGGTTCTGTGTAAAGTGCAGAGAGCATCATGAAGACTAAGGAACACAACAGGCAGGTCCGTGACACTGTTGTGGAGAAGTTTAAAGCCGGATTTGGTTACAAAAAGATTTCCAAAACTTTAAACATCCCAAGGAGCACTGTGCAAACGATCATATTGAAATAGAAGGAGTATCATACCATTGCAAATCTACCAAACTCTGCCGTCCATCCAAACTTTCATCTCAAACAAGGAGAAGACTGATCAGAGATGCAGCCAAGAGGCCCATGATCACTCTGGATGAACTGCAGAGAACTAAAGCTGAGGTGGGAGAGTCTGTCCATAGGACAACAATCAGTCATACACTGCACAAATCTGCCCTTTATGGAAGAGTGGCAAGAAGAAAGCCATTTCTCAAAGATATCCATAAAAAGTGTTCTTTAAAGTTTGCCACAAGCCACCTTGGAGACACACCAAACATGTGGAAGAAGGTGTTCTGGTCAGATGAAACCAAAATCAAACTATTTGGGCACAATGCCAAACGATATGTTTGGCGTAAAAGCAACACAGCTCATCACCCTGAACACACCATCCCCACTGTCAAACATGGTGGTGGCAGCATCATGGTTTGGGCCTGATTTTCTTCAGCAGGGACAGGGAAGATGGTTAAAATTGATCTGAAGATGGATGGAGCCAAATACAGAACCATTCTTGAAGAAAACCTGTTGGAGTCTGCAAAAGACCTGAGACTGGGACGGAGATTTGTCTTCCAACAAGACAATGATTCCAAACATAAAGCAAAATCTACAATGGAATGGTTCACAAATAAACGTATTCAGATGTTAGAATGGCCAAGTCACAGTCTAGACCTGAATCTAATAGAGAATCTGTGGAAAGAGCTGAAAACTGCTGTTCACACACGCTCTCCATCCAACCTCACTCAGATCCAGGTATTTGCAAAGGAAGAATTGGCAAGAATTTCAGTCTATCGATGTGCAAAACTGATAAACACATACCCCAAGCGACTTGCAGCTGTAATCGCAGCAATAGGTGGCGCTACACAGTATTAACTTAAAGTGGCCGAATAATATTGCACGCCCCACTTTCCAGGTATTTATTTTTTAAAAAAGTTTAAAATAAGCAATAAATTTCGTTCAACTTCACAATTGTGTCCCACTTGTTATTGATTCTTCTTCCTAACATTAAAATTTTTATCTTTATTTTTGAAGCATGAAATGTGGGAAAAGGTTGAAAACTTCAGGGGGGCCAAATACTTTCGCAAGGCACTGCATATCAAAGTATATACAAATTGATTATTTTTTTACCCATTGTGGCCATGTCACTGGGAAAATTTACACAAACTTATGGCACATCTTTTACTGGTAAAGAATTAAATCCGTCCCTGTAAAAAACCAAACAAACAAAAAATATAAAATATTTACTATACAGGCCAATGCTAATACATTTATAGTAGTACAGGTACAATATAGGTCAATGTGGCTTTACCATCCTGACTCTTCTGGTATAAACAATGGTTGTTTTGTAATGTTTTGTCTGTGTGATCACTAGATAGAATCATGCGAACAAACTGTCTTCCTTATTGCATCTATGCATCTATGTGAAGTATGCAGTAATTGCATGAATGAGCTCAACCCAAGCTGCTACTGCAAAAACTGTACTTAAAGAGTTATTCTCAAGTTGTCTCTTGAGTATCTCAAAGCTCTGCAGTCTCCTTACTTCCTGGTTTCTAGCAGGGCGGACTGTATTCATTAAGTGACAGTTCTGATGAGTAGCAGAGCTGTAGTATTAGTAGAACGTTTAAACTCTCTACTGGTTTTTCTGTAACACATTCAGCATTAGTGGTTTGTTCTGAGTCTACACTGCTATAACTATAGTTACACAAAGTGATAACAAAGGTGACTGGAATATTAGGAGTTACATTTTCTTCTGGGAAGAATAAAAGCTGGAAAATGACAGCACATAGAAATTAGCAAGTCAGTTGCAAGTCAGTTGCAAACGTGCTTATTTTCATAATATCTAACTAATTAAAGCAGTTTAATAAATTGACAATACTCTTTATAAAGAACCACTCCCGTTACCTTTTTCCCTTAAATATGTTAATTTTTAGTGCAGTGCAGTGTCACTGTGTTAATAGACCAAGAGAGTCTGAATTCTGGTCATGTGACTTAGAAAAGGAGAAGAATGACGCTGAATACCGAAGAAGAAGGCAATGGTAGACCATTAACACACTGATATATAGGTATAGTAGGCTTGTAGGAAAAAAGCTTACTGAGAGTGCTTTATTAATATACAGTACTTACCTATATACAAGTACATCTCAATTGATTAGAATATCATCAAAAAGTGAATTTATTTCAGTAATTTAATACAAAAAGGGAAACACATATTATATAGAGTCATTACACACAGAGGGATCTATTTCAAGTGTTTATTTCTGTTAATGTTGGTGATTATGGCTTACAGCCAATGACAACCCAAAAGTCATTATCTCAGAAAATTAAAATATTATATAAGACCAGCTGAAAAAATGATTTTAAACTCAAAAATGTTGGCCTACTGAAAAGTCTGTACAGTAAATGCACTCACTACTTGGTCAGGCCCCTTTTGCATGAATTACTGCATCAATGTGGCGTGGCATGGAGGCGATCAGCCTGTGGCACTGCTGAGATGGTATGGAAGCCCAGGTTGCCTTAATAGCAGCCTTCAGCTCGTCTGTATTGTTGGGTCTGGTGTCTCTCATATTCCTGTTGACAATACCCCACAGATTCTCTATGGGGTTTAGTTCAGGTGAGTTTGCTGGCCAATCAAGCACAGTGATACTGTGCTTATTAAACCAGATACTGGTACTTTTGGCAGTATGGACAGGTGCCAAGTTCTGCTGGAAAATGAAATTTCCATCTCCAAAAAGCTTGTCGGCAGAGGGAAGCATGAAGTGCTCTAAAATTTCCTGGTAGACGGCTGTGCTGACTTTGGTCTTGCTAAAACACAGTGGACCTACACCAGCAGGTGACATGGCTCCCCAAACCATCACTGATTGTGGAAACTTCACACTAGACCTCAAGCAGCTTGGATTGTGGCCTCTTCACTCTTCCTCAAGACTCTGGGACCTTAATTACCAAATGAAATGCAAAATTTACTTTCATCTGAAAACAACACTTTGGACCACTGAGCAACAATCTAGTTCTTTTTCATCTTGGCCCAGGTAAGATGCTTCTGGCATCATCTATTGGTCATGAGTGGTTTGACACAAGGAATGCAACAGTTGTAGCCTGGATACGTCTGTGTGTGGTGGCTCTTGAAGCACTGACTCCAGCTGCAGGGACACACTCTGACTCACCATCGTGGCTGGGTCCCTGCACGCTGGCCGACATCCCTGCTTTTCCTCCACATGGGTTCTTCTCCCCACCTCATGGAGACTATGCACACGTCACAGCATCTCAGGGAGCGCTCCTAAGGAGTACGTGCGCGTTGCTGCCCCTCTCTGATAGGGCCAGCACACCACTCCCAGAAAGTGCCTCCCAGCCTATTGCTCAAAGGCACTGGGTATTTAGGGCAAGCTTCCACTAAGGCAGTTGCCTGATCAATGCCTTAGCTTAGCTAGTTAGGTTCCAGTACACCAGCTAGCTGGTTGTCAGGTCCCCATGTCTGTCCTGTCCTGTTAGCTCCTGTCCTGTTGGCTCACGTCGTGTTCATTTCCGTCCCATCCCGTCCTTTCCGGTTGATGTCAGTATCCGTGCCCATCCAACCCGGCTGTTCTTCAGCTACCCCAGTAGCCATGCAAAGACTGTGCCTGTCCCCGGCTGTGCCTCCAGCCTCAGCTATCCCAGTGGCCCTCGCCTTGCTAGATACTGTGCCTGTCTGTCCTGGCTGTGCCTCCAGCCTCAGCTATCCCGGTGACCCGCACCATGCCAGAGAATGTGCATGGCCTTCCCGCCTGTGCCTCCAGCCTCAGCTATCCTGATGGTACTTGCCACACCAGAGACTGTGTCTGTCTGCGCTGACTGTGCCATCTGCCCTGGCCACTCCTGTGGTCCCCATCTACACTTGAGACCCAGCCCTGTCTACTCTTGTGTCCACCCTTGCCCTGGGGTCAGCTGCCACAGTACTGGTCCCTTCTCTGGGAGTAGCTCCTGACGTCAGCCTCGCGGTGGGCACTTAGTCAAGCCCCTTCCACTAATCGGGCAGACCTGGGGTCCCCCTGTGGTCCAGTGAATCCACTTCTGCTCTCCACATTACCATAATCCAGCGGCGAGCGTGACAGACCTTTTGTGGCTTACCCTCCTTGTGGAGTGTGTTAATGACTGCCTTTACTGGCATCTGTCAAGTCATCAGTTTTGCCCATGAATGTGTAGCCTACTGAACCAGACTAAAGGACCGTTTTAAACACTTAGGAAGCCTTTGCAGATGTATTGTGGTAATCATTCTAATTGTCTGAGATAATGACTCTTGGGTTTTCATTGGCTGTAAGCTATAATCAACAACATTAACAGAAATAAACACATGAAATAGATCACTTTGTTTTTAATGACTCCATATAATATGTGTTCCCCATTTTGCATTGAATTACTGAAATAAATTAACTTCTTGATGATATTCTAAAATTTGAGATACTGCACACTCGTGCATATATATATATATATATATATATATATATAGATATATAGATATATATATATCTATATATATATATATATATATATATATATATATATATATATATATATATATTATATATATTGTGAGACTGTGACCGGGATTATCTATGACGGCCGGTACGTCTCGCCCCGGTTGTGCTCACTCCATGATGGAAAGTAACTCCACTCCGGGGTTAATGCTGTTTCCCTACAGGGTTAAAAAGGAAACAGAAAGATGGGCGGGGGAGCTTAGTGTGTGAGGGGGTGAACACAACTCCCTGAGTTTGCTGCCGGAGAGGCCATGTGTACTGTTGTGGACTGTTGTTTGACTATTAAACCGGATGCTGTGAACCTTGATGCCTGGATCCTGTGTCTTCTGCTGTGCAGCCGACCACGCTACCTCACATATGGTGGAGAATGCGGGCATGCCAGCCCGGTGAGGTGTAGCATCCATCCCTGGTGACCCAGCAGCGCATGTCCTGGATTCGAGCGGCTATACTACAGCCCAAACCCGGCGACGCCATGGAGGACATACTAAAGCATTTGGCTCAGGCTAATGCACAGCAGCAGCAGACCAATGCACACATACTCCAATCCTTGAAATCGCAGGAACAAAGACACCAAGAACAGATGGTTCTCCTGGCCAAGTCGATCCGTGCCGGACCGGCAGCAACAACCCCGGGATCGGGTGACGACGGCAGCGTCCGGAAAGCGGTGAGACAAGCGTTGCAAAAGATGACCCCGGGGGATGATGTGGAAGCGTTCCTAGCGGTGTTTGAGCGGGTGGCCGAGCGGGAAAAACTGCCGACCCCCCAGTGGGCTGAGGTATTGTCGCCCTATCTGACGGGGGAGCCCCAAAAAGCGTACCTGGACCTCTGTACCGAGGACGCCTTAGAATATGCGACCCTGAAAGCCGAAATACTTGCTCGGATGGGGGTGAATACCTATGTACGGGCTCAGCGGGTAAATCAGTGGTTCTATGAGGAAGCCAAACCCGTACGCTCACAGGCCTATGACTTGTTGCATCTCGTAAAAAAGTGGTTGCAGCCTGACACTCTGAGCCCGGCGCAAATGGTGGAAAGGGTAGTTGTTGATCGTTTTGTGCGCACCTTACCCGTCACCATTCAACGGTGGGTAGGACAGGGCGACCCAAGTACCCTGGACCAATTAGTGGGCCTGGTAGAGCGGCATGTGGCTACGCAGGACTTGATACGGGACACTGAGACTTTGCGTACCGCCCGTCGGTCCGGCCCCTCCAAGCCTAGGGCCAAGGACCCACCGCTGACACTGGTGCGGGAGTCCGCTACCGTCCCGTCTGAGGCCGCACCCTCCGTCCCTGAGGTCCGGAAGGCTATGTACCCTAAACGACAACTCGTCAAGGGGGTTTCCTTCCCTATTAGATGTTGGCGGTGCCAGCGGGTGGGACATATGGAAGCCCAGTGTCCACTCACCACGGAGCCCATGGATTGTGGGGTTACCCGGCGGGGTTCAATGTATGCTCAGGTGGTGTGTACCACTGACCACGTCTCCCCAGAGACTGAGCCCCACTTGTGCCAAATACAGGTGAATGGATGTCCGGTTACAGGCTTGTTGGATTCCGGAAGCTTAGTGACCCTTGTGCGATCAACCCTAAGGGCTAAAGTAAAGGCCACAGGACGTACCGTGGGGGTGGTTTGCATACATGGGGACCGCCGAGACTATCCCACGGGGATTGTCACCATCACAGCACCTTGCGGTCAGGTGCAACATGAGGTGGGACTTATTAACTCTCTTCCCTATGACGTGATCCTAGGAAGGGATCTGCCCTATTTTTGGACTTTATGGAAGGGACCTCCTAAGTCCCCTCAGATATTGGTCAGTCCGTGACCTGAGCCCTACAATCCTGAATCCGGGACGCCTGCCATAGGGGTCCCCATGATAGGGTCAGAGTGTGAACCCGATAGGTCGCCCCTAGAGGTATTGGCAGGAGAGGCTGAGACGGTCGAGCCCATCCCGGACTTGGAGGCATCCCCGGATACGTTTGGGACAGCCCAACTCCAGGACCCCACATTAATACATGCCCGGAATCGGGTGATAGTAATTGACGGGGTGGCACAGTTGCCCGGTGCCCAGGTAAGGTACCCCCATTTCGCTCTTAAACAGGATTTACTCTACCGGGTAGATGAAATACGGGGCGTGGGGGTAGAGCAGTTGGTGGTGCCCCAGCCGTATCGCCGGTGGGTCCTCGACTTGGCTCATAAACACCTGATGAGTGGCCACCTAGGGGTCAAGAAAACGCAGGAGCGAATATTGCAAAGGTTCTATTGGCCCGGGGTCTTTGGGGAGGTAAAACGGTTCTGCGAAACCTGCCCGGAGTGTCAGCTTACCGCACCACTGGCCCACTTTCGCAGTCCTTGGTACCGTTACCCATTATAGAAGTCCCTTTTGAACGGATAGGGATGGATCTGGTGGGGCCCCTCGTAAAGTCTGCTCGAGGGCACCAACACATCCTAGTGATCGTTGACTATGCCACCCGGTATCCAGAGGCGATACCTCTCAGACATACTGCGGCAAAGCTTATAGCTCGGGAGTTGTTTGCTGTGTTCTGCCGGGTGGGGTTGCCCAAGGAGATCCTTACGGATCAGGGGACCCCATTCATGTCTAAAGTGACCAAAGAACTATGCCGGCTACTCCAGATCAAGCAGTTGCGTACATCTGTGTATCATCCTCAGACGGATGGGTTAGTAGAACGATTCAATAAAACCCTGAAAACCATGCTAAAAAGGGTGATCTCCAAAGACGGGAAAGACTGGGATATGATGCTTCCCTATTTGATGTTTGCCATACGAGAGGTGCCACAGGCATCCACGGGGTTTTCGCCTTTTGAGTTGTTATACGGGCGACATCCCCGGGGATTGTTAGACCTGGCAAAGGAAACATGGGAGCAGGAGCCCACCCCCCATAAGAGTGTGATTGAACACATTTTAGGAATGCAGAACCGCATAAGCGCAGTCATGCCAATTGTGAAGGAGCATTTACAGGAGGCTCAGGCCGCGCAAAGCGGCCGCTACAATAGACAAGCCACCGTGCGGACCTTTAAACCCGGAGATCGGGTGTTGGTATTGATCCCCACGGCGGAGAGTAAATTCCTGGCTCAGTGGAAAGGCCCCTACGAGATAAAGGAAAGAGTCGGGGTGGTCAACTATAAAGTATTGCAGCCCGGTAGGCGGAAACCTGAACAAATATACCATGTCAACCTATTAAAACCGTGGCAGGAACGGGAAAGCCTGATGGTTGATTTTTCCCCATCTCCCTCCTCTTCGGGTCGTGCAAACCCGGCTCCAGCAACCTCTGCAGAGGACGAACCAGAAGTAAGGATTGGAGAAGCCCTCACCAAGCAACAGAGGCGAGAGGTCAGACGGCTGGTTCAGCAGAACCCCGATGTCTTCTCCGAGTTGCCGGGTAGGACCAGTCTGATACGACATGACATTGTCACCGAGCCCCACCTGAAGGTTCGCCTGAAGTCATACCGCGTACCGGAGGCTCGAAGACAAGCCATATCAGAGGAAGTGAAGACAATGCTACGCCTGGGGGTCATCGAAAAATCCCGGAGTGAATGGGCTAGTCCCATTGTCCTAATACCAAAACCCGATGGCTCCTTAAGATTCTGTAATGACTTTAGGAGATTGAACGAAATATCCAAGTTCGATCTCTATCCCATGCCGCGGGTGGATGAGCTGATTGATAGGCTGGGACAGGCGCGATATTTTACGACGCTCGACCTGACCAAGGGGTACTGGCAGGTGCCACTTACGGAGTCCGCCAAGGAGAAAACCGCTTTTGTTACACCAGAGGGTCTCTTCCACTATGTTGTCTTGCCTTTTGGGTTACATGGCGCTCCGGCCACGTTCCAGAGGTTGATGGACTTGGTGCTGGAACCCCACCAGGCGTATGCATCAGCGTACCTTGATGACATCATTATTTACAGCTCTGAGTGGCAGACCCACTTGGAACAGGTACAAGCGGTGGTGGACGCGCTTCGAACAGCCGGATTGACAGCCAATCCCAAGAAATGTGCGTTGGGACTCACGGAAGCCCGCTACTTAGGCTACGTGATAGGCCAAGGAGTGATTAAGCCCCAAATTAACAAGGTTGAGGCGATCCAGAAGTGGCCTAGACCCCTGACCACGAAGCAGGTTAGGGCCTTCCTGGGTATCGTGGGGTACTACAGGAGGTTTGTCAAAGATTTTGCGGGACTATCAGCCCCCTTGACGGACCTTCTCAAAGGCAAGAAGTCCGTCATGGTGCGCTGGACTTCGCAGGCCGAGGACTCCTTCCGGGCCCTAAAAGGGGTCTTGTGCGGACAGCCCGTTCTTGTAAACCCTGATTTCCGGAAGGAGTTCATAGTACAGACTGACGCCTCGGAGGTCGGCCTGGGGGCAGTGCTGTCTCAGGTGGTTCAGGGGGAGGAACACCCCGTCACCTTCTTAAGTAGGAAGCTCACCCCTCCCGAGCGGAATTATAGCGTAGTGGAGAAGGAGTGCCTGGCGATCAAGTGGGCCTTGGAGTCCCTACGCTATTACCTGCTGGGACGGCAGTTTCGCTTGGTGACGGATCACTCTCCTCTGGTCTGGATGAGGTCCGCCAAGGAACGGAATGCCCGGGTTACCCGGTGGTTCCTTTCTCTACAGAACTTCCGGTTTACGGTTGAACACCGGGCCGGTAGGTTGCAGGGCAACGCCGATGCCTTGTCCCGCGGCCCGTGTTTGCTGGCAGGAGTTCAACCCCGCTCGCTTGAACTGAGGGGGGGGTATGTGAGACTGTGACCGGGATTATCTATGACGGCCGGTACGTCTCGCCCCGGTTGTGCTCACTCCATGATGGAAAGTAACTCCACTCCGGGGTTAATGCTGTTTCCCTACAGGGTTAAAAAGGAAACAGAAAGATGGGCGGGGGAGCTTAGTGTGTGAGGGAGTGAACACAACTCCCTGAGTTTGCTGCCGGAGAGGCCATGTGTACTGTTGTGGACTGTTGTTTGACTATTAAACCGGATGCTGTGAACCTTGATGCCTGGATCCTGTGTCTTCTGCTGTGCAGCCGACCACGCTACCTCACAATATATAGATATATATATATATATATCTATATATATCTATATATATATACGGTATATATATATATATATATATATATATATAAAATTAGTATTATCATTTTGGTAATTTACCACTTTTTCTTGTGAAAAGAAAAATAAAAAAAATAAAAGATTTTTCTGGAGACTTTTCTTTAAAATATGGTGAACGTATTAGTTTTCCTGAATGAGCTATTTATAGAGTCTTAAAGGAAAATTAGCTAGTTATCACTACCTGGTAGAAATAACCACCCATTAACTCATTATCCAACCCTTTAACAAACATTGCCGTATAACCAAAAATGAATGCTAGAAACTCATAAACAGTTAGCCTGTTTTGGGGTATTTGCCCCTCAGCAGAACAGAGTCTGACTCATGAGGGAAATAATAGTTTTAATTTGAGAGACCAGCTAAGCTTGGAGTCATACAGGTAATGTTCCATGGTTGAAAACTATGCAAATAAGCTCTCTAGCTGAGTCAAAGAAACTATCTCGCAATAAACCAGACTTTGCTCTACACTGATGAGGGGCAAACAGCCCAAAACAGCTTTTCTGTAAATGATTTTCTGTCTCAGTATTTTTCTTTGGCCATGTAGAAAGGCTTGACAAATAGCTGGATCAGTATTGGGGCGAGAAAAGTAAATGTAAACATAAAACTTAACTTTTACTGTAATAACATATAAAAATGAACTTCCGTTCATAGACGTGAGTTAAAAACAGGGTGACATTAATCCAATCACTCATATAGACACCCTATGGGTCCAAAGATATCAGATGAGACCCAAATAGTATACGCTACCTTAGCTTGCTTGAAGTGAATGGACGGCCGTACCACCTCAACCACTGTATCAGGCTAAGATAGAAGCATCATGTACACACAACACAGTTTGTTATATTCTGAACCCCCAACCTTAGGGGAAAAAATTCATGTGTGTGTATCACAAAGGATACTCATAAAAGGAGAACCATACAAAACAGTAGTCCCTATAATTGGGAATGGTCTCACCACATCCCGAGATGCACGGCGGGCATAATATGTAGAGTACCGGCTCCGTAGGGGGGGCTGTCACTCAGCGCTTTAAATCCCAAAAACGGCCGGTTATACCATATCAGGCAAATAACAGTAGGCTCCCACTCCCAACGTTTCAATATGGATCATCAGGGGAGTCCAGGTGGGATATCAGTAGCGGACGTCACTATGTCATTACCGTCCACAGGTGCCCGACTCACTACAATAGCAATAAACAATAATCAGAAAAAAGCCCAGGGAACTGATAGTAAACCGCATACCACTAGGTTGTAATAACTCACCGCTCACTGGCGTGTCTCCAGCCTCATTCAAACTAGCCGCGCTTGACATCCGGAAGAGCATTCCAGATATAGCCCGGCGCATGCACGGAATGGCTGGGTTGGCGTGACGTGTACTCCCATAACACCCCTGACCGGAAGTTACGCGTCATCCGGGCTACGTCGCTGAAGTGACGTGGCCGTCCTCACCCGATGTCGTCACATCCGGGTGAGTGGAACGCAGGCATATCCATTGTATGGAAGCGGCTATAGCGCTACCATAGCAACCATAACACCGTGTGTAACCGCCGCGTTCATATTTGTGAAGGAAAGGACATAAAGGAACAAGTCCAAAAAACAAATGCCAATGTATATAAGCTATGTCATAGGTCAGGTATATATAAACACACAGGGCACTAAGCCAATAGGCCATATGGATGTAGACTGAATTATGGGGATGAAGGGGAGAGGAGGAGAAATACAGGGTCAGCGGTTTAGTGTGCACCTTAGAATCTCCGCTGACCTCGGTTTGATGATCTTGTCTTACCACCCCCTCTCCCCACAGCTGCCCTGGTGGTCGCCCCCTCGGGATTAGCCTCCCTTTCTCCGCTATACAGGTTTTCCATTACACGTCTTATTTTGTATTTTGTATTTCACCTCCTCTCCCCTTCATCCCCATAATTCAGTATGGAAGCTATAGCCGCTTCCATACAATGGATATGCCTGCGTTCCACTCACCCGGATGTGACGACATCGGGTGAGGGCGGCCACGTCACTTCAGCGACGTAGCCCGGATGACGCGTAACTTCCGGTCAGGGGTGTTATGGGAGTACACGTCATGCCAACCCAGCCATTCCGCGCATGCGCCGGGCTATATCTGGAATGCTCTTCCGGATGTCAAGCGCGGCTAGTTTGAATGAGGCTGGAGACACGCCAGTGAGCGGTGAGTTATTACAACCTAGTGGTATGCGGTTTACTATCAGTTCCCTGGGCTTTTTTCTGATTATTGTTTATTGCTATTGTAGTGAGTCGGGCACCTGTGGACGGTAATGACA
This sequence comes from Anomaloglossus baeobatrachus, assembly GCF_048569485.1. Lineage (NCBI taxonomy): Eukaryota > Metazoa > Chordata > Amphibia > Anura > Aromobatidae > Anomaloglossus > Anomaloglossus baeobatrachus. Next base: position 423,050,804 of record NC_134357.1, read on the forward strand.
TAGTGACGTCCGCTACTGATATCCCACCTGGACTCCCCTGATGATCCATATTGAAACGTTGGGAGTGGGAGCCTACTGTTATTTGCCTGATATGGTATAACCGGCCGTTTTTGGGATTTAAAGCGCTGAGTGACAGCCCCCCCCTACGGAGCCGGTACTCTACATATTATGCCCGCCGTGCATCTCGGGATGTGGTGAGACCATTCCCAATTATAGGGACTACTGTTTTGTATGGTTCTCCTTTTATGAGTATCCTTTGTGATACACACACATGAATTTTTTTCCCTAAGGTTGGGGGTTCAGAATATAACAAACTGTGTTGTGTGTACATGATGCTTCTATCTTAGCCTGATACAGTGGTTGAGGTGGTACGGCCGTCCATTCACTTCAAGCAAGCTAAGGTAGCGTATACTATTTGGGTCTCATCTGATATCTTTGGACCCATAGGGTGTCTATATGAGTGATTGGATTAATGTCACCCTGTTTTTAACTCACGTCTATGAACGGAAGTTCATTTTTATATGTTATTACAGTAAAAGTTAAGTTTTATGTTTACATTTACTTTTCTCGCCCCAACACTGATCCAGCTATTTGTCTGATCTTCCTGTGGATCCTCTGTATTGTATATTGCTATATTATCATGTAGAAAGGCTTGCTAAACGGTTGGACATTCAATTGTAAGGCTATGTTCACACACTGCGTTTTTTACCTGCGTTTTTGGTCCGTTTTTGCTGCAGAAATTTCTTGAGAAATTCTTGTAACCTTTCTGCAGACATTCCCCAGCAAAACCTATGGCAAAAAAAATTAGCTGTGCACACACTACGTTTTTTTCTTAAAATTCTTTCAGTAGATTTTCTTAAGAAAAAGAATGAGCATGTCACTTCTTTTCTGCAGCTAACTGCGTTATTTGCCATAGATAATTGGCACAATAACGCAGGGAACAACCAGCGGTAAAAACGCACCGAAAACGCACTGAAAACGCACCAAAAACGCACCGAAAACGCGGCAAAAACGCAGGTGCGTTTTTGGCACGTTTTTTAACGCAGGTGCACAATCCTTCACTCTTAAGAAATTTCTTAAGAAATTTTCTTAAGAAAAATAATTTTTCTAGTGTGAACATAGCCTAAGGGAGATAGTTGAGATGAGCAAATCGATTCTAAAAGAATCAAATTTTACAAATTTGCTGATTCCAGAAAATCAAAGGATTTGAGGATGTGATTCAAATGGGCCTGTAAGAGATTAAAAACAGTAAACAATCATAATCACCTAGCCCCTTACCTATTCCTGCCACTGTAGCTCCATGCCGTCCCTCTGCTCGTTTTCCAGCACCGGTCTCCTCTCCACTCTTCCCCGGCAGTCTTGATGGTGGCTAAGTTTTGACGCATGGCATGATCTCATGACATCATAATATGCGTCACCCTATGCAGTTGTCTAAATGCCATGATCTCAAAACGTGCACTGATGTTTAGCCACCGCCGGAAGTGCAAGTGAAGAGGAGACCAGCTCAAGAAAGGAGAAGGGCCCTTAGGAAACCAGTAGACGACTGTCGGGGAACGGAGGTTATTCGATTCATATCCAATATATTCCATTGAAAACGAATGTGTCAAATTCAAATTTTGTCATATTCATTCATCTCTAATAGCTTCTGCTACCTCTCCTAGGTGGTATTTTAGAGAGAGTTTGTATCCCTCTGCGACAGAGCTAATTTTCATACATAGATCATTGCCGTTTTAGTGTGTTTTAATGTCTTCTTTATTAGATTAGGTCACAGAACGATCACGTTATTTATTTTATACTTACATTGGAGCAATATATATCTCAGCATTAAAAGCAGACCCATCCGTCACTCTGTGTCCCAGTGGAGCTCACAATCCAATCTACCATTTTCTTAGTCACATACACACTATATTCAATATTATATTAGCTAATAAATATCCCAGTGTCATTTTAAAGTGTGGGGAGAAAAAAAACTAAGTACATGGAGGAAACCTATGGCAGCAAATGGATAACTCACATAAATTCTATAAAGAAGCTCAATTTAGTAAAAGCTGTATAAGGCCTGAAACACACTTCCGTTAACAACCCGCACGTGCCGCAAGACACGTATTTACCCTGCGTGTTGCGTGTGGTAAGTACGTGTCTCGGGTACGTGCAGTCCAAGTGTGTTCTACGTGTGCTATCCGCGATAGCACACGTAGAGCCTGTAATTTGCATACTCACGTGGTCCGCGCTGCTGTCCGTGGTGCTGATCTTCGGTCTCCAGCCCTGCCGTCTCCCCGCTGTTGCTGCTGCCGGCCGCAGTGAAGTAGATATTAAATGAGCATAGTGAGCGGCGGTCGGCAGCAAGTGGCAGCAGCGGCAGAGACAGGAGGGCTGGAGAAGGTGAGTTAATGTGGGTTTTTTTTTTCACTGACACGTGTGTTTTCTCCGGCGCGTGTCACACGGGACCGCATCCACACTACATCCGTGTGGTACGGGTGCGGGCCGTGTAACACCCGTGCTGCCAGAGAAAACGTGGACATGTCAGCGTATAGAAAAACGCACACACGTACAAACGCACACGGACACACGTTCCGTGTGGATTTACTTGTGTCTGCCTGCTACAATAGGGTAACAATGCTGAACGTGTCTCCATGCCGCCAGTACATGCAAAAAATGGCAAACACGTACCGGCGGCACGGATGTGTGTCGGACGCCTAAAGGAGGGAGACAAAAAGAAACTTCCCATCAAGATGAGCATCATTTCTACGAATATGTCTTTTTATAGATCTCATATTCTGTAAAACTTACCTTGTGGTATAAGTTATACACTTAAAATGAGAATTCATGAACAAGTCCGACTCCTTACCTAAAAAAGTAAAGATCTATCATGTATACACAATAGCATGAATCACTGAACTAGTCATAATGAAGGAGCAGGAGTTTGAAGCCAGCTATGTAGTGTGCAGGCACGTTGCATTCAAGCTCAAACCTTGCTCACTGCTACATGTCTACATTACAGGCTTGTACCCCTAGAGCCTGAAATCAGAAAAAGGAGCCGGTAATCCCCCGCACGCATCGAGACTGCCTCATTCCTCTCTGCATGAATAGAGTCAGTAGGCTATATTGACTCTCTAATCCTTAGATTATGTCTCCCCATTGGGCACATGTAAAACGAGTACAAGGAGGGAGAATATGTACATGCATTTAGATTATCCCAGCTGATGGTAACTTTACAGGAAAGTGCACATTCATTAAGAAAGAGCCCTTAAAGATATAGAGCTGGACTTACTAAACAATTACTAAATTTACTGTTTCTCTACTGAGTACATATGTAGAAAAAATATTATCCAAAACATGGTAGAAGGTGCCACCCAAATTCCTATGTGAAGAGTTAGTGAGCATGTGCTCTATTACCTGCCCACAGGAGTGGTAGTCACACATGTTCACTACTGCTTAATTTGTTATTGGCTCTTAAGGCCGCTTTACACGCAGCGACATCGCTAATGAGATATCGTTGGGGTAACGAAATTCGTGACGCACATCCGGCCTCGTTAGCGACGTTGTTGCGTGTGACACTTACCAGCGACCGCTAACGATCCGAAAAATGCCAAAAATCGTTGCTTGTTGACACATCGGTCGTTTCTCAAAAATCGTTGCTCATTTGGTACGCAGGTTGTTCGTCATTCCTGAAGCAGCACACATTGCTACGTGTGACACCCCGGGAACGACAAACAATAGCGTACCTGTGTCCTTCGGCAACAAGGTGGGAGTGACGTTAATGCGGCTGCTCTCCGCCCCTCCGCTTCTATTGGTGGCCTGCTGTGTGACGTCGCTGTGACGCCGCACGAACCTCCCCCTTAAAGAGGTTGTTCGCCGGCCACAGCGACGTCGTTAGGAAGGTAAGTTCGTGTAACGCGTACTAGTGATATTGTTCGCCATGGCCAGCAATTTGCCAGTGACGCACAAACGACGGGGGTAGGTGCATTCGCTAGCGACATCGCTAACGATGTCACAGCGTGTAAAGCGGCCTTTATGCCCTCCCCCATTCTCTCGATCAGTGAGGGGCATACTGGTGTCACAAGGAGATTTTTGCAGGCATCGTCAACTGTCACGGCGGCATCAGAATCTGTGGAAACTAGAGATTCTGGCACTCTGCGTGCTAACTTCTCTGATGTCTGTGATCATCACAGGGAGACACTGGCATGGAACCACAGACTTAAGCTGGTGTCACACTAAACGACAGCGACAACGACGTCGCTGTTACGTCACCATTTTCGGTGACGTAACAGCGACCTTGTAAGTCGCTGTTATGATCGCTGCTTAGCTGTCAAACACAGCAGAAGCAGCGATCATAAGGTCGCTGTGCTACATGTTCAGAGAGCAGGGAGCCGCGCTTAGCGCTGGCTCCTTGCTCTCCTGCAGCACACATCGGGTTAATTAACCCGATGTGTGCTGCAGCTACATGTCACAGTTCAGAGAGCAGGGAGCCGCGCTTAGCGCTGGCTCCTTGCTCTCCTGCAGCACACATCGGGTTAATTACCCGATGCGTACTGCAGCCACATGTCACAGTGCAGGAGCCGGCACTGGCAGCAAGAGCGGAGGCTGGTAACCAGCGTAAACATCGGGTAACCAGGGAAAGGTCTTCCCTTGGTTACCCGATGTTTACGCTGGTTACAGCTTACCGCAGCTGCCAGTGCCGGCTCCTGATCGCTTCATTTCGTCGCTCTCTCGCTGTCACACACAGCGATGTGTGTGTCACAGCGGGAGAGTGACGACCAAAAAATGAAGCTGGACATTCAGCAACGACCGGCGACCTCACAGCAGGGGCCAGGTCGTTGCTGGATGTCACACACAGCGACAGCGACGGGACGTCGCTGCAACGTCACAGAAAATGGTGACGTAGCAGCGACGTCGTTGTCGTCGTCGTTATGTGTGACACCAGCTTTAGGCAGGCTAGCAAGAGTTAATCTCTAGTGTCAAGTATCTCTAGTATCTTTGATCACATGCTGTGGGGGAGCCAGTCACCTTCACTTACCTCCAATATATCCTGGCTGGACTATTTCATTAATGCCAGGTATATAGTGGGTACGGAAAGTATTCAGACCCCTTTAAAATTTTCACACCTTGTTTCATTGCAGCCATTAGGTAAATTCAAAAAAGTTCATTTTTTTCTCATTAATGTGCACTCTGCATCCCATCTTCACAGAAAAAAACAGAAATGTAGAATTTTTTGCAAATTTATTAAACAAGAAAAACTGAAATATCACATGGTCTTAAGTATTCAGACCCTTTGCTCAGTATTGAGTAGAAGCACCCTTTTGAGCTAGTACAGCCTTGAGCTAGTACAGTCTTCTTGGGAATGATGCAACAAGTTTTTCACACCTGGATTTCGGGATCCTCTGCCATTATTCCATGCAGATTCTCTCCAGTTCCATTAGGTTGGATGGTGAACGTTGGTGGACAGCCATTTTCAGGTCTCTCCAGAGATGCTCAATTGGGTTTAGGTCAGGGCCTGGCTGGGCCAGTCAAGAATGGTCACAGAGTTGTTCTGAAGCCACTCCTTTGTTATTTTAGCTGTGTGCTGTGGTCATTGCTTTGTTGGACGGTGAACCTTCGGCTAAGTCTGAGGGCCAGAGCACTCTGAAAGAGGTTTTCTTCCAGGAGATCTCTGTGCTTGGCCGCATTAATTTTTCCTTCAATTGTAACCAGTTGTCCTGTCCCTGAAGCTGAAAAACACCCCCATAGCATGATACTGCGACCACATTTCACTGTTGGGATTGTATTGGGCAGGTGATGAGCAGTGCATGGTTTTCTCCACACATACCGCTTATCAGACCAGAGAATCTTATTTCTCAAAGTTTGGTAGTCCTTCATGTGTTTTTTTGCAAACTCTATGCGGGCTTTCATATGTTGTGCACTGAGGAGAGGTTTCCATAAAGGCCCGACTGGTGGAGGGCTGCTGTGATAGTTGACTTTGTGGAACTTTCTCCCATCTCCCTAGTGCATCTCTGGAGCTGAACCATAGTGATCTTGGGGTTCTTCTTTACCTCTCTCACCAAGCTCTTCTCCCACGATTGCTCAGTTTGGCTGGACGGCCAGGGCTAGGAAGAATTCTGGTGGTCCCAAACGTCTTCCATTTAAAGATTATGGAGGCCTCTGTGCTCTTAGGATCCTTGAATACTGCAGACATTATTTTATAACCTTGGCCATATCTGTGCCTTGCCACAATTCTGTTTCTGAGCTCCTTGGGCAGTTCCTTTTGACCTCATGATTCTCATTTTGGTCTGACATGCACTGTGAGCAGGGTGGTCTAATACAGATAGGACTTGATATGGAAAGGCACACACCTATCAGTTTAATTAAACACAGCTGGACTCCAATGAAAGAGTAGAACCATGTCAAGGGGGATCACAAGGAAATGGACAGCATGTGACTTAAATATGAGTGTCTGAGCAAAGGGTCTGAATACTTATGACCATGAATTATTTCAGTTTTTCTTGTTTAATAAATTTGCAAAAATTTCTACATTTCTGTTTATTTCTGTCAAGATGGGGTGCAGTGTACATTAATTAGAAAAAATGAACTTTTTTGAATTTACCAAATGGCTGCAATGAAACAAAGAGTGAAAAATTAAAGGGGTCTGAATACTTTCCGTACCTACTGTAGCTTACCTATACTGGTTTGGTGAGGTGTTGTGATTCAGACTTACTGGTGATTCTTGTGCATTATTGCTGTGAGCGGTTGTGGTGTTAACCGTTCTTGCCTTTCTGCCTTCCTGCTCTAGCTTTTCTCCTGTTTATTCCTGTGAGTTTGCAGTGTGTCTGAGTTTTGGTTTTCCCTTGTCTCTCTTAATCTGTGTTTCCATCACACTCCTGCCCCTTCTTTTCATGGAAAGTAACAGATTAGATCTGGTCAGGAGAATAGTAAAGCACAGAACTCCGACGTCTCCACCTTCAGGGGTAATCAGGAGGTCAAGGATAGCTTAGGGTCCCCTAGTATGAGGGACATTCTAGAAACACCTGTCCCTCGCTATCCTGCAATCACATCATGGCAACTGGACAGACCAGTAGTGGTCATATCTGTATTACCGATCCTGTGGCTGGGCAAGATATGTGTTATGATCCGTAACCATCGAAGATCACCATAAATCATTGGTAAAAAGGTGACAAGAGCATTGGCAACTAATCTGGCCGCCATACCCTTACTAACCATCAACACTAGAAGTAGCTGAGGGGTGAACTAACATCCTATGCACTTCGGACCCAGCCGGAGACGCTAGCTATCCTAAAGGAAGGAAAGATGAATAACTCTCTGCCTCAGAAATAGACCGTAAAGGTATAGCAAGCCACCCACATTCAAAGACTGCGGTGATATAGGAATACATAACACACAGATAGATGATAGGATTAGCAAAGGTGAGGCCCCACTGACTAAATAGAACAGGATAGGAAAGGGGCTGATGGTGGCCAGAGAAAAACCCTACAAAAACCCAAATTCCTGATAGTACAAAAAAGCCCTCAGATCGCTGGATCTGAACTCCGTCCTATACCAGGCGCTCTTGTCGTACCAATGAACAGAAAGCAGGAACCATTACACATTCAAGAAGCAACAAACACATGGACTTATAGGAGCAATACTCCAAACATAGCTGCAGGGAGCTTCCCAGCTAAGCAACTGAGAGGGAAGATTCCTGCTTGCAAATAACCTGAAAACAACCACAGTAAATGACAAACTCAGATAAGAGCAAAAAGAACAAAACAACATAAGAAAGAACCAAGCACTTATCTGGGGTAGATGTGGTCTGGAGCAGCATGAGAAGGCTGGAAAACTAAACAACAAATGACATCCGACTCAGAATGCTAACAGACCAAGGTTTAAATAGGCAGAGAGTTAGCAATGGAAACGCCCATTGCTCAAACACACCTGGTCTCTGTCCAAACCATTCCTGGCCACAAGAGGGAGCCTCACAGCAGCAATAGCATAACTGACATTCACAACAGATACAGTGCCTACAAGTAGTATTCAACCCCCTGCAGATTTAGCAGGTTTACACATTCGGAATTAACTTGGCATTGTGACATTTGGACTGTAGATCAGCCTGGAAGTGTGAAATGCACTGCAGCAAAAAAGAATGTTATTTCTTTTTTTATTTTTTTTATTTTTTTTTAAATTGTGAAAAGTTTATTCAGAGGGTCATTTATTATTCAACCCCTCAAACCACAAGAATTCTGTTTGGTTCCCCTAAAGTATTAAGAAGTATTTCAGGCACAAAGAACAATGATCTTCACATATTTGGATTAATTCTCTCTTTCTCCAGCCTTTTCTGACTAATTAAGACCCTCCCCAAACTTGTGAACAGCACTCATACTTGGTCAACATGGGAAAGACAAAGGAGCATTCCAAGGCCATCAGAGACAAGATCGTGGAGGGTCACAAGGCTGGCAAGGGGTGCAAAACCCTTTCCAAGGAGTTGGGCCTACCTGTCTCCACTGTTGGGAGCATCATCCGGAAGTGGAAGGCTTATGGAACTACTGTTAGCCTTCCATGGCCTGGACAGCCTTTGAAAGTTTCCACCCGTGCCGAGGCCAGGCTTGTCCGAAGAGTCAAGGCTAACCCAAGGACAACAAGGAAGGAGCTCCGGGAAGATCTCATGGCAGTGGGGACATTGGTTTCAGTCAATACCATAAGTAACGTACTCCACCGCAATGGTCTCCGTTCCAGACGAGCCCGTAAGGTACCTTTACTTTCAAAGCGTCATGTCAAGGCTCGTCTACAGTTTGCTCATGATCACTTGGAGGACTCTGAGACAGACTGGTTCAAGGTTCTCTGGTCTGATGAGACCAAGATCGAGATCTTTGGTGCCAACCACACACGTGACGTTTGGAGACTGGATGGCACTGCATATGACCCCAAGAATACCATCCCTACAGTCAAGCATGGTGGTGGCAGCATCATGCTGTGGGGCTGTTTCTCAGCCAAGGGGCCTGGCCATCTGGTCCGCATCCATGGGAAGATGGATAGCACGGCCTACCTGGAGATTTTGGCCAGGAACCTCCACTCCTCCATCAAGAATCTTAAGATGGGTCGTCATTCCATCTTCCAACAAGACAATGACCCAAAACACACAGCCAAGAAAACCAAGACCTAGTTCAAGAGGGAAAAAATCAAGGTGTTGCAGTGGCCTAGTCAGTCTCCTGACCTTAACCCAATTGAAAACTTGTGAAAGGAGCTCAAGATTAAAGTCCACATGAGACACCCAAAGAACCTAGATAACTTGGAGAAGATCTGCATGGAGGAGTGGGCCAAGATAACTCCAGAGACCTGTGCCGGCCTGATCAGGTCTTATAAAAGACGATTATTAGCTGTAATTGCAAACAAGGGTTATTCCACAAAATATTAAACCTAGGGGTTGAATAATAATTGACCCACACTTTTATGTTGAAAATGTATTAAAATTTAACTGAGCAACATAACTTGTTGGTTTGTAAGATTTATGCATCTGTTAATAAATCCTGCTCTTGTTTGAAGTTTGCAGGCTCTAACTTATTTGCATCTTATCAAACCTGCTAAATCTGCAGGGGGTTGAATACTACTTGTAGGCACTGTATGTTATTTATGAGCTAACGCCTTTATCTTACCAGCCATACTATACAATACTGAAGATTGTTAAAAATAAATGTCAATGACCTCTCCCAAAATGTAGGGGCAGATGCCAAAACTGAAGGTGTTTTCCAGAGTCTGTAATATTTATGAAATATTTTTAACCCTAGAATGCATACCTGCGGCCTCGCAAGCCTGCTAGGTTACTTGTTTTCTATGGTAGGTTTCTATGGTTGCGCGTTCTATGGTTAAGATACTTTAGGTAATCAATAATTGATTAGCACTCCAACAAGTAGCTGAATAAAGAGGCCATCAGAGTCATATCTTCATCAGGAACAGTGTTGTACATACAGTACTGGTACTGCAGTTTGTGTGCTGTGTCTAGATAAGAATGAAGGGGAGTGCCTGCAGCAGTCAGGCTACCTCTGATCAGATAGTAATGGTCTATCTTAAGTATCACAGTGACATTCTCATGGGCTGCCAGTCGTAGATCTAATACAACCCCTGGCAAAAATTAAGGAATCATCTGGCTCTGAGGATGTTTATTCAATTGTTTACATTTGTTTAAAAATAAGTAGATCACAGACATGGCACAAAACTAAAGTAATTTCAAATGTCAACTTTCTGGCTTTAAGAAACACTAAAAAAAATCATGAAAACATAATGTGCTTGCCAGTAATGGTTACTTTTCAAGACCAAACGGGGAAAAAAATTATGGAATCACCCTGTAAATTTTCATTCCCAAAACTAACACCTGCATCAAGTAAGATCTGCTCATTAGTCTGCATCTAAAAAGGAGTGATGACACCTTGGAATGCTGTTGCACGAAGTGGACTGACATGAATCATAGCTCCACCATGAGAGTTGTCAATTGAAACAAAGGAGAGGATTATCAAACTCTTAAAAGAGGGTAAATCATCATGCAATGTTGCAAAAGATGTTGGTTTTTCACAATCAGCTGTGTCTAAAATTTGGACCAAATACAAACAACATGGGAAGGTTGTTAAAGGCAAACCTACTTGTAGACCAAGGAAGACATCAAAGCGTAAAGACAGGAAACTTAAAGCAATATGTCTCCAAAACAGGAAATGCACAAAAAAACAAATGAGGGACGAATGGGAGGAAACTGAAGTCAATGTCTGTGACTGAACTGTAAGAAACCGCCTAATGGAAATGGGATTTACATACAGAAAAGCTAAAGAATAAAAAGATGACTGCCTGAAGAGAACATGTAAATTTCCACAGTCATTGATGATATGGGGCTGCATGTCAGGTATAGGCACTGGGGAGATGGCTGTCATTACATCTTCAATAAATGCCCAAGTTTACATTGAAATTTTGGACAGTTTTCTTATCCCATCAATTGAAAGGATATTTGGGGATCATGAAATCATTTATCAAGATGATAATGTATCCTGCCATAGAGCAAAAAACTGTGAAAACATTCCTTGAAAGAAGACACATAAGGTCAATGTCATGGCCTGCAAATAGTCCGGATCTCAAACCAATTGAAAATCTTTGGTGGAAGTTGAAGAAAATAGTCCATGACAAGGCTCCAACCTGCAAAGCTGGTCTGGCAACAGCAATCAGAGAAAGTTGGAGCCAGATTGATGAAGAGTGCTGTTTGTCACTCATTAAGTCCATGCCTCAGAGACTGCAAGCTGTTCTAAAAGCAAGAGGTGATGCAACAAAGTACTAGAGATGTATTGGAGTGTTCTTTTGTTTGTTTGTTTTTTATGATTCCATCATTTTTTCCACCTGTTTGGTCTTGAAAAGTAACCGTTACTGGCTAGCACATTATGTTTTCTTTTTTTTTTTAGTGTTTCTTAAAGCCAGAAAGTTGACATTTGAAATTACTTTTTTTTTAGTTTTGTGCCATGTCTGCGATCTGCTTTTTTTTTTTTAAAAAAAAAAAAAAAAAAAAGTAAACAACTGAATGAAAATCCTCAGAGCCAGGTGAGTCCATAATTTTTGCCAGGGGTTGTAGATACGGCCATATTGTGACTTTTCAACAGCTTTATTAAATGGATTAAGTCAAGTCCTGAATTGCATTGTGGTCCTCTTGCTTATAATGAAATAAATAAAAAAAAGATAGGTGATGAGTCTGAATTTTAGATTGGTGGGAGTCTAACTTTTGGAACCCACTATGATTGGCAGAAAGGGACACTTTTCATCCCTCTTACAATGGAGGGACTGCCACTTAATACATTCTTCATGGGGCTGCCAAAAAAAGCTGAGCACAACACATATTTGGGCAACGGATATTTGGGCATAAAAATGGCCCATTAGAGATAAACTTTCCATGTTCTACAGGTTGGTGCGAGTCTCTCACAATCTTTAGGTTATCACCCATTCTTTGGATAAGTGATAACATCTTCACTAGGCATGATTTTGGATATTATATGGCACTGTGATTTGGAAGCATTATGATAGAATTATTTGGAGTCCTTTTGGACTGCTCACTCTTACTAACTTTTTTCCGAATGGTGGGATTCCTTGGGGTACGCATTACAGTATTCTTTGTAAGCTCATGGTGGTTTTGATCACAGTGTGGCACTGTCGCTGCAGTCTTTCAGGTGTCGTCACACTACGTACTGTATGTAGGTATTAATTTCCTGACATAGTCCTTTCTAAATTTTGCTATGAAAAAGCGTGAAAACCATCTATAAAATAATCCAGTGTTCCCATGACTGACCCATTTATGGAAACAATTATCCTGGCAGTTCTAACTATTTTAGCACTGATAAGTTAATATTAAGCATTAAAAAGCCCCAATGATCGGCACAGACAGCTGCCTCCTAAATGAACCTCTAATTCCATTTTCATTTCTTATATTTAACAGTGAATCCGAAAGCTTAAAATAACAAAGTATTATTACATTTAAAATAAGATGCGTATATAATCTGAGAGTTTGAGATTAAGGATTTACATGTAGAAATCTTTTCTTTTTTTACAAAAGGGACATAGTGATAGTCAGTGACAAAGTAATGGTTACTACTGACTTATATATAACTAAGGTTTAGTAGCACCTGCCCTATCTATGGGTAAAATGTATTTCAGAGATTAATGTGCAATATGTGTGGGTCCAATTGCTGTGACCCAAGTGATGGAACAAAGTGGCAGTGGTGCTAGTACATCTCCTTGATACACGGTGGTTGATCTGCACCACTCTGCATTTTCTGGGCAGCCACATCATGGACAGTCATTGACTATAATAGTGTCACATATGGCTGCTCAGAAAATGCCAAGTCCAGTTATCAGTAGTCAACAACACTTTTCTAGTATTTTTCAAGAATTCAACTGGACATTAGTGGTCACCATTCTCTCTAAGGAACCAGCCCTTTCAAAGGGGTTGTCTAGTTAAAGTAGGTGGTCTCCTTTCCATGGGATAGCTGATAAGTTATTAATCCTTGCAGGTCTTACACTGGGATCCAAACTGATTTGGTGGTTCAGGAAACTTTGGTCCCATTAAAAAGGAGCGGAAGTGCTTATGCCCAACCTGCACTCCATTCATTCCTCATGATGCTGCCAAGTTCTGCACTCTTTTTTTTCCAGCATCCCCATTGAGAATGGCTGGAGCTGTAGTCAGACGTTCGAACTGCTATATTATTTGGTAACGGAGATACATATTCCTCATATGGTTTTAAAAAAAAGTTCTCCATTCGGTGTAGTTCCATAGATTAGACCCCCCATTTCTCAGCAAGTTATTACCTATCTTAGGCCCCCTTCACACGTCCGTGATACACGTGCGTGTTTGGTCCGTTTCCGTATATACCGGAGACACGGCCAAACGTGCACCAATGTTAATCTATGATTGTGGTCACACGTCCGTTATTTCATTATGTCCGTGTGTGCGTGTCCGTGATCCGTATGTGTTTGCGTTTGGCACGGATGCATGTCCGTTATCTGCACGGAGCACGCACACGTGGACACAATGAAAGTCTATGGGTATGTGCACACACGTTAGTAAACACGTATGCATCTACCTATAGTCCGTGTCCGTTTGGTGTTTTTATTTCTAGTGATGTCGGCTATTCTTTCTATTTCTGTGTATGTCCGTCAATCTCCCTGAGTCCGTCGGTCAGTCTCTCTGTCGGTCTCTCTGTCTGTCTGTCCCTCTCTCACAGTCTGTCGGTCAGTTTCCCCCCCTCTCTCATACTTACCGTTCCCCGATCTCCGGCGCAGCGCTGCACGGCATTCACACTGCTGCGGCGGCTTTTACTATTTTGAAAAAGCCGGCCGCCCATTAAACAATCTCCTATTCCCTGCTTTCCCCGCCCACCGGCGCCTATGATTGGTTACAGTGAGACACGCCCCCACGCTGAGTGACAGGTGTCACACTGCACCCAATCACAGCAGCCGGTGGGCGTGTCTATACTGTGCAGTAAAATAAATAAATAAATAATTAAAAAAAAACGGCGTGCGGTTCCCCCCAATTTTAATGCCAGCCAGATAAAGCCATACGGCTGAAGGCTGGTATTCTCAGGATGGGGAGCTCCACGTTATGGGGAGCCCCCCACCCTAACAATATCAGTCAGCAGCCGCCCAGAATTGCCGCATACATTATATGCGACAGTTCTGGGGCTGTACCCGGCTCTTCCCGATTTGCCCTGGTGCTTTGGCAAATCGGGGTAATAAGGAGTTATTGGCAGCCCATAGCTGCCAATAAGTCCTAGATTAATCATGTCAGGCGTCTATGAGACACCCTCCATGATTAATCTGTAAATTACAGTAAATAAACACACACACCTGAAAAAATCCTTTATTAGAAATGAAAACACACACATATACCCTGGTTCACCACTTTAATCAGCCCCAAAAAGCCCTCCATGTCCGGCGTACTCCAGGATGGTCCAGCGTCGCATCCAGCGCTGCTGCATGGAGGTGACCAAAGCTGCAGCAGACACAGCCGCTCCGGTCACCTCCACGCAGCTAATGAAGGCAATAGCGCAATCAGCTGAGCTGTCACTGAGGTTACCCGCTGTCACTGGATCCAGTGACAGCGGGTAGCCTCACTGACAACTCAGCTGATCGCGCAGCTGTCTTCATTAGCTGCGTGGAGGTGAGAGGAGCGGCTGTGTCTGCTGCAGCTCCGGTCACCTCCATGCAGCAGCGCTGGATGCGACGCTGGACCATCCTGGAGTACGCCGGACATGGAGGGCTTTTTGGGGCTGATTAAAGTGGTGAACCAGGGAATGTGTGTGTGTTTTTTATTTCTAATAAAGGATTTTTTCTGGTGTGTGTGTTTATTTACTGTAATTTACAGATTAATCATGGAAGGTGTCTCATAGACGCCTGACATGATTAATCTAGGACTTATTGGCAGCTATGGGCTGCCAATAACTCCTTATTACCCCGATTTGCCAAAGCACCAGGGCAAATCGGGAAGAGCCGGGTACAGCCCCAGAACTGTCGCATATAATGTATGCGGCAATTCTGGGCGGCTGTTGGCTGATATTGTTAGGGTGGGGGGCTCCCCATAACGTGGAGCTCCCCATCCTGAGAATACCAGCCTTCAGCCGTATGGCTTTATCTGGCTGGCATTAAAATTGGGGGGAACCGCACGCCGTTTTTTTTTAATTATTTATTTATTTATTTTACTGCACAGTATAGACACGCCCACCGGCTGCTGTGATTGGGTGCAGTGTGACACCTGTCACTCAGCGTGGGGGTGTGTCTCACTGCAACCAATCATAGGCGCCGGTGGGCGGGGAAAGCAGGGAATAGGAGATTGTTAAATGAGCGGCCGGCTTTTTCAAAATAGTAAAAGCCGCCGCAGCAGTGTGAATGCCGTGCAGGGCTGCGCCGGGGATCGAGGAACGGTGAGTATGAGAGAGGGGGGGAAACTTCAGTCACTCGGGGGATTAGCGGTCACCGGTGAATCCTTCACAGGTGACCGCTAATCAGTACTCGACACAGACAGAGCCGCGGTATGAGGATGAAGTCGGGTGAAGTTCACCCGAGTTCATTCTCATCGCGCAACTCTGTCTGTTGTCAGCCGACATTTATAAACGACATTGTGCATCACACACACGGACATTACACACGGACATTCCAGGTACACATACACGTTAATTCCACACGCACACACGGACGTTCTGCACACAAACACGGCTAGCATACGCAATTCACATAGGTGCCACACGGACCATAAAAACGGACACAAAAACGGGACACGGACCCGAAAAACGGCCCGTAACACACGTGCGTGTTTTTCACGGACGTGTGAAGGGGACCTTAAAGGGTATATGCAGGACTTTTTTAAAAAAGAAAAAATGGGCCTAAGCACTAAGAGGAAGATAGTTGCTACCTACCTGCCTGTGATAATTTTTTTTCCATCGGACAGTCCTTTAAAGGATTGAATTAGTAAATCGAAAGTCTTTCACTGAGCTCATTCTGATGGTAGAGTGTATAACTCTTTTTTTTCTGCTTTTGGACTCTTCTTCAATGACTTATGACCATTTCAAAGTTTTTAGGACCAAAACACGAAAAAAAGCCTATTTAGCATAAAATATTGTAGCAGCTGCATTGGTTTTATATTTATACGCCTTTGTAACATGGCTCGGGGCAGTAGCCATGGTCGAGGTACTCGTTTTCCACATCCCGGCACGCTACAAAAATATAAGGGTTCTGGGGATCCTGGGTGTGAGTGTATGGCAGTGGTGTTACGGTTCAGGATTGTTATGAGTGTGTCACACCCGAGGAAGATCTTGGGCAAGTCTGGAATCAGAAGGTCACAGTGCCTTGTTGCTTGCTGATCCACTACTAGTTTTGGAGTGACATTTACTTGCTTGTTGTACTGTAAGGGTTAAGCACCCTTTCCTCTCTGGCTGCTGTCGGTAGCTTTCATTTCAGGTGTTTTTGCTGCCATTCCTCTTTCCTATATAAAGTCACATGTCATATCATCTGACGTCGGTGATAGAATCTGAAACCTCATTTTCTGGCGGTGCACTTTGGAAGAGCTTGAAGCTGGAAGAAGCTTTTGTCTCATGTCATTTGCAGCTGTGTTGTTAGCTGGATAATAGCTCCTTGGAGTATTTTTTCTTTAGGTGTCAATTAACCCTGTCTGTTTTCCTACCATATTGTTTCTAAATTGTAGAGGCAAGACTAGTGCTCTCGCAGGCCTGCTCAGTGGTCAGAGTGAGTTTCGGGCAAGCAAAGGCTTAGGAACATGTACAGCAATGGGGTGAAAGAACCTAAATAGGGACATAAGGGAGTGCAAGGTATAGCCTCAGGTGAGTGCAGGTGGTGACCCTGCTCCCCTCTCTCTAGCGCCAGGGTCCTCCATTGTATTGTGGCTACAATGTATCTTGTATGTCGCAACACTTGCTGTGGGTTTTCCTGGTACCTGATTAAATCCTGTTAGTCACTGCATGACAAGGATACCTCAATGTTCAGTTCAGACGTGCTTTGCACAGTGCGAGCACCTTTGGACCCCAGGATGAGAAAACCACTAGAGCTTTAAAAAAACAGTCCTTTTTACTTATAACCACATTTAAATACAGGGAGTAATGTAGTGAGTTTGCCATTCTCTTCTACACAGTACAGCGGCATATTTTAAACGGTGACTGACAAACAGTTTTTACTAGAAAAATTACAGGTGAGTAGCCCGGCAACAGGGGTGATTCTATTCTTTAAAAGACTAACATAAGGGAGCTCTTGCTAGCTAATATGGATGAGCGAACCTGAACTGTAATGTTCAGGGTTCAAACCAAACACCTAATGTCCAGTGCTCAAACCCAAACACAGACTTCTCACAGAAGTCTGTGGGCAAGTTGGCACTTCGGATGCTGTTCAGCTGCTGAATAACATAAACAAGCTTTTCGGAAATGGGAAGATGCCTGTATGCTGCTGAGAACAAAAATAAAAAAGTTTAAAAAACGGCTTGCTGTCCCACCTCTTTTTTATCAAAAATAGAAGGCGCCCCAAGCCGTATTTTTACTGATTTATTTATAAATATATAATTCATTTAAACAAGCTTTTCAACATGGGGAAGATGCCTGTATGTTGTTGGGAACCAAATAAATAAAAAAAAAGTAAAAAACAGCTTGCTGTTCCCCCTCTGTTTATCAATAATAGAGGGGGCCCCAAGCTATTTTTTTTACTTATTTATTTATAAATATATAATTTAAAAAAATGGCATGGGGCCCCCACTATTTTTCATAACCAGCCAAGGTACAAGCAGGCAGCTCGGGGCTGGTTATTTGGTTATTTGGCCCTTCCCAGCCTAAAAATAGCAGTCCACAGCCGCCCTATAATTGGTGCATCAATTAGATTCTGTCGCTTTGCTCTGGCCTTTCCCGATTGCCCTGGTGCAGTGTCCATTATGGTAATATTTTTGGGAGTTGATGTCAGCTATGTAATTTCAGCTAGCATCAATCTCAGGGGTTAGTAATGTCTATCAGATACCAGCATTACTAACGTAGTAAGTGAAAAGATAAAAAGACACACACAAAATAGTTTATTTAAATAAAGTCTCCCCCACACTATCTCTCGTTCACTAATTTATTATTTTTAAAAGATCCATGAAGCTCTGACATAATCCATGGTGTACTCATTCCAAGACGACATCCGAATCGATACTCCAACCTATGGAGTTTTGTTCAGAGAACGAGGCGCCATAGGTCACTATTAGAGATAAGCGGTGTTCGAGTCAAACTGTTCGCCCATCTCAAGTTCGACCTGTTTTTGGCGATGTTCAAGTCATTCGACAAACGCAAACACAGCTTCAAGTTCGACAGTTCAAGGTTATGTTCGATAACGGTTCGATCACAAAAGCGTAACTGGCTTTTCACAGTAATACTGTCATTCAATGTTAATACAGTGGAACCTTGGTTAACGAGAACAATCCGTTCTGGGAGGGTGCTTGTTAACCAAGTTACTCGTTTAGCAAAGAAAATATTTCCCATAGGAAATCATTGCAATGCAAACAATTCCTTCCACAACTTGTTAGATGTCCCATCCTGGTCCCCTATTATGCCATTCTACACATGCTCAAACACACACAAACATACACACACACACACAGATATTATGCTCACCTTACCTTCCATTCCATCGCCGGCCTCCTGGGACTTGCAGTTCGCCGGTACAAGATGCGTATCGGGTAACCATAGCGACCGATGCCAGAACTTCCACTGCCAGAGCGCTGACGTCAAAGGCAGGAGCCTCTTATTGGCCAGCGTGCTGCCTTTCAGTAGCGTCTGTCAGAGGGAGGAAGTTCTGGCATCGGTCGCTATGGTTACCCGATACACATCCTGTAGCGGCTAACTACGTGTATCGGGTAACCATAGCGATGAGGGAGGAACTTTCTCTGTCAGACGCTATTCAAAGGCAGCGCGCTGGCCAGTCAGAGGCAAGTGGCCTGCCTTTGACGTCAGCGCTCTGTCAGTGGAAGTTCTGGCATCGGTCGCTATGGTTACCTGATACACATCCTGTAGCGGCGAACTACGTGTATCGGGTAACCATAGCGACGAGGGAGGAACTTCCTCTGTCAGACGCTACTCAAAGACAGCGCGCTGGCCAGTCAGAGGCAAGCGGCACCTGCCTTTGACGTCAGCGCTCTGTCATCGGTCGCGATGTTTACCCGATACACATCTTGTACTGGCGAACTGCAAGTCCCAGGAGGCTGGTGATAGCACGGAAGGTAAGGACATTCTGAAGCCAGTCCTTCCTTCTGTGTTTACCAGAACGCCTTTCAGATAAGTTTGGTCTTTATACCTCTGCTGGTGGTTTCCATTTTCTTGTTGTTTTTTACTATTAAGGTACTAAGGCTTATTTCCTGATTTTGCCTGTGTGGAGTTCTGGGTGGAGTTGGATCATTCCCTGCTGGGAATGTCTGTGTTCCTTGCTCCATATTCTGCTATGTAGTTTTGTCATGCTTGGTACTAATTTCAGTTCCTCCTCTATATTAGTGTTTTGTTTGGATCCCAGTAACACCAGAGTACTGATATAGTGGGGGCAGAGTCCGTGTGGACTCAGTATATTTCCATATCAGCCGTGTTGGTTCTTTTTCTAGGGTATTGCATGGCTGCAGACAGTGCTCTTTTCTGTCCTTTGCTATTTAGATAGTTTGGGCCTCATCTTTGCTGAACCTGTCTTCTGCCTGCGTATTGTGTTTTCCTTCATCACTGTAATCTTTATATGTGGGGGGCTATCTATATCTTTGGGGATTGCGCCGAGGCAGATTAGCCTTTCCTGTATTTCTCTCTGTAGGAATAATTAGTTCTTCGGCTGTGTCGAGGTGACCAGGTCATCGTAGGCATGTCCCACGGCTACTTCTAGTTGTGTGTTAGTGTTAGGTCTGCAGTTCGCTGAGATTCCAACCACTCTGGTAACATTCTGTGTTTCCTTGTTTTTTCTCCTTTTTCTGATCCTCCTCGGTCACTGAATTATAACAGCCAGCTGATATTACACAGCTGATATCAACCCCATATACCATTACCCTGATTTCCACTGCACCAGGGCAATCAGGAAGAGCTGAGGCTAAGCGCTAGAATTTGGGCATCTAATGTGATTTGCCAATTCTGGGATGGCTGCGGGTTGTTTTTTTAGGGTGGGAAAGGGCCATTATCAATAATTTTTTCTAGTCTGATAATAGCAGCTGGTTATCAAAAATAGGGGGGACCCCATGCTGTATTTATTTATTAGGTTAAACCAGGCTAAACTCTGTTCTAGTGTGGAGATAGTCTTAATTCAAATACACCATTTTTGCTGTGTGTGATTCACTTCACACTTAATGGATGGTCCAATTCTGGGACGGCTGCAGGCTGCTATTTTTAGGCTAGGAAGGGCCAAATAACCATGGCCCTTTTCAACTTGATAATACCAGTCCACAGCTGTCTTTTTTACCTTGGCTGGTTATCAAACATAGGGGGAACCCACGCCTTTGAAAACTAAATAAATAATTTATTTATTTGCGTCTAGACGTCTTCCCCTATGGTGTTCCTATTACATTTGAGCGCTGTTTTCATTTTTTCAGCAATTTCCCCAACCCCCCAGATGTCCATTGATTTTCATTATATTCGTTATCAAATCAAGCTATCAAATCAAGTTATCAAATGAGCACTTGAGCAGTTTAATGCTCACTCATCCCTATCTATCTCTCTATCCATCATCTATCTTCCTTTGCACACTTTTAACACAAAAAACCCCGCTCATTTCAGTGTCATGACACATACGTGCACACAGATGGCCACACGGATGGTCAAAATGGAATGTGCCACACATGCAGTTTTTAAAAGAACATCTGAAGTGGGTCTTATATAGAACAACCCCACCCAATGCTGAGAGTAGACAGAAATCAAAAGAAGATTAACCCCATAGCTTCCAGACTGGACAGAGCCACAAGTCCCATAAATAAAATAGGATGGTAACATCAGACATCACCCGCCACAACAGTGACGTGCCGCCTAGTGGCCGAAACAGAGTCCGGCACAGATGTTGCACATTAGAGGCATGGTACTACCAATAGGGATCTAGAATACTCCAATGAAAAGTATGAAGTAGGGAAATTTATCGACTCGTGCACGTGGACGCATATGAACATATGAAGTATGACCACATCAAAGTTGAGCTTAACTTTGATGGGGTCATCAATCAGCTGAGAGGAGTTAAAGAGAATCTGTCAGCAGGTTTTTGCTACTTCATCGGAGAGCAGCATGCTGTAGGCAAAGAGATTCTGAAACTAACCATGATAAACTTAGATTAATGGGTGCAGCCGTTCTCACACAATCAAAGCATTTAGATCCAGGAAAACACCAGAGTTTTGAGCTATCCCGCCCACACCAGGCTCTCAATAGAGATTGTACAATGAGTGGGAGATGTCAATCACAGCAAGGGGTGTGCCAGACAACATGGCACACACAAGTCCGCCACAGCAATCTTAATCACCAAGTCTTGAATTTCGTTTAAGTAAATAGTAGCTCACACACAGATAAGAAGCACAGTTGTTATTCCTTTTTTAACCCTTGCAGCATACTGTCCTCAGCTTACATTGCAAAATCCTGCTGACAGATTCTCTTTCAGAAGCAGAAGGATAAGTGTTATAAATAGTGATGACAGGGAACTTGGTACTCTTAATTACCATTTTGGTGCTCAGACGGGCTTGACTCGTGTACAGAGAATAATCGAAGTCTATGGAAAACTCAAGCATCTTTCCGGAAGATCATCCAGTAAAATGCTTGAGACTCCCATTGTACAGAGTAAACAAATCGAGCCCGTCCAAGCGTCTAAATGCTCATTATGAGTACCGAGCAAGCACCCGAACATAGTAGTGCTCGTTCATCAGTAGTTATAAACTGTCTTTAGAACAAGCTCTCTGACAGATTCTCAGTAACCTCATTCTGAAGTCTGGTATTTACATTAAAACATAGAGCCTATAAAAGCCAAATGGTTCAAGTATTTTAATAAAACCCCAGTATGAAAATTGTTTTCAGACCAAACTATAGCCATTTTAGTAAGCCCACTTCTTTTAAATATAAGTTATTTTCTCTACAGGCAGACACTATCCAATAGCCTTGATTATACCCCACACTAAGCCCTGTACTATTAATCTCACTTCCTCGTCAGCCCATGGAACAGCTCTTTACTCTCCTCAGTATGTTTCTTCAGGCTATACTTCTTCTGTTGACTAATGCACTGTTTTTATACATCTTATAGGGGGGATTCGTTATGATGGAATTTTTTTTAAAATCAGTTTTTCTTGTGACAGTATTAATTGCATCCAATTTATCAAAGTGTCACAGGAATCTTTAATTATAAAACATCTGTCTAGAACTGAGTTTCCACTTTTTTGTGTCATTCCCTATTGAAGTGAGCTTTTTTGTGCATTTTTTAAAAGTTGCAATCAATAAATGGCTTAATCCTTATTTGCATAGTTAATAGAGATGAGCAAATCAATTTAATGAAAATCGAATTTGTGTCGAATTTTTGAGATTTCACAAATTTGAGTAATTTTTGATTCACCTCTCTTAACCGCTATCATTTTAAAGAATGGAGAAAATTGCATAAGCCAGTCTACGACTTTGGGAGTGGGCTTGAACCTGCAATTATCAGATCACATGCTATAACACAGCCAATCAGGAGGGACTATCATATCCTGCAAAAAAGCAGTGACAGGTTAATACAGGAGGCATTTTGTGACGAATCTGGATAGTAAGGGAACATCACAGCTCAAACCTTAGCCATAAAGATAAGAAGAGAAAGCCATAAAGCACTGATGAAACATTACAGATAGTGTGTGATAGCACAGCAGTAAAGAACAGTTACCATCCGTTTAACTGTAGCTCTGGCGCCCTGTGCCTAGTCACCACAAATAATAACTACATGTGTATTTCAATCTTTATAACACGTATTGTTAGCGTTAATGAATTTGGTTTTCTCTGCTGTTCACTACATACAAATACACATTTGCCCACACTTCCTTACTGGGGCTGTTCACTTGATATAAAACCAGTGCTTGAGTGTGAGGCCTATAAGGAGAAAGGGTAGGAGCTTAGGTCTGAGGTAAATTCAGTCAGAGGCAGCCAGGGTGAACGTGTGAGAGGAGTATAATATGGTCACGATCCTGTCCTGAGTTTACTACTTAAACCTCTGGAGGGGCCAGCTACTCATTGACAGGGTACAGTCCCTAGGCCACCAGGACTTTCAAGGTCAGTGGCAAACTGAGAGACTGCTATTAAAGTTTCTATAAGGAGCAGTGAATTGCTTGGGAGCAGAGCACAGTGACACGTTTGAGTCTAGAAACTTCTAGAAGAAATAGTGAGTTTTCCTTCAGGATTCAAGTCACCTGCTCGCTGAAAGGGATTAAAAATCCAGAGTTCTCTTGTTTTCGAAATCCCAGGATACCAAGGCACCTATTCCCAGGTACGGAAGTACAGCAGAGAAACCAAACTCTCATTATGGCAGGAAGAACCACCATCATTGTGAAGGCTGTGAAGAATGTTCCGGACTGTTCTGCAGAGCTCCAGAAAAGGTAAAAGCTCCCTGTCCTGTCTCTGGCTGAATTATTCTCTGCTGCGCCATCCCTACCTCAACATCTCAAGGAACCAGCCCTAGTTGGGGGGGGGTGAGGGGAGAACCCTCTGGCCCTGTGCATCTGTAACGCCCTGGCAAAACCAGGTAGTCACAAATATGCCCCCGCATTACACCTTTCCCTCACAAGGAAACACACAGTCAACCATTAAACCCTAGTCACCCCCCTTAGGGACTGATAGACACATCAGGAGGGTGGAACCAGGCGGTTGGAAAACACCCAACAAGGAGTCTAGAGAGCCCGGGACGGAAAAACAAACAGATTAGTTCAGAGTAGTGGAGAGTGGAGGTCAGGCCTGTGTGTCAGGCCTGAAGTAAACTGACAGGTACCAGGGTAGGAGCCCTGGTGCCACTGGCTAGGAGGCAGACGGTGGTCTCCGTCAGCAGGAGACGGGAAGATGGCTCGGCAGAACCGAGGTGGACCGGGACAGGGTTGTAGCCCGCTGGTACCTACACCGGGGACCTGACTGGAAACCGTGCACAAAGGGGGGTACTCAGACCCTGAAGCCAGGAACCAGAACCTACTGGAACTAGTTAATTAACCGATTGAGGCCAGGACTAGAGGTCCTGTCCCACCCAAAGTCCCTCATAGAAGACAACAGCCCACCGATTAGGGATAAGAGGTCACCGCCAAGGCCCATAGATCCCACGGGCCAGCGTCTGCGGGCACGGCTCCTTAGGCAACATCCAGCCGGGAGCGGACTCCTACGTTTCATACAAGGAAGTCTTTTCTACTAAAAAGGTGCAGGACAAGGATAGAGACCACCAGCCGGGTGGGGGATCCCGAACGCAACCGACCGCGGCACCGGCCACCACCACCTTGGATTACCAGAGACTTGTGTGTTTTCCTACTGACAGTGAGTACACCAGCACCCCCGGCAGTCGGCATTCCCCCTACTCCAGAGCCATAGGGTCCCAGGGCCACCATCCCTGCCCACGGAGGGGTTAACATCTTGCTGCACAACATCTCCCCCGGGTGCCCCGTAACAGCAGCGGTGGTGTCCCACCTCACCACACAAAGTGGGTGGCGTCACAAACTTAATACGGCCTAGCCCGTACATCTACGTCCCCCATTTTATTCGGCGTGTCATGTAAAACCCCCGGGTCCGGAGACCCTCAAGCCACCACCCCTAAAGGTCCAGGCCCAAGCAGCGACCGGCTGCTGGCACGAGGGCGACACACATCACCCCCTAACTCCCGGGGACCTCCAGCAGTGCCCGGCCATACCAAAGCCGAACATCCCATCTAATGTCACAAACGCTTTATTTATTTTATTTAGATTATTTTTATCTCCCCCTTTTTAATATAATTTTTAAACCCCCATTACAAAATCCTGTTGCTCATGCCTGTTATGGATATGACTCGCCGCAGGGCTATGGGGTACTAGGTCCCGGACGGTGTACTGCTGGTATATTTCACTGGGTGGTCGCTTTAAAAAGGGGTTATTTTCAGGGGAACTATAATAAAAGTTTGTCGTGACGACACTTGCAGGTTGCAGCTAAGTAGATGGAGCTGCCACTTCACAGTTCCTCACTACTGGGGCTGGTGTTAGTGGCAGCCTGGATATTGGGCCCTCCACAAGTAGGGCCAGGCCCCAGGGGATAGATGATGTTGTTGGGCATGGAAAGGAGGTAGGCCACACAAGGGATTGCAGTGTAACTGGTTTCTTTACTCACAGCGTTGGTAAGGCTGGCAACCCGAAGAAGGCTGGTCCTGACCACTGGTCCCCTTAATTCCAGTGCCGGTGTGGTGACCTGGTGACTTCTTTCCCTTGCACCTGTCTCTAGTTGGTGGGTCACCATGGCTTGGAGCATCTGGGGGTCCCCTCCTGGTAGTCTCTCAGTCTTAGTCCGTATGACAGGTAGCTTGAACCCTGTGGAGTCGGTTTCTCTGGTTCTGCTCCCCGGTTCTCCTGTTGCTACTGTGTCCTGGACTTTACGGTCGGTGAAGTCCTGGATGGTCCCCTCACCGTGCAGATATTATCAGGTCTGCCTGGAGCATTTGCCTGACCTAGGGCTCTGTATCCCGTTGGTGCTATGGTTCCGGGAGTACTCCACCGTACTCCACCGGCAACCTCACGCCTGGGCCCTCAGGTCACCGTTACACTCTCCTGTCAGTGCGGTTACGTCCGTCTCCTCTCACTTCCACATACTGACTGTCTGACCCCCCCCCACCTGGTTGTCATATAGTGGACTGAATCGATTCCACCCCTAGGTGGTCATCCAACGGGTCCAACCCTAGCCTGTCACCAGTCTTTGGGGATGGGGAAAAGAGGGATTAAAATGAATGTTTTGCTGTTACCGGCACTGGTCTTCTGGGTACCTGGGGGTAGGCCCTGCATCCTGGATAGGATGCAGTTCCTTGTAGCTCCTGATGGCTTCATGGACGCTACAGCCACATCGCCACTCGGACCCAGCACCGTGACATCATCGGTCTAGCCAGGGCGGCACATAGACATATCTGCATTTTTGCTTTAATAAGGCTGTGTTTGTTTTAACCCCTTAACGACCGCGGGCCGTAAAATTACGTCCTAAATGACATAATCTTACTGCCCGCGGTCCTCCGGCGGCAGCATGCCGCGATCGGCACACATCTCAGCTGATTTTCACAGCTGAGATGTGTGCCTGCTAGGCACGAGCAGAATCGTTATCTGCTCGTGCCGATTAACCCCTTATAATGGCGCTGTCAATACATGACAGCGCCATTATAAGCGCAATCGCGGTAAAGTTTTACTTACCGCCGAAACCGGAAGTCACGTGACGCGATCACGTGACTCCCGATAGTTGCCATGGTAGTACAGGGTCATGTGATGACTCCTGTACTACACATGAATTGGTTTCACTTTCGCTGTGCCCGGAGCACAGCAAAAGAGAAAGACAGCGTATCTGCTGTTTACAGCCTTCCAGCTGTGATCAGCAGATACTGCAGAGCGATCGGAATGCTGATCGCAATAGCCCCCTAGGGGGACTAGTAAAATAAAAAAAAAAAGTAAAAAAATAAGTTTTAAAAAATTAAAAAAAAACAAAAAAACCTAAAAGTTCAAATCACCCCCCATTCGCCCCATTAAAAATTAAAGGGTTAAAAAAATAAAAAATATACACACATTTGGTATCGCCGCGTTCAGAAACGCCCGATCTATCAAAATATAAAATCAATTAATCTGATCAGTAAACGGCGTAGCGGCAAAAAAATTCCAAACGCCAAAACGACGTTTTTTTGTCGCCACAACTTTTGCGCAAAATGCAATAAGAGGCGATCAAAACGTAGCATCTGCGCAAAAATGGTACCGTTAAAAACGTCAGCTCGAGACGGAAAAAATAAGCCGTCATTGAGCCTAAGATCCCGAAAAATGAGAACGCTACGGGTCACGGAATATGGCGTAAAATGTGCGCCACTTTTTTCGGACAAACTTCCGATTTTTTTTTAACCCCTTATATAAAAGTAAACCTATACATGTTTGGTGTCTACGAACTCGCACTGACCTGAGGCATCACACCCACACATCAGTTTTACCATATAGTGAACACAGTGAATAAAATATCTCAAAAACCATAGTGCTATCGCACTTTTTTTGCAATTTTTCAGCATTTGGAATTTTTTTGCCATTTTCTAGTACATAATATGGTAAAACTGATGGTTTCATTTAAAAGTACAGCTCGTTCCGCAAAAAATGAGCCCTCACATGACCATATTGACTGAAAAATAAAAAAGTTACGTCTCTCAGAAAAAGAATGGCGAAAAAAAAAAACGGAAAGCGAAAAATCGGCCGGTCGTGAAAGGGTTAAAGAGCTTGAACGAGATTGGATACAGTGTTAGGAGACCTGTGAGTCTTACACACACACACACATCAGAGAGCGCACCTTTGAGGCTGGTAGCTCAATAATACCACTGCCTAAATTGTTAATCAGGCCACTAAGCAGAATTCTGGGAGGCAGAGGAGTGGTACGCTCGTGATGATTGAAAGTAAGACAACCCGTTCAGTAAATACTATTATTTTACTTATTGAACCACAAATACTATAATCCGTAAATGTGAATTGAAACAATATAGCAAAAAAATAAAGTCCTGACTGTTTGCACTTGTGTTCCCAAAGGAAAGGCTTGAATCTGTCTTGAGGTCCATTTATCACGCACTCTCTAGCAAGAAAGAGAAAGACATGAGTCTTAAAACCTTAAAAAAGGTAAATATTTTATAGCTCGTAACAGAATCACATTGACAAGATTATGTAGTGGATGTCATACAACACAGGCACATTCGGTTTGCAGGACCAGGATGCAGAACAGATACTGTAGCACTTATCTTCTGCTATAGCACTTATTTAATACTCAATCACTACTAGCGCTCACGTAGATATATCAGGAACCAGTGACCCCTATACTATTGTCACTAGTCCTTGCCCTAAAATAGCATTGTCATTTTAATATTTCTGAAATCTTTGCAACCTATACTGCATTTCTTAGCAGCAACAGCATGTTGTAGGGGCTGAGACCCTGATTTTGGTGATGTATCACTTGCTAGGTAGTGTATTGTTGTTTCAATAAAATCAGTGTTTTATCAGAACAAGATTATCACTACAGGACTGAGTCCCATGCCTCTTAGTCAACTGCTGTGTGTAACCCCACCCCAACCACTGCCAATATAATATACAGTGTACACAGAAAGCTGACAATCAATGGTGTGGGCAGGGTCATACAGAACTCAGCATTGAAAGCTCTGCAGAATTTGCAGCAGAAAAAACAGTGATTGTATCAAAATGACAGCATGAAGACCAATAAGTGACATTGCTGGAATCAGTCTCTCAGCTTCTACATTATGCTACTTACTATACATAACAAAAACCTGGAAACAGATTTATGAAGGGGTTGTCCAGGGCTAAAATATCGATAACCTATCTCTCGGATAGGTCAATAATATTAGATTGGTGGGGTTCTGTAACCCACCACCGTGTATATTGTGTACTGAGGTGGGCTCCCCCGGATACAGTGAAACTGCGATCAAGGAAAACGATCCAACCCCAGACTTACCAAAGGAACTATTTACTGAAGAATTTAGATAAAACAATTTTCTAATACCAACAGAAATAATCCAATAGATTCACATACACCCAATCAAGGCTGACCATGACCACTGTGCTACAGAACTCAGCCGGTCCAATTTTAGTCACTACGATGCTATTATTTGCCTAATAGTACACCCGCCTAGTGCGTTAGCTGAGAAGCTACCTACTATACAGGAATAAACAAATCGATGTCAAGGATAGCCTACTGGTGGTGCAACACAGCAGTTCACAAACTTAACAAAATCTCTAAATCTCCCTTTTATCCCACCCCAGAGGTAATTCACTTAAAACATGTTCAATATGACGTTGTCTACTGTAGACCTATTGACATACTGTTAGCTAAGAGAGCTGATTCTGTTGGGCACTGATACAATCTGGTGCCTATATCTGCTGGACTAAGTTTGGTGACAAACTAATTAAGTTTGAGTGCACACTCCCACCGTGATCACTATCATGGGGCCTGAGCTCAGGACTTACCAAACTGGGTCTGAGTGCGGTAATGATGTGAAATTCTGTCTGTCCAGGCCGACAGTTGTGTGGTTAAGTGAAAAGTAGCAATTCACCAACCAATGTATGGCACCACCGCCAACTTGCGGCAAGGCCCTCCAGATATGTAACTGACACCGGCTCTCAGGGCTTACGTCTCCGCTCCCTGCTGGAAATGTTGCAGAGACAACCTTCTCCCTAGCCAGAGAAACTGGATTGGGATGGTGTCTTTTGTTAACCGGAATGGTTTTCGTCTCACCAGGTCACATGGCCCCCACGAATTGCACTGGATGAATATTGCAGCTCTCACTCTACTCTTCCAAGATGGCTGTCCACACACTGCCTTTCTGGCATTTACTCCTAGGTGCCGACACCTCCCCTTACATGGGCTCTATCTGATGCTGTCCAAATACCGTCTAAATCAGCAGAACCGATTCCATTTACATAACACAAGTACCTGTCAACAAAAGATCCATTTTTGTTTCTCCTATCCATAAGTTCCAAACAGAAGTCTATATACAGGTAAAAAGAAAGACAGTGACTTCTTGTGGCCAGTGGTTAGTACTGCAGGCCACAATTTTCACAATATCCAACCCCCAGTCTTTCATATACATTGGTATGAAAACATAACAGCGGCTGTAAAAACATTGTTGTTAACAAAAATTGTGTGGAATATTTCCCATCATCTCACATGCCACCCTGCTCGAGATTGGCGTCCCTGACACACCTCCACAACTGAACTTGACCAGCTCACAGCATTGTGGAGGGTACACATACTCTCCTTTTAGTGGTTCTCCGTGTGTGGGAGCGTTCGTCTCACCCCATGCATTGTTTTTGCAAGGAGCTACAGGTTGTGCGCAACACTTTTTCTCGAGGGCAATATCACGACGAATGGGCCTTCAGTCCACCAGGGAGCGGGTACAGCCCACCAATCAACATGTAAGGGTGGGTACACTCTCCTTGCCTCAGGGGTAGGCAGTTAAAGACATAAAAACAAGTACAACACTTTTAATTCATACAATTGGTGTCTTAAGGGGGAATGTGACCGCTTGTTGGTTGTACACAGCCAGAATAGCGAGGCTCCTTACACTGCGTAGTAGCCGTTATTAATAGTTACTGTAGCTCACTTCCTATTTACAGCTCAGTATACACATCTGTGCCATTGCTTTCTTCTCCAGTCTGTACCTCTGGCCTCTGCCGGAGCTGCAAATAGTCAATGTCAGACAACCACTGATCTATGTATCTAATGATAATATATCTGATTCCTAAATAATATTTCACTCCTGAACAACCCCTATAGCCCTATAGCCCTTAAGGGAAGCTGTCACCACATCAAATGCCCAGTACTTCCCAGTATTTCCCTTGTCATATCTTTAAACTTGTCAAAAAGTTGGATATTGACGAAAAGGGTCACTTAATATGGTGGTTATGGTGGTCTCCTAAAAAGAGCCACCACTTGGCTGGGTCCTTCCCGGAGGGATATCTGGCTGGTTTCTGTGTTGAGACTCCTAACAGAGGCTCCACGGACTTTTTTGATTTGTATATTTCCCAGGGGGCAATGTAGCTAGGATTTCACTGTCTTGACCGCCCTCGCTGGCTGCCGGCAGTGTTTTCTCAGTGTTTCTTAATATGGTGGTTAGGGTGGTCTCCTAAAAAGAGCCACCCCTTGGCTGGGTCCTTCCCGGAGGGATATCTGGCTGGATTCTGTTTTGAGACTCCTAACAAAGGTTCCACGGATTTTTTTGATTTGCAGTACTTGTCTATATCATTCCCACTGCTTCGCTGAATATTCAGTTCCTTTGGAGGTTCTAGTTTTGTTGTCCATATATATATATATATATATATATATATATATATATATATATATATTTATATATATATATATATATATATATATATAATCACAGTTCCAGAGATAGGGGCCTTTACCTTTTTAAAGAACAGAACAAGAGAAAAAGCTAATTTTGACCATACCCCTAGCAACACCCCAAAGCACACCCATTTGGCAGTTCAGCAGACCCCCCAGACTGTTCATTCATGCATAGCAGACAGAACTTTCTCATATTTATATAAGCGTCACTATATGACATATTGCGTTTTTGTGTCTATAAGGCTTGAAACACACATCCGTGAAACACGTGCGTGTTTGGTCCGTTTCCGTGTATACTGGAGACACGGCCAAACGTGCACCAATGTTACTATATCTCAGCGGTTACAATTGCGTTTTTGGTTATGTCCGTTAGTCCATCTCCGTGATGCGTTTTGTGGGCCGTGTCTCACGCCAGCATGTCCGTTTTCTGCACGCAACACGCAGCACGGACCCAATGAAAGTCAATGGGTCTGTGCGCACGTCCGAGTGACACGGACGCATCTCTGTTTGCTCCCTGTACGTTTTGTGCTTTTTTCATGTGATGTCGGTCTTTTTTCTTTTTCTGTTTCGTTCTCTCCCTCAGCCCGTCGGTCGGTCTCAATGTCTGTCGGTCGGTCTCTCTGTCTTATCTGTCCCTTTAGCTGTCTGTCGGTCAGTTCCCCCCCCCCTCTCTCATACTTACCGCTCCCCGATCCCCGGCGCGGCGCTGCACTGCTGTTATAAAAACTTCGGCGGCTTTTACTATTTTGAAAAAGCCGGCCGCCCATTAATCAATCTCGTATTCCCTGCTTTACCCGCCCACCGGCGCCTGTGATTGGTTGCAGTCACACACACCCACCACGCTGAGTGACAGCTGTCTCACTGCACCCAATCACAGCAGCCGGTGGGCGTGTCTATACTGTGCAGTGAAAAAAAAAAAAAATAATTAAAAAAAACGGCGTGCGGTCCCCCCCCATTTTAATACCAGCCAGATAAAGCCATACGGCTGAAGGCTGGTATTCTCAGGATGGGGAGCTCCACGTTATGGGGAGCCCCCCACCCTAACAATATCAGTCAGCAGCCGCCCAGAATTGCCACATACATTATATGCGACAGTTCTGGGGCTGTACCCGGCTCTTCCCGATTTACCCTGGTGCGTTGGCAAATCGCGAGTCAGGTAACTCGCAGCCACCGCTGGATCCAGCGGTGGCCGCGGGTAACCTCAGTGACAGCAGCTGATCGCGCTACTCATCTCATTAGCTGCGTGGAGGTGACCGGAGCGGCGGTGTCTTCTGCTGCTCCTGTCACCTCCATGCAGCAGAGCTGGAAGCGACGCTGGAGGTCCGTGGATTACGCCGGACATGGAGGGTTTGTCGGGGTTAATAAATTGGTAATGAGGGAATTTGTTTGTGTTTTTTATTTCTAATAAAGGATTTTTTTCGGGTGTGTGTGTGTTTTTTTTACTGTCACTTACAGATTAATCATGGAAGGTGTCTCATAGACGCCTGACATGATTAATCTAGGACTTATTGGCAGCTATGGGCTGCCAATAACTCCTTATTACCCCGATTTGCCAACGCACCAGGGTAAATCGGGAAGAGCCGGGTACAGCCCCAGAACTGTCGCATATAATGTATGCGGCAATTCTGGGCGGCTGCTGACTGATATTGTTAGGGTGGGGGCTCCCCATAACGTGGAGCTCCCCATCCTGAGAATACCAGCCTTCAGCCGTATGGCTTTATCTGGCTGGTATTAAAATGGGGGGGGACCGCACGCCGTTTTTTTTAATTATTTATTTATTTTTTTCACTGCACAGTATAGACACGCCCACCGGCTGCTGTGATTGGGTGCAGTGAGACAGCTGTCACTCAGCGTGGTGGGCGTGTGTGACTGCAACCAATCACAGGCACCGGTGGGGGGAGAAAGCAGGGAATACGAGATTGTTTAATGAGCGGCCGGCTTTTTCAAATTAGAAAAAGCCGCCGAAGCAGTGTGAACGCCGTGCAGCGCCGGTGATCGGGGAACGGTGAGTATGAGAGAGGGGGGGACACTTCAGTCACTCGGGGGATTAGCAGTCGCCGGTGAATCCTTCACAGGTGACCGCTAATCAGTACACGGCACACAGACAGAGCCGCAGCATGACTATGAAGTCGGGTGAAGTTCACCCGAGTTCATTCTCATCCCGCTACTCTGTCTTCCGACATGTAGTAACGACATTTTGCATCACACACGTACATTTCACACGGACAACACATACACATGTCAGTTATTTCACTCACGCACACACGGACATTCCACACGCACATACGGCTAGCATACGGGATACACACGCAGGCCACACATACCATAAAAACGGACCTAAAAAACGGAAAACGGACCCGAAAAACGGCCCGTTTTACACGGACGTGGTTTTCACGGATGTGTGGCGGAGCCCTTAGGCTGTGCTGTTATGTGTTTTGAAGGTTGCAGGTTTGATTCCAAGAGGGTGATGAAAAATAAAATTATATTTTTGTCATTTCTTTATAGTCGTTTTCTGGGAACAAAAGAATCTGACTTCTTCCTTCAGCTACATGGAGATGTAGTATATCTATTTGTATCTCTATCTCTATAGCTCTAGCTGAATAATTTGATTCTGGCTTCTCTGCCTGCAATACAGGTCAAGATTACCAAATCCTCCTATGCCTCTCAATACAGGCAGTGGCTCAATGGTAGAGCTGCTGTCTATTGACAGAGAGCTCAAAAGCTGATGAATCCTATCCCCATCTGGGAAATCAATTCTTGAGTTAATTTAGTCACTGCACTGAGGGGAGGAGCCAGGACAAGAGCAGCAAACAGCAGGATTGTGGGAGAGAGCCCTCAAATCGGGACAGTCCTGCTGAATCCAGGATGGTTTGGAGATATGCATTTTGTGGTAATTTTTATGGTTTTTACCAAGGGGCTGTTTTTCTTAGGGTTCTCTTGGGGCGTTTCTTTAGGTTGATCTACATAATTAACATGTGAGCCATGCCCCCTGGTATAGACTATAAAAATTATCACTAAATAAAAGTATGGATATCTCTGAAACCGTATGGCGGACTTAAAAAAAATGGAACACTCGGGCAATGACTGTGAATAAAATAAGAGCAAAAACTGGCAAGTTTTGACCTGGTGATAAGTCCTCTTCAGATAGATATTCTTATTTTGGACATTTTTGTCTGAGAGACGTGGTATTCATCTCTGGGACATGCACCTATTCATAGAATGCGGGGACCCAGCGGCGCAGCGGTTTCCATAACATTTCCCAAACACAAGCTATTTGAGGATTAGTTTTTTACAGGAGGGACACTTTTAATGACACCAGTTTTAGGGACATATAATGGATGAATATTTAGTCACCACAATAGAAGCTGAGCTGCTATATCAGACACAACCAGGGAAAAGTGTGCTATCATTTCTGGGCGGCCATGCTTTTCCAATCCTGTACACAGAGCTGTGGAGTCGATGAGCCAAACATCTGGCTCCTCTATTTTTCGGCACTTCTACTCCTTTATAATTGGCTCATGTGTAATAATTAGTAACAACAAATTGGCCATTACAGATGACAAATTGTAAAATGGTTTCATTAGGCTTTTCATCACCATTTTGTAAATAATTATCAATTACGATATGACGGGCAAGAAGTCAAGTGTTAAACATTTTCCTCTGGTCTACAGTTTAGGAACCTTAAATTACTACTGAACATAGTTAGCAAGTGTTTAAAGCATCACTCTAGTGTTTTGTTTTTTTTATATTTCACCGCTGGAGTGGTTCTTTAAATCAAAGACCCCTATCCCCGTTCCTATACTTACCCTATAGCGGCTTCAACTTTTTTTCAGACTCGCTCCAGTCACGCGGTGCCATCTTGTGCCCGTGTCTTCTGACTGTCCTGAAGTCAGAATTTATGTCACATGTAGTGATGGGTGAACCCCCTGATGTTCGTGTTCTGGAGACTTGCCCAAACATTTTGTAACGTTCGAGTTCGGGGTCGGAGATAATGCGAACTTGCGTCCGAACCCCGAACTTCGACTTTACAGTTATGTGATGGGGCGGGGGGTCTGTAAAATAAAGAACATAGTTAATAATAAACATTATCATTATACTTACTGCTCCCACAATTCGTCCCGCAGACCCGCTCAGCCTCTGTCTCCCTGCCGCTTCTGCTTCTGGGTCCGATCATTAACTTCCAGTGGTATTCACTGCACTGCTCGTCACTCGGCAGTCTTCAGCTGGTTTTGGCCGTTTTCGCGTCAGGGTTCACCCGAGTCCATGAGCTATGGACCCAATTAAACTTTGACTAACACTATGCGAGTCTCGCATCGGTATCACCCGACACATACGTGCATACTCTTCTTACAGCAGCGGGTCAGCTACATGTATTTCCATGTATTTCTGTGAGAGAAAGAACGAGGCTCTCATAGAGTTTAATTATTTGTGACCTCCAGAAACCCACAGGAGGGGCAGTGATAAAAGATGAAGGGTGAGTATGAGACAGGGGTCAGGGGACTTAGATTTAAAGCGCCACTCCAGCAGTGAAATAAAAAAAAGGAAAACACTGGATTTGTGCTTTAAGGAGGTTGTCAAGGCTTAGAAAAATATGGCTGCTGACTTTTATAAAAATGGCTGTTGCTTGGTATTGCAACTCAGTCCTATTGAAGTGAATAGAGCAGAGCTGCAACCAACACTACATACAACCCTTTATCATAGTCTGTAAAGAAAAGATATCTGTGGTTGTATAATCCTGCATAGCTTCCTTAACCTAAAAAGTAACCATCATTTTAATCTTTATTTCACAAACCAATAGTAAAAATAAGGAACGTTTTAATATACAAAATTACCGTTAGTGAACAGTTAAGCAAGCTGAAGTTGAAAATGAAATGATCTCTAAAAGGCATCAAGTTAAAGTTGACACATTTGTTTCGTATTTTAGGCACCCCAAAATATTTTATTTTCATCTTTCACATTTTTAAATTAACAAAACCGGAAAATGGAAAAGTTTGGGCACCCTGCATGGTTAGTACCTAGTAACACCTCCTTTGGCAAGTATAACAGCATGCAAACGCTTTTGTAGCCAGAGAAGATTCTTTTAATGCTTGTTTGAGGGATTTTCATCCATTCTTCCATGGAGAAGTCTTCCAGTTCTGTGAGATTCCTGGCTCGTCTTGCATGCTCAGCTCTTTTGAGGTCTAGCCACAGGTTTTCAATGATGTTCAAATCAGGGGACTGTGAGGGCCATTATATAACCTTAAGCTACTAGGTAATAACTAGGTAATAAGGCACTGCCTTCTCCCTCCCTGAGAAAGCCGAACTTGAGCACAGGCTCAAAGAGGCGAAACGTACGTTGGTGGTGTATGGGAGAGCCTTTTTTCTGCATATTCAGGACTATGCACTGGCCACTTTAGATGCACTGGCCACTTTACTTTGTACATACTTTTCTATTTAAGTGATTTGACCAGATCTTACTTATGTACTAGGGGTGTCTGAGCAGGCTATTCATATGTATTTATGCACATGCACTTTATATGTATTGTCCCTGTAATATTTGCTCTGACATTTCCTCTGTATGTTTTATTCATGTAATTGGTCATCTCCAAATACCATCCATTTGGCGGTCCTGTTTATGTCTTCTCACATCCCTCTGTGTTTTTATCTTCTTCTTTGCTGGATGCACATCTATGATTGTAATAATAAAATTATATTCACTTTTTGGCACCTTTTGACTCCTGTTTTCTTGCTTATATATGTTAGTTTGAGTCTGTGCAATGGTCTCATTGACCAATCTGGGCTAGATTTTGCCCAGCATGATTTTTCATACTGCTGTATGGGGGTCCCTGTATTTAATAGGTAATAACCATGCAGGGTGCTAAACTTTTGCATTGGACAGGTGACTGAGCACATATAAAATGCTTAAAAAAAAGAGCAAATGAATAAATCAGAACTCTTGAATTTCACTCTGCCTGGGAGGGAAGTAGATCATATTGCATCCAACTTTCCTTTTAGATGGCAGACATCGGCCCTGACTTATCTGGGGGCGGTACCAAGGGACAGTATCAAGATTTTTCACCTCAATTACC
This sequence comes from Anomaloglossus baeobatrachus, assembly GCF_048569485.1. Classification (NCBI taxonomy): domain Eukaryota; kingdom Metazoa; phylum Chordata; class Amphibia; order Anura; family Aromobatidae; genus Anomaloglossus; species Anomaloglossus baeobatrachus. The sequence goes on from NC_134357.1 coordinate 423,087,903, forward strand.
TCCCTTTGTTGGAACGCACTATAAGAGCTCTTAAACAAATCGATAGACAGAAACTGTCCTGGTTTGGACGTATTAATGTCATCAAGATGGATGTTCTCCCTCGTTTTCTATATATCTTTCAAACGGCCCGTATAGCACTACCATCATTTTTCTTTACCAGAATACAGTCAATTATTAACAAATTTGTGTGGGGAGGGAGGAGCTTTCTGGTGGGGAGGAGAGTGTTGAGTAGAGTTAAGGGAGAGGGGGGGGCAGGGTTGCCAGACTTTAAAAAGTACCACACGGCGTCTCTTCTGCTGAGACTAATGGATTGGCAATTTAATAGGACTAAACAATGGGTGAGTCTGGAGCAGGTTTGCTCCGAAACACCCCTGCGGTTCCTCCCGTGGATCACATCGTCACGGAGGAGACGGATAGATGGGGAGGCGGAGTTTCTCAGGTCATCCCTGAGAGTCTCGGACGTGGAGTGGAGGCGGGGATCTCTCTCAAGGGGTCCTGGTCCACTCTCACCGCTCTTCTCTAACCCAGAGTTCCCCCCAGGGATGGGAGTCGAGCGTTTCTTATGTTGAAGGAGGGGTGAGGACACACGGATAGCCCAGACTTTGCACGATTTGGAAGTACCCCCCTTTTCGGCCCTTTTTCTCCCAGAGGGTCGGCATCCAGCGGCTTGGCTGGAATACCTTCAACTTAGGTCCTTCTGAATGGTTGACAACAGACTTGGGCTTTTTGCGTCTCAGCCCACAAATTTTGAACAATTGTTTTTGCGGGAGGATTTTCCCAGGCATCTCTTGTCTCTGGTTTACTCCTTCCTGATTACAGAGGCGGACATGGGAGACCTTAAACATATCGAGAAGTGGAATAGAGATTTGGGGACTTTCATTCCTGAGGAGGACTGGAAAAAGTCCTTTATCCTCACTCACAAATTTTCCATCGCCTGTTCAGCACAGGAAAAAAATTAAAAGATTCTGACCCGTTGGTACAGGTGCCCGGATACTCTACACGCAATATTTCCTGGGGTCTCAGATAGCTGCTGGAGGTACGGAAGGGGAAGTGGGACAATGCTGCATATCTGGTGGGACTGCCCATTGATACAACCTTTCTGGAAGTCCGTGTTCAAAGCATACGCTGTGATTTGCGGAGAGCAGTTGGTGGGTTCCCCTCAGATGGCGCTGCTTTCAATTCTCCCGGGATCGCTTAAATCACAGAAAGCGGGCCTTCTGAGATACTGTCTTACGGCGGCACGCATGGTGATCCCGAGATACTGGAGATCGACTGGGGTGCCATCTGTGAGGGAGTGGTATGAGGAGATGGCCATCATCCACAGGATGGAGTCCCTAACGGCAGAAACCAATGACTCAGTGGATAAATTTCTTAGGATCTGGACACCCTGGACCCTGGCTCTTGATTTCCTACCATTTCAGAAACTTATTGGTAACGCACGACGCGTGTTACGTTAGTCCAATGTAGCGGCCCGAGTACTGGGGAAGTAATCCCTACCATGCCTTCCCTCCCTCTCTTTCTGTTGCTCTTCTCTCCCCCTTTTCTTCTTTTCTTTTCCTTATCTTTCCCCTTTGCTACTTTCCTTTCTCTCTGGTTCTCGTTAAATCTTCACATTTTTTCCTTTTCTTTTTTGTTTTCGGCAGTAGCCTCACTTTGTTTGAGGTGTAGTTCTCATTCTCATCTCAAGGAGATTGTCTGTATTATAAAAGGTGGTTACATGTCATATGCGTGCCTTATGATAGTTAGTAAGAGAGGGGGTGTTAGTTAGGATGTGGCTTATACTCTTCTCTGTAAGTTGACATGAAGTAATCACGTATTTAAATCTTCTTTCTTTTTCTTCCTGTAAATTCTCTTGTTTACTTTAATAAAGAAAGATTAAACATAAAAAAATGAGCAAATGGAATAATGGGTGAAAATTAAAAAAAAGTGCAAATCATAGAAATGTAACGGGGTGCCAGGGGTGCCTCCGGCCTTGTAGTCGTGGCCCTTGCTGACAGGCTTACCCCTGGCTCCGCCGTCACTATCGGGATGGGAGATGTCTTAGTGGGGCAGAGTGTGGTGGTGCAGATGTCGTCCGGCGCACAAATACTCTTCAGGCATGGTTCAATGCAAATAACAAACATGTTTTATTCTTCGCAAGTCTCCACACGTGGCAGTAACAAAACACAGTGCTGTGGCGCTTCCTTTAGCTGAGGGAAAGCCTGCCCTAGCGTCCCCTCAAGTGGGTGACTTGCCTGACTACTCCTCTTCGCCCGGCTCCCACTTCTGGCTACCCACAGCCCGGACCCACACCGGACTGCTTAACCCTACGAGGTTCCGCCCGCTCCTGTTCTCTCCGGCTTCCCTGTTCTTCCAGCTCCCTTCTTTCTTTCTTTCTTTCTGCCCGCTCAGCTCCACACTCTGCCCCTGGCTGTTTCTTCTCTCCCGTCCCGGACACAACTGACTTCAACACACACACACACTCCCTTTCCCCCTAAGCTGCCGGCTCCTCCTCCCTCCTGCACAGTTTCTATGGGGACAGCCGTCCCACCCGGCCACTAGGGGAAACCCACTAAAACAGTATAAACATTTTTATTAATAACATCAACATTAACAGCCTTCAGGGGGGGAACACGGCGCCTCCTTGTAAGGGGTCTGCCCACCCCTTACATTCCTCCCCTCTTTTTGCCTTAGCCTCCCGGCAAGGCTCGCACCTGTAAAACACAATTGAGCAGCAAGACAAACTTTGGATAAAACTTTAAAACCTTCTGGAACAGAGACAACCAATGAGCGTCCAAGTTCGGCGCCCGGAGTCCCTCCCAGGGAGCTCCCGGTCTTTGTAGGCAGTGTGCCCGGAGGAATTCAGCAGGCACTCCCGGTCTTTGCTGGTCTTCTGCCCGGAGGCTTTCACAGCACTCCCGGTCTTTGCAGGCAGGAGCACAAACAATAAAGTCTTTCTTAACATCACGGAGGGAGTCCTCACCCAGTCCGGCATCAGGCTCCTTCCGGGCTCGGTAACTTAAACAGGGTTACAACCTATAACACTTCACCGGTTCTTCAACACTACCGGTTCTTAGCACAAAAATGTTCCCCCACCTCCGGTCACTGAGATTCACATGGGGTGATAAGCTCGTAGCCATTCGGCCCGCTGGGCCTTCACATAATCGGAGAGTGACTGACCTGGCAAGCGGCGCAGCCTCCGGAACGGTTCGTAGTTAACAGGTGTCTCCGATTCTTCTGGCTCCGGCTTTGGTCCTTCAACCCCCGACGGGGGTGACGGGGTCGCTGAACGTGACGGCTGAGGAATACCCACGACAATCACCGGGTGTGTGACCAGACTCTGGTGAATTGCTAACACCGCCAGTGTCCCCTTTTCTAGGTCAGCACTCAGTCCTGTCATGACTTCTGGCGACACCGCCAGCGTGTTTCTCGGCCGGGAAGTCTCAGCCACCACCGGTCTCTGTTGGGTACGTCTCCGGTATTTGCACTCTTCCCATTCGATCTCTTGCTGCCACTGTGCGGCCTCTTGTGCAGTGGGCATCTGGGTCACTCCTACGGCGAATAGGCCCCGGCATCCCACTTCTCTCCGGAACTTCACCTTTTCTCCCGGGTACAGCGTATGAAGGCGTTGGGGTAAGCCCTCCGTGTCCAGGTTAACCCGGTTGTAGAAAAAATGGTCACCGGTCTCTTCGTCCTCAATGAATCCATAGCCCTCCGCCTGATTGAATTTGACCACAGTGCCAACGGTACACTGCCGATCAAACTCGTCGCTAAGGGGACCGGCCATCATCTCACGGTCCACGGTCTCGGCCAGTAACCTTTCCTGCACCGGATCGGGTTCAGGCGGTGGGGACTTTCGCTGAGTCAGGGGCATCGGCTTCACCGGCTCCCAAAAGAATCCCCACTCATCTTCTTCTAGCTCCCGGGCATGTTGCTCTTCCGGGGCCGGAACTGCTGTGTGGGTTGGAGGTCCCACCTCGACTGGCGTGAACACCTCCGGACACTGGCGTGGTGCTCCAAGGACTTCGCTTCCCGGCTGCAGCTGTGTCTTGTAAGTAGCCCGGACTTCAGTAGAGGTATCACCGGTCGCTGCATCCCAGGAAGTGACCCACGTTATTTTTGCAGGTCGCTCCGGACCTCCTGGCGCAGCCGGCAACTTTATGGTAAACGCCTCCTCAGCTACACTTTGCCGCAGGCGTCCTCTTCCCAGGCTGGCTGCTACCAGTGCACCCACTGCAGCTCTCTGTTTTGTCTGGGTCTCCATCTCGCTTGGAGTCAGTCTCTGAGTTGGCGTTTCTTGCAGCCTTTCTCGTAATGGCACCAGGGACGGTGGAGATGCTGGGGAAGGTGGAGGCGGGCCGTCTTTTCCCGCTCTTGTATACACTCCACCCCCAGTCTCACACATCAAATCGACCCAGCACAGGCGACGCCTCTTCTTTTCTGTAACGCCGCCCTCTTCACATGTCTTCAGCAACATCTTGGGACCAGCACCTCCCCTCTTTGGGCGGCGCACTCTGTACTTCTTTTTCTTCGTCGGCCAACTCAGGGTTTTTCGTTTGGCGCCAATTGTTCGCGCGCTCACTGTGTTTGTGAAGATGGCGGCCATTTTAGTACCGTCCTGTGCCTGGTCCAACGCCTTAGGCACCACTTGGTCTTCACATTCGGGGACCGGGACACCCTGCAGATAATCCGGATCCTGCCGACTACGCCACATGTAATGGGGTGCCTCGGGGATTGTAGTCGTGGCCCCATTTTCTATCAGGCCAACCCCCGGCCCCGCCGTCACTATTGGGACAGGGGATTGTTCTGTGGGGCAGAGTGTGGTGGAAAAGAGCATACTATCAGCCGCAGGGATCAGATAAACCAAACGACATATTTATTGCACAGAGTTTCACAGACAGCTCAATGCACGGATCTTGTAGCGCACGGTCACAATTCCTGTCCGGGGAAATCTTTCCTTGTTGTCTCCTCTAGTGGGGATGTGCCCGGCTACTCTACTTTACCTAGGCTCCCACTCCGGCTAACACAGACTGGACCCACACCAATTCTGCTTCACCATTGAGGACACTTCTTCTCTCCTTCCCTTCGTTCTTCCTGTCCACTCAGCTCCACACTCTGCCCCTGGCTGTTCCTTCTCCCCCGTCCCGGAATCAACTGCCTTCAACACACACACACACTCCCTTTCCCCCTAAGCTGCCGGCTCCTCCTCCCTCCTGCACAGTTTCTATGGGGACAGCCGTCCCACCCGGCCACTAGGGGAAACCCACTAAAACAGTATAAACATTTTTATTAATAACATCAACATTAACAGCCTTCAGGGGGGGAACACGGCGCCTCCTTGTAAGGGGTCTGCCCACCCCTTACAGAAACCTAGGCAAAAAAAATAGTTACAAAAGCAATGAATGAATCACGTCTGAATCCAAAAATTGAACAGAATACATCTATATTAATTTTTCCTTTTAAGAACCAGGATTTTGGTTAAAACAAAAAAAATTAAATGGTGCATTTAAGATATATTCCTATCACATATGCCATTCAAGCATTGTGGGATTCCCCCAAGACCCTGTCAGCGCTGCCTGCTATTGATTTTCAATTCACAGTAGAAATTCTCTGAAGCGGGGACAGTTCTCTTCACATTTACCATTTTTAGGAATTTCTATAGACTGTAAAGAATAGATCACAGTATGCATGGCTAAACTATAATAATCAAAGATGTAAGTAACAAGGAAGATGAGACCCATGATTGTCATTAAATATACAAAACTTCATTACTTTAAAGTAGACCTATTGCACAAGGATGGGGCAAGAAGCCGCTGTATCACACAATTAAAAGCACAGGGTAACAATGAAGTGGGCACATCTCAAATAATTGTGATAAAAAAATGGGGAATGAACATGGGCATGAACATTTAAATCCAGGGATCCCATAACAAAGGTCTGAATTGTGTTTGTCCAGTTGCAGTTCAATTTCCCCTCTGTCTAAACGCTTAGATGCCATGATTTTTGGTCTCCACAGCATCTAAGTGGTTAAACCTCTGCCGTCAGGGCTAGCTCCAATTACATTAGTTATTAAGGGATATTTTTGGTGTAAAATAGCTAGCATCCGCTGGGTGTAGTGCAGCTTCATTGTGTGAACCCACTCCAACAACTCCCAGAATCTGCTGTACATAAACAGCAGAAGACGCCAGGAGACGGGGGATGGGAATAGGGCTGATTGGCTTCAAGCTCCCCAACTCAATGGCCACATAGCAGCCACTGGAGATACACCACTGAGATGAAGTAATACCCATAAAGTTTGCTAGTAAATATATGGTATCTAAGGTAAAAAAACTGTTCAAACGGATAGAATCCGAAATTTGTGTAATAAATGGAATAAGATATGTAAATCCACAAATCCTAAAGTACCAACAAGACACCTCACAAGAACTTTGTTTTGACTCGCAGTTTGCCCAAAAGCTTCATCTGAGTAGTGTAAAGATATAGCTGTTTGGTTGAATACGACTTACTTTGTGGAACGTTATGTGGAACCTTACTATATACAGTACAACTACAACTTTTGAGTACATGCAGTTTATTGCTGTCCTTGTCATGGACGAGGTGCTGTCCTCTCATGCCACGGCACGCCACAGGAAAGATGCAATGGTCCTGGCTGGGTGTGTGGACTTGTCTCGTGTAGGTGATTCGCCTGTGCAGACCGCATGCTGTCGATGGCTTTGGTCGCCAGGACCAAATGTTAACTTGAGCATAAAAGGAGACCACCAGTTCTTAAACCACAGTCTTTTATTTAAAAGTACAGTACACATCTTCTCAGATGTTTCTTGCTCAATACAAAGCATCACCACCAATAGTCCTTCTAATCCTTCCAACCTAGTTGTTCCTGTCATTATTAGCCCTGGATGTGTCACCGATGTGGAGCCCTGCATTACCTTCAGGTCGCCTCAGGGTCTTCAGGGACTCCACTTGCTGGGATTCTTCTGACAACAGGCAGGTCAGGTTAACTTCAATGGGAATTGTGACGCCACTCTCGGTATTTGCAGTCAGGGGGCGACCGCCACTGCAATTTAGGGAACGCCTGGGGCTGATGGTAGATGCAGTCAGTTGTTGTGGCCTCCCGAGAGTGAGACTGGCCCCACGGCCCAGTGTAAGTGTGTAGTACCACAGGTCGCAGAAGAACTCACACACAGGCAGCAATGTCTTTCAGGGTTTTTACTCACTTTCAGGTAGCTGTGAGTCAACCCGGGCGATGCAATGATGAACCAGGGGGAACCAGGTATCCCTTCGGCTGATGTAGGGGTGACTGCTGACTCTCCTTCCTAGCCCTTCTTGTTTGGGGTGACTCCTTACTTGTAGTATTGCGGGGATCACCCAGGGAAGTCGCAACTGCCGTTCTCCCCTTTCTGGCCCGTTTGCTGGCCGCGTGGACCAAGGTTAAGATGGCTCCAGGCTCAATCCTCCATATGGGCCCTCTCGTTGCTGCAGACTCTGTGTGGTTCGGTGAGGCACATTCAGTACCCTCACCAGCAGGTTTAGCAGGCCAAGTAAATGGGTTCCTGATCTAGGGACTTGTTTCCCCGTGCGGGCTTGGTCTTCCGGTAGTCTCCTTACTCAGCCACCTCTGCACTAGGTAGATTTCAGGCAGCACCACTGGGTAGCCTCTCTCCCCCGCCAGCAGCCACTACAGGTGCAGGGTCTGAGCGTGTCCTGATCTTCTACTCCACACCTAAGCCGCGGCTCCTCCACTCCTACTCCTCTGGCTGCCACTGCACAGCTCTCTGTCTCCAGTCCCACTACCCACCACTAGCTGGGATGCGAGGGCCACGCCCCCTCCGTGGGTCAGCCCAGGGGTCCCCTCTAAGCTGTGTGTGTATCCTGGTTACTAAGTGTCTGTGTGTCCCCACCCTAGTCAGCCTCTGAGATTACCTGTTTTGTACTCACTCAGCCTGAGTGCAGTACTCAGTGGTGCCTGACCAGGTCAGGGGCGCCACACCACCACCCAGCTCAACATCACAGTAATGTCCATGAATATCATTCCGTCCCTTTCTGCGACTTTACATCCAGTTCTCCTTGCCAAAAGGATAGGTTGCCTCTATGAACCCTAGGCTCATGCTACTGAAGCTTTCAAAAAGTCCACCTATGGTTCCTTTTTCATCTCACACACTGTGTGACTAGGCGCTTCTCCTTCTGTAATTGTAGACCGTCTGAGCCCTTAATGCTGAGCGTCCTCTATGAGGAACCAACTACTCCAGTCGCTAGTGCTCCTGGACACCACCCTGACCTGACTACATTGGATACTTTGTGTATCTTTCACCTCTTTTTATTCAATCCCTGGTTCCAGGGTCCTTTAGCTGTAGGGATACCCATGTCATGCAACCTTGCTGAGCACTCAGAACTACGATTGCTCTAGCTGCAAATTAATCTATGTCTCTAGTTATAGAACAATGTTCACCAACTCCAGTCCTCAGGAGCCACCAACAGTTCATGTTTTTACAATTTCCTTAGTATTGCAATCATCACCTGTGCAGGTAATTAGATTATCACTTGTGCAAAACTAAGGAAATCCTGAAAACATGCACTCTTGATGGCTTTTGAGGACTGAAGGTGGGGAACATTGTTCTAGAAGGAAACCTTTTTCTTTCCCTACATGCTAACACCTCCCCTATAGGCTGGTCCCAATATTAACTCTATGTGGCCCTACAGTCTGTAGCTGGGCAGACTTGACCTTTTACCTACATTTCTACACACTAATTACCTGCACAAGTGATGATTGCAATGCTAAGGAAATCTTAAAAACATGAACTGTTGGTGGCTCCTGAGGACTGGAGTTGGGGAACATTGTTCTATAACTAGAGACATAGATTAATTTGCAGCTAGAGCAATCGTAGTTCTGAGTGCTCAGCAAGGTTGCTTTGCATTACAGCATCCTTTATAACACTGCTATGCCTTACATTATACAGAAACAATTCATATTGTATTCTCAATATTGCTACATCTTACACATTATACATTCCTATCTTATATTACTACCACTTATCTCTATAATGCATGACAGTATACAGCATTGATGAGATTCGTGTCTTCAGGAGGAAAAACGACCAGAGGTCCAACCCCTTACATCCTCTGCTATTATTTGTGTGATATTTTACTAAATTACTGCATGGATATGTGGCGCCCCTGAGGCTTCAGTCGCCACAGAGTATTGCACCCAATTTTGAGTGTAATGCAACACCCGGATCCTCAGGAAGTCAGTCCCGGTTTTCACCACTTACACACTCAAATACACACCAGGTTGCCCTGTTCCCACTGGGAACTGGGCTGGGGTCGGTTAATAAAGGGGTCGCCAACAGAGTGGCATTTACAGGATGCCCTCAACATGGGCCCCAGTCCCACTAGCTTAGGACCTGGGAGGGAGGAGGGGCAGCCAGCAGGAGGAGTCAGGAGCCAGCACAACAGTTAGAGAGTTGTCCAGCAGGAGAGTAGCGGAGCAGATGTGCCTCACAGGTGCTCCGGTGGGAAGGAGGAAGAGCTCACACGGTTGCCGTGGGGAGAGTGCATCTGCTCCCCTTGGAACCGACACCACACAGGCTGGCAGGACCCTAAGGAAGATCATACTTCACGTTAGTTTTCCAGAATCTGCCTGGATGGGGAAAGTTTCAAGCTTCCCTGACCACACAACACCCGACAGCACAATGCCAGTAAGGATCCGATATCGGAAATGCGGCACCTGCATATAGGGACAAGAGTACTACTCGTGAAAACCCGGGTCCCCATGTAGCTTCAAGCCAGGGGATTTACTGACAGGCGCTAAAAGGAGGGAACCCACCGAACACCAAACCGGACTGATCTCTAAAGGGATTCGGGTTCGAAAGAGCCCATCATAGCAAGTGACCGGTATTACCTGGGTGAGTGACAAAACACCAAAAGTGTAAACAACCTGGAACCACAGCCATAGACTCTGACTCTTTATTACCAGTACTGCTGCTTCGCGCCGCCATTACTACTCCCTTCATCATCCTCCCCGGGGCCCGCTCCAACTTTGGGGAGCGATACCATCCATAGCTGCAACCACCATCCACCCCGGAGAACAGCCGCATACCACAGGTGGCATCACGACATTCACCTCACTACTACCCACAATATCTCTCCCCTGCCATCTTCTGTACACCTCGGGGCAACGAGCCAGGCTAGGCCGCCCGTGACAACGACAGTTGACAGCCCAGCGACGAGTAGGTTAATGCACCTGCCGCGTGGGGCGGGGGCGCTACAGATACACACACCATTGGTGATTAGAAATGTAAGTGAAGGCTAAAAATGAGTGAACAAGGAAAAAAGACATTGTAAAGAAATGGGAAAGTCAATGAATTTAAGAAAAAACATTAAACCACATGGTCAACACCACCTACCACTTATGTCTACAACAGCTTTTAGATGTCACTGGGTGACGGTCTCAGAAACCAAGCAAATAATTAGAAAATGAGGCATGAAAAAGTGGAATACTCAGCTTTCATATCTAGGATGCTGTTTTCTTCTTGAAAAGGGACATTAACATTCTGGTACACATTTATGAAGATACAGCATTACTGTAAAATTGCTTTCCATCATTTCCATTATCACAAAATTCCTTATGTTGGCTAAATAGATGGATGTTATACAAACAGTTTCAGTCTTAAATTTTGCATCTCTTCAGAAATTAAAATGAGATAGTCGTGTCTGGACTAACAATTCACATTTCATTAGAAACTTTGAAACATCGGCTCTATTCATGAGCTTAAACAGTGCTCTGTAAATCCGTTCAGAAATCCATTCGGGGTAATTAAATAAATGGGCATCTCTCAACCTCTGCCACAAAAAAAGTCCAAAAATAATCTAGAACTACTGAGAAATAATGTAAATACATAAAAACAGCAGGTCTCTGAATATTATATTACTGCTCACTAAACAGAATTTTTATCCCGGTGCAAACAAAATGCTTTCGGCTGAAAGGAAAAGTAAATTTAAACATTGCCTATAAAGAGATTAGAAAGTAGAAAGCAGTAAAACCTTCAAAAAGAAAAATATAATAAAAAAAATTATTTTTATTCAAAAGCTTCCAAGACACTACAAGATTATTTAGTAAACCATTTTGTGAACCAGGCACATCACTTCTGTAGACGGCATCAGCTCCATGTTGGGCCCATTTTGGCCTCTTATGATGTTATTGGCCTGATACATTGTTTGATAATCCCATTTATATAAAGGCATTGTTCAGGACTAACATATTGATGACCTATCCTGAGGATAAAGGCTGAGAGAAACGTGGAACAATCTGCACTGCTGTGGATAAAGCAAAGGTCCAGTCAGTGAAGGGGATGAAAAGGGGGTTTATTTACGCGTTTGGAGTGAAACTCCACTCCTTCATCAGAATAGGCACTTAACAGGGGTTTTACTCCGAAACGCGTACATAAAGCCCCTTTTCATCCCCTTCACTGACTGGACATTCAGTTTATCCATCGCAGCTCAGATTGTTCCACGGCTCTCTTAGCTTCTGTCTGTTGCCTCCAGCCTTAGGGCTCGTGGATATTACGGCAGCTATTGTTTGCTTCTAAACTGGTTGTGTTGACACACACCCACACAAAGTGAGCGGCCTGCTCTCTCTTTTTTTTTATTAGGTAATACCCCATCCCCCACTAATCAGCTGCAATCTGCACCAGTGGTATCCAGATGTAGACAATGAATGGAACTGTAACAGCACAGCTGGATACACTGCTTAATGGATGCTCCTGGGTACTCAAGATCAGATCCCATTCAAAGTAATAGGTATTGATTAGTTTAGGATTTGTCAGCTAACACAGATTTTACAGGGGGATTTGATTTGCATCGAAGGTATCCACTGTGAATTGAGTGCTGCTTGTTAGACTCTAGGGTCTCTCCAGAACCAAGAGCATAATAAAAAATAATTAAGACATCACCACTTATCTGTCCTGCCTTCCAGTTTCTTGGGCCTCTTCTTTTCACCTGTCCTCATCACGCACATCCTCTTTGGCCTGCTTTATTCTATACTAGCTGTAATACCCGGTGTTGCCTGGGATAATAACTAAGTGTCTCTCTGTCTGTCTCCCTCTCAGTCTGTCTGCTTGTCTCCCTCACTGTCTGTGTGTCTCCCTGTCTGTCTGCCTCTCTCTACTGTATGTGTCTGTGTGTATCTGTGTGTCTCTGTCTCTATAAGTGTGTCTCTGTGTGGTGTGTGTCTCTGTTTCTGTGTCCGTCTCTGTGCCTCTGTCTCTGTGTGTCTCTGTGTATCTCTGTCTCTGTGTGTTTCTGTATCAGTCTTTGTGTGTCTGTCTCTGTGTGTGTGTGTCTGTGTGTGTCTGTCTCTATGTGTCTCTGTGTGTTTCTGTCTCTATATCAGTCTCTATGTGTCTCTGTGTATCTCTGTGTGTTTGTCTCTGTGTGTGTATGTTTCTGTGTGCCTCTGTCTCTGTATCAGTCTCTGTGTGTCTCTGTCTCTATGTGTTTCTCTGTGTGTATGTGTGGCGCCCTGGACAAGCCAGGGGCCACAGGTAACAACACACACACACACCCACCCCCAGCAGTTCACAGCAGACATCCTCAGTGAAACTTGATTCCTTTCCTCGGGCTCAGACAGACACACCAGGTGGGCGGAGTCAGGAGATGGAGACGCCCACCCAGGAGTTTAGCTGGCCTGAGGCAGGAAACAAGTCCAGTCAAGTCCAGGGAGAGGAGGAAAGAGAAGGTCTGCAGGGAGACAGAAGCAGACAGGGGCCTAGGTTGGAGCCTAAGGCTCCCGTGCAGAGAGTGAGGCAGACGGTAGTGGCCATCTGCAGGGAGCCGGGCAGACAGTTGGTGGAACCGTAGGTAGCCGGGGCTGGGCGGTGGCCCACCGGTACTGAATCGAGGAGCCAGCTGGAAACCGGAGCGCAGGAGGAGCGTACGGAAGGTGCAGGAAAGGACTTACATTACCAACCTGGGGTCAGGGGAAAAACACCGCAGCCGCCTGTGGGACCCGTCCATCCAGACGTTTGTTTCAGCAGAGACTCTGTGTGCATCATTGGGCTGAGTGAGTACCACCGTGCCGTGCGGCACAGCGCTGCCCCTGCGACCCTGCACCTCACCAGGCCCCGTAACCTGCCTGACATCCATCCCCACCCCATCACCGGACCCCGGGACCACCAACCCCCTACCCACGGAGGGGAAACAACATCCTAGCTGCTCCATACCATCGCTCCCGGGATCCCCGTCCAGAGCAGCGGTGGTGTCACAACCTCACCACAACCGTGGGTGGCGTCACGGACAATCTCCCATCCCCTAACCCCTTTTTACTGTGGAGCCTGGGATCACAGACCGGGTCACGCCACCGTGATACCCACAGAAGTTACCCCGTGGCCCGGATCTGAGTACCCCTGGTCCCCGGGCGACACATTTGGCGTCACGAACAGGATCCTACCGCTCTGCCGTTTGGTAGAGGTGCGCCTTGTTACCGCCGGAGGTGTCCGGCCGAACATTTTGCAAAGCCGCCATCTTGGCCGCGAAAAATTTCCCACTCAAGCGTCTTCCCCGAGCAGGAAAGGCGCGAAAGTGGAGCCCCGCCCCCTGAAGAAGGAAGTGCTAAAAAGAGACTAAGGGGGACGAGATGGTGTCCGGCCGCATGTGAACCGCGGCTGTGGAAGCAGGGACGCCAGGACTCTGCCAGTGTTTGGTTCCTGGAACACCGCTGCACGAGATGTTCCGTCCGTCCGGCACCGCTGAAACCTCAGTGCCCGTGCCCACGGCCAACGCCCTGACCGACCTGTTACTTCTGTCACCGGTAGCGGAGCTCAAAGCGTCTGTGAGGGAGGGCCCAGGTCTTACCTTTGTCACCGCCCTGCCACCGGTCCCGGCTTCCATCCCAGCCGCACCGCCGATGACGACGGCCCTGGCAGTCTGCCCGGCCGCGACGGAGATGATGACGGCTCCGGCAGTCCGCCCGGCCGCAATGGCAGCGAAGCACCCATCCCGTTAACTATCTGGGCAGCCTGGTTCTGGACTGGGGTCAAGGGGTGTTGCCCATTTCTTAGGGGCAGCATCAGGGCCAGGTTGTTTGGGTGGGTGACTAAAGGACCTGTTCCGTTGCCATTATTAAAAGTGTTTGATTGTTGTTGCAACGTTAAAGGGATGTGCCTCCCGTTGTGGGAAGTTTGCAAAGTAATGCTTGTGTTTTGATGTTTGATATGCCTTTCTACTTTTTGCAGTTAAAAGAAAAATAAAACCGGTGATGGACGGGCAGCCCGCGGACGATCTGCATTTTGCTAAGGGGGAATGTGGCGCCCTGGACAAGCCAGGGGCCACAGGTAACAACACACACACACCCCCACCCCCAGCAGTTCACAGCAGACATCCTCAGTGAAACTTGATTCCTTTCATCGGGCTCAGACAGACACACCAGGTGGGCGGAGTCAGGAGATGGAGACGACCACTCAGGAGTTTAGCTGGCATGAGGCAGGAAACAAGTCCAGTCAAGTCCAGGGAGAGGAGGAAAGAGAAGGTCTGCAGGGAGACAGAAGCAGACAGTGGCCTAGGTTGGAGCCTAAGGCTCCCGTGCAGAGAGTGAGGCAGACGGTAGTGGCCATCTGCAGGGAGCCGGGAAGACAGTTGGTGGAACCGTAGGTAGCCGGGGCTGGGCGGTGGCCCACCGGTACTGAATCGGGGAGCCAGCTGGAAACCGGAGCGCAGGAGGAGCGTACGGAAGGTGCAGGAAAGGACTTACATTACCAACCTGGGGTCAGGGGAAAAACACCGCAGCCGCCTGTGGGACCCGTCCATCCAGCCGTTTGTTTCAGCAGAGACTCTGTGTGCATCATTGGGCTGAGTGAGTACCACCGTGCCATGCGGCACAGCGCTGCCCCTGCGACCCTGCACCTCACCAGGCCCCATAACCTGCCTGCCATCCATCCCCACCCCATCACCGGGCCCCGGGACCACCAACCCCCTACCCACGGAGGGGAAACAACATCCTAGCTGCTCCATACCATCGCTCCCGGGATCCCCGTCCAGAGCAGCGGTGGTGTCACAACCTCACCACAACCGTGGGTGGCGTCACGGACAATCTCCCATCCCCTAACCCCTTTTTACTGTGGAGCCTGGGATCACAGACCGGGTCACGCCACCGTGATACACACAGAAGTGACCCCGTGGCCCGGATCTGAGTACCCCTGGTCCCCGGGCGACACATATGTCTCTATGTGTGTTTTTCTATGTGTGTCTCTCTCTCTGTGTGTCTCTGTGTGTGTCTGTGTGTGTGTCTGTCTGTGTGTCTCTCTGTGTGTTTGTGTGTCTCTATCTCTGTGTGTTTCTCTGTTTGTCTCTACTGATATCATATTACCTCACACATAAGTTTCTTATACTAAAGCTGGGTTCACACATAGCGACAGCGACAACGACATCGCTGTTACGTCACCATTTTCTGTGACCTAACAGCGACCTTGTAAGTCGCTGTTATAATCGCTGCTTAGCTGTCAAACACAGCAGAAGCAGCAGCGATCATAACGACGTGTGCAGAGAGCAGGGAGCTGCACTTAGCGCTGGCTCCCTGCACTCCTAGCTACAGTACACATCGGGTTAATTACCCGATGTGTACTGCAGCTACATGTGCACAGAGCAGGGAGCCGCGCACACTGCTTAGTGCTGGCTCCCTGCACTCCTAGCTACAGTACACATCAGGTTAATTACTCGATGTGTACTGCAGCTACATGTGCAGAGAGCAGGGAGCCGAGCACACTGCTTAGCGCTGGCTCCCTGCTCTCCTAGCTACAGTACACATCAGGTTAATTACCTGATGTGTACTGCAGCTACATGTGCAGAGAGCAGGGAGCCGCGCACACTGCTTAGCGCTGGCTCCCTGCACTCCTAGCTACAGTACACATCGGGTTAATTACCCGATGTGTACTGCAGCTACATGTGCAGAGAGCAGGAGCCGGCACTGGCAGCGAGAGCGGCGGATGCTGGTAACGAAGGTAAATATCGGGTAACCAGGGAAAGGTCTTCCCTTGGTTACCCGATGTTTACCCTGGTTACAGCTTACCGCAGCTGCCAGATGCCGGCTCCTGCTCCCTGCTCGCTTCATTTCGTTGCTCTCTCGCTGTCACACACAGCGATGTGTGCGGCACAGCGGGAGAGCGACGACCAAAAAATGAAGCTGGACATTCAGCAACGACTGGTGACTTCACAGCAGGAGCAAGGTCGTTGCTGGATGTCACACACAGCGACAGCGACGGGACGTCACTGCAACGTCACAGAAAATGGTGACATAGCAGCAACGTCGTTGTCGCTGTGTGTGACACCACCTTTAGAATGTCCTTTGTTGCCTCTAACAACCAATCAGAGCACCTAATAATGACCTGTAGCTCCTAACTCACTTGACTTTAATGTAAGCAGGTTATTTGGTGAATAACTGAAAAGTGCAGGGTTAAATTTTCCCCTCAAAGCATAGTCTATGACGTTTCCTGAGTAAAATGAAGTGTCTGTGCAAAATTTCATATTTGTAAATGCAACTGTGCAGATTCCTTTAGCGGACACACACACACACACACACATATACATTCAGCTTTATATAATAGACTAGGTCTTCCAAATCCATCTAGACCTTTAATGGCACTGGGCAATGTGCCGTAACAGAGCACATTGTGATGTCATAACATTATGTCATTCGTTGCTCAAGGCCTAGTTAGTGATCATTAACGTCACTGGCCTTCTTTGTGGCTGAAGACCCAGCCTAGAGTAAAACAAGCTAAAAAGGATGTGCAAGATGGGGAATGTGAAATGAAGAAGTGCAGAAGGTTGGAAGGGAAGGCAGGCTTAAAGGGATTCTGTGAGCAGTTTTTTTGCTATGTAAGCTTAGGACAACATGCTGTAAGAGTTAAAAAAAACAAACAAAAAGCAGCTGTGCTTCTCTTATCAGTGTGTTCAATTGTTAATGTAAACTAAAGGGTTTATTACCCCGTGATTAACATTGCAGGACTAGAAACTTATGTGTATAGCAGTCTGACAACCCCCCTGCTGTGATTCATACCTCACAGAGAGCCTTTTGTGGGCAGGACAGGTCTGCTGTGTTCCTGAATCTAAATTTGTTGATTGTTTCAGAATGGCTTCACCCAGTAATCTATATGATACACTGTTGGATTCAGGTTTTCTTTGCCTAAATTATGTTGCTGTCAGATGAGGTAGCAAAAACCTGCTTACAGATTCCCTTTAAGGATTGTCATGATAGATGAGCAGTGGGACAGTTGTGTGTTCAGTTGAGTATTTGAGTATTTTTTAACCATTTCTTAGCTTTTATAATTCAGGAAAGTAATGGACCCAGCAGATTAAAAAAATATTACATTTTGCAAGTAGCAAATTCGAAAAAATCTGTCTAGAGAACACAAGTTTTTGCAAAATTTGGGGAGAACGCAATGTTATTCAAATACATTTGCTTATCTCAAGTACTGATCTGCAATATCTGCTCATGGCTACGAAATAATGTGCAAAGCCATCCTGTTCCAGCTCCATACATTGTTTCCATCCAGCTAATGTAGGAAGAGCAGATAACAATGGATTAGTGGTGATGCTGGGTTTTGGTCCTCACTGATCTAATTTTGCTGATCTATCCTATGGAAAGAAATTAATGTTGTCCATGCTGCTGCTCTTTGAGCAGAGAGGTGTAATGATTGTGGTGGCAGAAGGAGTGGAGGAAAGTGTGAAGAATGATTTATTTATTTATTTTTATTTACATTTATTAGAGAAGATCCGTAGAACAGGGACATTATTCCTAGAGGGGGCCCAGGATGGGGAACATTATAGCGGGAAGGGGGACATTATGCAAGAAAAGGGAGACATTATACAAGGATGGGGCCCAGGATGGAGGACATTATGCTAGGATAGGGAACATTATTGCAGGCAAGTTCCCAGGATGGGGGACAGTATTACTCTAAGGGGCCCAGGATAGGAGACATTATTACTGGAAGAGGACCAGGATGGGGGACATTATACCTTGTAGTAGCTTAAAATGAGGGAAATTATATCAGGATGGGGGAAATTATACCAGGAAAGGGAGACATTGTACCAGAAAAGGGAGACACTATACCAGGAAGAGGTTCAGGATGAATGACAATATACCAAGTTAAAGAGACATGATACCAGTGAGGGACCTACAATGAAGGTCATAATACTAGGATGTGGTACATTATTACTGGAAGTGGCCAAGGATGTGGGACATTATACCAGGATCGGGGACATTATACTAGGCATGGACCTAAGATATGGGACATTATCCAAGGAAGGGACCCAGTATGGGGGATATTATACTTGGAAGGGCCCAGGTGAGCTGAAATTATACCTGGAAGGGGCCAGGATGGAGGACATCATAACAGGAAGAGACTTAGGATGGGGGACATTATACCATGAAGGGGCACAGAATAAGGAACATTGTTTCAGGAATGGGGACATTATTACCTTGGGGGCAAACAAGTACGACTTCATAGGATCTGGAACACTATAAGGACACATACATCTGTCAAATATGCAGGTGGTGTCCCAGGTCCAAATTTTGCATCGTGGCCCATCGGACCACTGGTTGAGAACATGTACTACTTAGATACAGGAGAGCAAGAATCCGTCATGTCTCAGTGTACTCTGTATGGGAGACATTACTGCAGCTAGTGTGGCGCCCCTGACCTGGTCAGGCACCACTGAGTACTGCACCCATGCTGGGGACAGTACAAACAGGTAATCCAGAAGGCTGACCGAGGTGTGACTACACAGGCGCATAGTGATCAGGTCTCACACATGTACCTTTGGGAGGACCCCTGGGGATCCCAGGAGGGGGCAAAGCCTTCACCTCCACTGGAATAGTGGAGGGGGCCAAAAGCCTCCATCTCCACTCAAGGGGTGTGGTAAGAGAGCCTGGTTGCTAGGTGGCGTAGGCAAGAACAGGAGAGGAGGAGCAGTGAGCCGGTTCAGTGCAGAGTCCAGGGAGCTCAGAGAGGAGCAGACCCCTGGGGCTGTTGCAGTCTGACAGCGTCCGCGCAGTGGCTACCGACGGGGGAGAACGGTCACCTAGGAGTGCTACCCGAAACCCATCTCCAGCTAAAGAGAGAGCACAGAGTGGGAAGTAAGGAGACTGCTAGGGAGTACCAGGCCCAAACGGGCGGCAGATCCCGGAGCGGGGATAGATCCACCTTTCCTTGCTAAACCTGCCGGTGTGGGGCCCTCAAAGCCCACACCACAACACCACAAAAGCCGCAGCCACGTAGCCACAGTTAGGGCCCATAGTTCACAGGAGGCAAGCAGCTGGAGTGATCTGGTCCAGGCGACAAGCAAACGGCAACTGAAGGGGAGAGAGGCTTCAGCAACTTCCCTGGGTGACCCCCATAGGGACTAAAAGTCGGGGTTACCCCAAACCACTAAGGGCTAAGGAAGGCGAGTCGGTAGTCACCATCATAAGTCAGCCTGAAGGATACCTGGTTCCAGCCTGGTTCATCCCAGCTACGCCCGGGTTACTCACCCTGCCATCTGAAGTGAGTAAAACCCCTGAAAGACATCCTGCTTGTGTGGAGTTATTCTGCGCCTTGTGGTTCTACACACCTACACCGGGCCCTGGGGCTTGCCTCACTCTCAGGAGGCTATCCCAACTGACTGCACGCACCATCAGCCCCAGGCGACCCTCAACCTGCAGTGGCGGTCCCCACTGACCGCAATACTGAGAGTGGCGTCACGACGAATAGAGGATTTCCTACCGGTGACAAGATCCAGACTGACAGCGGAGTCCCTGAAGGTAATGCACCGATACAGCGTCCCTGGGGCTCGACACTAGTTTTTTACTACTAGCTCAGAGACAACTCAAAATTAAAGATGGAACTTGTAGAGGAGAAAAATGGTGACAAATTCAGTATATAAGTACAAAAAGACAGCATTTTATACCAAATGTACACGCTCAACTGCTCAAAGGTGCACTTTAAGTTTAGCGTAAATTAAACTCATAGGAACTAATTCATCATATTCATCAATATATAGAGTCACATCTGTTAAGTGACTAAATATTTGTCCTTAAAATGGAAAGATTAAATGGATCGCTTGTTTTACAGCTCTGATTAGTGACCTTGAGGTTTCTGCATATTATCATCTGTCATGTATAGGCAGCAATGTTAAAGAACAAATATTGTTAAAACAGAAGGCTCATATATGGTGGTTGAAATTTAACTTGATTCACTGCTTTATTTGATAACATAAGTGATGTGGACTTTTTGCACAACCACATTCCACATTGTGGTAATAGTTTCAAAGCTGAAATAAATATAATACAAGTTTCACACACACACATATATACATATACAGTATATATGAGTATATATATATATATATATATATATATATATATATATATAGTATATATATGTGAGCATTTACATATATGTATATATATATACACAGTATATTTAGTAAAAAGCTTTTGTAGTCAAAATGATTGGTTAGAACAATGGTGATCTCATAGATTCATTCACTTCAGGCAATTTCTTCTCCTGAGAAGGCCTCCTGCACCACCAATGCACAGGAGCCATTCAAATCAGTAGGTAGTTTCAGTAATGCAAGACAGGGTAGGTCTTCCAGATTCAAATTAAAATAATGGAATTAAACAGGTTGTCTCCTCTTAGCACACTTTAAACATTCCTTATTAAAGAGAATGTCAGCAGGTTTTTGCTTTGTGATCTGAAAGCAGCATGATGAAGGGGCTGAGTCCCTAATTCAAGTGATGTGTCACTTACTGAGTGGTTTGCTGTCATTTTGATATAATCACTGTTTTCTCTGCTGCAGATCCAGCAGTGCTCTGAATGCTTATCCCTGTATAACCCAGCTCACAGTTCAGCCAGCTTTCTGTGTATTCTATGCATTCTATGCATTGACAGAAAACTGCTACAGTGGTGGGGACAGGGCTGTACAGAGCAGTTGACCTGGAGGCATGAGACACCCAGTCCTTTAGTGATAATCTCCTGCTGATAAAACACTGACTTTATTGAAACAAATGTACAGTCTATGAAGTGACACATCACTGGAATTAGGCTCTCATCCTTTACATCATGCTGCTCTTAGATTACATAGCAAAAACCTGCTGATGGATTACCTTTAACTGTTTCAATCCTGGGCGGTTTTCTGTTTTGTTTTTTTTTTTTGTTTTTTTTTCGTTTTTGTTCTTCCCTACCCTTCTTCCAAGAGCGATTTTTTTTTTTTACTTTTTCCATCAATATAGCTATATAAAGTCTTATTTTTTGTGGGACGAGTTGTACTTTTGAATGACTCCATCCATTTTACCATATAGTGTACTGGAAAGCAGGAAAAAAAATGTCAACAAAAAAGTGCAATTCCACAATTGCCCCCATCAGTTTTTGATCCCAGCAGACTATTGGGAAACTCAGCACTGAGGGCAGAGGAGCAGCATACATCCGGGAGGTGAGAATCAATTTTTTTTCTCAACTCCCTAGGCCCAATAATAAGGCATTGTTAGTAGTGGATAGCCCTTTAAATAGAACTGAGCATGAAATTGAATCTCATTGTATAAAGGGATAAATGTTCCACTTGGCATATCAGATAATTTGATTCAAATGGTAAATCAAAAGTTATCAAAGACTATAGTTATTTACGTGTCAGGCCAACCATGCAAGAGACTGACTGTTCACTTAGAAGTTGGACACTTAAATCTCATGCTAAGGATCAATGCTTTTATAAGTAATAAAAGCACCAAAAAAAATCTGTACAGTCACAACTATAATTATTTGTGTATGATGCAAATGGATTCTGATCAGCCAGATATGGCCTATGAATACCGTATGTATTGCTGCCAATTCACAGAACCAAGTGCCACCGGGAATCGCATTACAATGGGGCTACATTTAGGCCATGTGCACACATTGAGTATTTAGTGAGGTTTTTACCTCACTATTTGTTAGGCCACGTGCACACACTGAGCATTTGGTGAGTTTTTGTAAGGCCATGTGCACATGTTGAGTATTTGGTGAGTTTTTTACCTCAGTATTTGTAGCCAAAACCAGGAGTGGGACAATCAGTGGAAAAGTAGAATAGAAAAACGGGCAACTCTTCTGTATTTTTTACCCACTCCTGGTTTTAGCTATAAATACTGATGTAAAAAAACATCCCCATATACTCAGTCTGAATGTGGCTTTGCAGTCCAGTGATTTATATTTGTTTTACTTCATTTTTTCACTAGTTCCCTGTATATAAAATCCTTTGAAAAAGTATTTATACCCCATAAACCTTTACACGTTTTTTCCCGTTATGCCCATAAACTTAAATGTTTGTTATTGTAATTTTATGTGATATACCAACACTAAAGGCCCCGTTACACGCAACGACATCGCTAACGAGATGTCACTGGGATCACGGAATTCGTGACGCACATCCGGCGTCGTTGTGTGTGACACCAGCGACCGCTAATGATCCGGAAAATGGGAAAGATTATTGATTGTTGACACATCAGTCCTTTCCCAAATATCGTTGCTCGTTTGGGACCCAGATTTTTCGTCGTTCCTGAGGCAGCACACATCGCTACGTGTTACACCCCGGGAACGACGATCAACAGTGTTCCTGCGTCCTCCGGCAACAATGTGGGAGTGACGTTCATGTGGCTGCTCTCCGCCCCTCCGCTTCTATTGGTGGCCCACTGTGTGACGTCGCTGTGACGCCAAATGAACCGTCCCCTTAAAAAGAGTTTGTTCGGTGGCCACACGACGTCGTTAGGAAGGTATGTTGGTGTGACGCGTACCTGCGATATTGTTTGCCATGGGCAGTGATTTGCCCGTGACGCACAAACGACGGGGGCGGGTGTGTAAAGCGGCCTTAAGTAGCAAATATCTGTGAAGTGTAAAGGAGATGATATATGGTTTTCTAAATATTTTTTAAAAAATAATCTGAAAATGATTACTTGCATTTGTATTCAGCCCTCCTATGTGAATACAATGCAGGACCACCTTTTGTTCCAATTACTGCTGATAATCTTTTGGGGGATGTCTCTACCAGTTTTACACATCTTGAGGCTGACATTTTTGCCCATTCTTCTATGCAATATATCCAGGGGTGGGATTCACATTTTTAACAATAGGTTCTGTGGTTGTGTGTAGGGAAGCCCCACCCATTTTTAAACCACACCCGTTTAAGCCACACCCATTCATCAAACATATATGAATAAGGGTGCAGTCTGACGGCTGTTAAAAATTGTAGGGACATTGGAATACTTCATGTTCTGGTTGGCGACTCTCCTGACCCACGTGTGAAAGCTGCATGTATTTCCACTGTAAAGCTGCTGTTTAAGAAGTTAGTGCTGGTGGGTGTCACTGTCACAGCGCGTCCCTGCTGCAGCCAATAGCCCCTCCCAGTCCCCGAGAAGTGTCAAGTTACCACCCACGCTGCTCCTCACTGATCTCTGCCATCACAGCCGCGCTGTTTGCAGGGATGAGTAAGTGAAGATGAGGCCCCATGTGGCAGCATTATGCAGTCCACATGTGTCAGTATTATGCAGCCTCCATGTGGCAGCACTATGCAGACTATGAAGCCCCATGTAGCAGCATTATGCAGCCCCATGTAGCAGTATTATGCAGCCCAATGTAGCAGCACTAAGCAGCCCCATGTAGCAGCATTATGCAGCCCCATGTAGCAGCATTATGCAGCCTCATGTAGCAGCATTATGCAGCCTCATGTAGCAGCATTATGCAGCCCCCTGTAGCAGCACTATGCAGCCCCATGTAGCATCATTATGCAGCTCCATGTAGCAGCATTATGCAGCCCCATGTAGCAGCATTATGCAGCCCCATAGTCATCTGGCCACCGTGATTACATACTCACTTCCTCCCCGATCCCCCGCTGCTCCGGTCTCCTCAGCGTGTCCACTGTTCTGCCGCTCTGACAGCTCAGGACACAGGCGAGCACAGTAATGACGCCATCACGCTCCTCTGTACTGACCTGTCAGAGGCAGAGTGCAGACAGATGCTGCAGGAGAATGATGAGAGAGGAAGCGCCGCTCTCTCTGTCATCATTGCTTTCAATTGTATGGGCATTTGCGATGCCGATACAATTTAAGGTGCGATCCTCAGTGGGGGGAAGGGGTAGAAAAGTGCAGATGCCGCACATCAGACTGTGCGTGGGCGGCGGCACTGGTGAGAGAGCTTGATCGCGGCTCTGGGATCTTGGGGGAGAACTGGGTGAATCCCACCCCTGAATATATCTCTAGCTCAGACAGATTAATTGGAGACGTCTTTGAACAGCAGCAACACTTAAACAGACATTTTGGAAAACACGATTATTAAGATGCACACAATATAAACACTTTGGACACTATATGCATGAACACTGTAGGAGTGGGGTAATTTGGCCACCTCCTACAATAGCATGCAAACAAGCATATATTTCTGTGCATGGAAGTTATACTTGATCCTGACTAAATCTAAACTAAAGATGTTTTGAAAAGTAGTTTTTAACATGGCTATTCATTCTGTGATTTTCATAAATTCACAACTTTTTCATCTTGTGTTGCAATTTCAATGTTGAGGAGTGTAGAATAAATATAGAATTCAGCTGGTATTACCATATTTAGTTATATCTTTTATTTTGGAACTTCATGATATACTGATACACAGTTATATGATCTCATGGTGACCCCCTGGGAATTACATGACTTCAAGTCCTCAGAAGGGGTACCTGAAACACAGTCAGCAGAAGTATCTGTATGATGAAACTAAATATACAAAAAAACTCTTATCACAGTTACTGATGGTGACTGTTCTGCTCCTAATACCTGTTATACATTTCTAGTGTAGAAATTAAAAGTTCAGGATCCCTAATTATATACTTAAAATATATTAATATGGGCATCACAATTTAATACCTAGTTCGAATGAGACCAAATTGTGCAGTTGACCACATGGCCGAAACTTAGCCCACTCTTGGTGGCTGTATAATTTTAATTAATTTTCATGTAGCCATTCCCAAATTTAAGTCAAGTTTAAGGATAGAGATAATAGAAAATAAAGTAATCCAAACAATAAATTGACCTTCACTTACTCAAAACAAAAAAAGGACCAATTTTCACAATTGTGCTAGATCCGATTTTCACCCACTTTTGTCCTTGAGTCCTTGGATTTTTACCTTTTTAGTGTAATTTTTTTCTCTTGTATAAAAAACTAATGGAAGTTTCTCAAGCTTCTCCCAGCAATCAGAGTCAGCACATAGATGCTACTGAGATGAATATCCATATTTTTGGGTTTTTTTTGCAATGACCAAGTCAATCAAAAGGGCAAAATTGGATCAGAGTAAAGGGCACTTTACACGCTGCGATATCGCTATCAATATCGCTAGCGGGCGTACCCGCCCCCGTCGTTTGTGTGTCACGGGCAAATCGCTGCCTGTGGCACATAACATCGCTAACACCCGTCACACATACTTACCTGTCTAGCGACATCACTAAGTGGTCGCCCAATAGAAGTGGAGGGGTGGAGATGAGCAGGATGAACATCCCGCCCACCTGCTTCCTTCCTGGGGTTGTTCCTCATTCCTGCGATGTCACACGTAGCGATGTGTGCTGCCTCAGGAACGACGAACAACCTGCGTCCTGCAACAGCAACGATAATCGGGAATGGAACGATGCGTCAACGATCAACGATAAGGTAAGTAATTTTGATCGTTAACGGTCGTTCGTGCGTTTCACACGCAACAACATCGCTAACGAGGCCGGATGTGCGTCATGAGTTCCGTGACCCCAACGACATCTCGTTAGCGATGTCGTTGCGTGTAAAGCGGCCTTAAGGCCTCTGTTACACATCAGGGAAATACACACACGTTATTCACTGATGTGTTAAAGACCCATATGGCCCTCCGTGTGCCGTGATTTTGGTACACATGTTCTCCGTTTGCTATCCATGATAGCACACAGAGATCAAGCGCTTATACCTGTCCACGCTCCTGCTGTCCGTGGTGCTGAAGTCTCCTGTCTCCGGACGTTGCTGTCTCACTGCTGCTGTTACTTCTGGGTTGCTGTGCAGTGAATATGCTTGAGCATAATTAGCCGGCCTGGAAGCAGGAGACAGAATCGTCCGGAGACAGGTGAGTATAAAAATCATTATATTTCAAAGATACGTGTTTTTTTCCAGTACGTGTCAAATGGATCACATCACTGTGTGGTCTGTGTGACAACAGTGATGCTGGAGAAAGGCAGATTTGCCTCCGAGCATAGCACACGGACACACTTGTGCGCCGCACGGAGACACAGTCAGTGAGAAATCACTGATGTGTGTGCAGACCGATTGATTTTAATGGGTTTGCATATGTCCGTGATTCTGGTACGTGTAAAAACAGCATACATACCAGAATCACAGATGTGTGAAGAGGGTCTAAGAGATGCCTTTGGTTTTTTTATGTAAATCATCAGTCAGCCAAAAAATAAAATTGATGGGAAAGCCCAATAGACTATCTGTGTGCCGTCATTAAAAAGCACTAGCAGCACCTATATGTGAACAACCGACAAGTGAATTCAGCCTAAAGCTCTAAAAATATCTGCAATATCACGAAGAGTGCGGGATTTACATAGCAGATACTTAATTAAGCAAGCCGGGAAGTCATGCATGTGAAAGTAGCCTAATGGAAAGCAAGGGCACATGAGATGCCATGTTCTACCTCTGCCACGGGATGCTGTTTTACAAAGGCCTCATTCATAGTCCTCCTTTTAGAAACATAATTAAAATGTTTCCCAATGCTGCCAACCAAATTAATTAATGGCTTTAGCAGCATCTTACCACGGGGCCCTCTCTGTCCATGACCAGACACGCGATTAGTACAATTTTATACAGTCTGCAAATATTCATCATTATACACTTTCTGGGCACAGATCCAGGCTGGCCACTGTGCACAATAGTGGCAGCAACCCTATTTAGTGTCAGAGACGAAAACTCTGGCTACAGTCTACACTTCCAGCTTCAGACGAGAAATGAACTGGCACACAGCACCCAGACTGTGAATCACATTCCTCCATTAGGTATATAGGCCGAAACCAAAGACCACAATACAAATATGTCATTTGTCAAAAAAACCCCAACATTTATGTCAGTTTGTGGGGGGATTTTTTTAATTTAAGATCCATTGGAGGAAACGTCTTAAACTAAAGGGGGCTTTACACGCTGCGACATCGCTAGCAATTGCTAGCGATGTCGAGCGCGATAGCACCTGCCCCCGTCGTTCGTGCGACATTTGGTGCTCGTTGCCGTAGCGAACATTATCGCTACGGCAGCGTGACACGCACATACCTTGTCAGCGACGTCGCTGTGACCGCCGAACAATACTCTACTTCAAGGGGGAGGTGCGTTCGGCGTCATAGCGACGTCACTGCGGCGTCACTAAGCAGCCGGCCAATAGAAGCGGAGGGGCGGAGATGAGCGGTATGTAACATCCCACCCACCTCCTTCCTTCCGCATTGCCGGTGGATGCAGGTAAGGAGATGTTTGTCATTCCTGCGGTGTCACACATAGCGATGTGTGCTGCTGCAGGAACGACGAACAACATTGTACCTGTGGCAGCAGCGATATTAAGGAAAGGAGCGACGTGTCAACGATCACCGTTTTTGAACGATTTTGCGATCGTTGATCCTCGCTCCTTGGTGTCACACGCTGCGATGTCGCTACCGGCGCCGGATGTGCGTCACTAACGACGTGACTCCGACGATATATGGTAGCGATGTCGCAGCGTGTAAAACACCCTTTAGTTTAAGGAAAACAATTGCTCATAGCAACCAAGCAGATTACAGCTTGGTTGCTTGGAAGGTGTTTTTTTTTTTGCATTAATAATAGTGATTATGATATCAAGTATTTTTAATACAAAAATTAAACTCACTGTTTTTTTAGTTTTTATTTCATTCTAGTTTTACTGAAGCACTGGGGGCTGCGATCTTGGATTTGCTGTGAGTAATGACAGTTACTAACCTCCTTTATGGCAGCCCCCAGGGTATAGAGGACAGTGGCGGACTCCTACTCTATACTTAATACAGGACGGCTCCCTGTTGTCATCTGGACGCGCCCCCTGGGCTGTCCAGATCACAGCAGAGGGAGGAGATCAGCGCCATCTTTGTGGAGCTCACAGCGTATGCTGTGTGCTCCACTTTCTCCCTGTCACCCACCAAGATGGATGGGGTGAGTACTGTCAGTACAGTATATGGGGGCGCGGGGCATTGAGAAACAGTCAATAGGGCATTGGGAAACAGTGCGGCGAGGCATACAGTGGAGCACTATGTGGCTAGCCTTAGTGACACTTTAGATATATTAGGATCACTTTGCGGCCACCAAGAAAATGTCTCCGCACTGTGATCCTAAACTTCATTCTCTCTTATCCTTTTGGAAACACCCAGATTGGGAGGGGGAGGTGTGAGATCACTCACAGGAGAACGCAGCGAGTCCTGATTGTGAGCACAAACCCTAATTAGTTGTCATTAGCAATGGCCCTACTTACTTTGCCTTTGTACTAGTTTTAATTCTGTATAGGAAATCAGTCACCAGGTATTTTCTATCCCATCTGAGAGCATAATGGTGTAGGGTTGTGCTGCTCCCACGTCAGTAGCAGCCGGGCTGCTCGGATCTGGATCCGCAGTGTGACTCGAGGGATTCTCCGGACCTGGGGGTCGCGCGGACACTTCAAATAAAAGGGGACATATATATACGGGGTTGCTGTAATCGCTGGGTAACGCCGTGTGTGGTGAGGTGTAGCACCACCGCTGCTGTTGGGGAGCACCCAGGGGCAATGGGATGGCAGCTGGATATTAACCCCTCCAAGGGTAGGGATGGATGCCCTGGGGCCCAGTGTCTGTGCTGAGGATGGTGATTGCAGGGGCCGGCGCACCCGGTCAGACCGGGGGGTGTCAGTGTACTCAGTCCAATGAATCACACAAGTCCAACGGTAAACCAAGGTGCTGGTGGCCGGCAGCCGTGGCCGGATATATTCTGGTCCCTCACCTGGGGTGATGGTCTGTGTCACTTTCCTCTGGTCCAGGTACCCCCTCTGTGCACGGTTTCTGGGTTGGTTCTCTGGTGTCGGTACCGGCCGGCTCCTACCCTGTCCCGGTCCACCTCGGATCTCCGGCAGCCATCTTCCCGTCTCCTGACAGACACATACCACCGTCTGCCACCTAGTCAGTACGCCGGGGCTCCAACCACCGACGCCTTTCCTCTCTGGCTTCACTCCACTCCACTTTCCAACTGACCACTCTCAAACTCCACTAGAACTTGAACTGCGCTTTTTCCGCCCCGGGTTCTCTAGATTTCTAGGTGGGCGTTTTCCTTCCGCCTGGTCCTGCCCACTGGTGTGCCTTTCCTACCCTGGGGGGGTGAATTTCACTGTAATGTGGCAGATGAAGTCCCTTTTGAACTGCTATTTGGCTTGTGGTCCAGCGGTGTCCATCTTTTAAGTGACTTTTTAGGCATGCACAAAAATGCAGTCAACAACCGTTTTATGCACCATTGAACAGAAGGACATCAATGAACAAAAGTCAAACGGAGTCCGGAGTAACTCTGTTGCCTCATTAGTGAATGGATCTGTCGCGGGCGAGGAGGACACCGCCGCTGCTGCGCTCGCTAATGCTTGGGTCTGGCGCTGCTGCGACTGCTGCTTGGTGGCTTGAGCGGTGGGCCGGATCCGGGGACTCGAGCGGCGCTCCTCTCCCATGAGTGAAAAGGGTGGTTGGTTTGGGGGATTCAGTCCGTGACGCCACCCACGGGTTGTGGTGAAGATAGGCACCACCGCTGCTGGTGACGGGGATCCTAGGAGTGATGGTAGGGAGCAGCTGGGATTTTGTTTTCCCCCTCCGTGGGTAGGGGTCAGTGGTCCCGGGGCCTGGTGGTGTGACGGGGAGGCAGGGTTGGTGAGGTGCAGGGATGCAGAAGCAGCGCGGCGCGGTGCCGGATGGCACAGGTGTACTCACTCAGTAAGAGATGCACAAAGTCCTCAGTAAACCAAACGGCTGGATGGACTGGTCCCGCAGCCGGCTGCAGTGTCTCTCCCCGGACAGGTGATGTCGGCTGTCTTTCCCTGCACCTTTGTGTACTTGTTTGACTACGATGGATCCCCAACGGTAGTCCGCTCCCCGGTGTATGGATGCCGGAGGAGCCCGTTTGCCCACAGGCGCTGGCCCTTGGGTCTCTAGCCTTAGGCGGTAGCTGTATACCCTCACGGTGTGGGCGGTTGCCTTCTAACGGGTCTTTGGCTGTTAGGAAACCCCTGGGGTTCCTGTCACACTCGGATTTGACTGTTGACGGCGACTCCAAGCCTAGCCGGGGTCCGATGGTCCTGCCTGTGTGTGCTGGCTTCACTTCGCTCCCCGGTCGCTACCGGCGGGCCAAGGCCCGACCCCAGTCCTTCGGTTCCGCGTTGATTCACCACTCCTGCAGACAGCCACCACCATCTGCCAACCTTGTTGTCAGTGCCTGGGCCACAAACCCAGACACTCTCCACTCACTTCAACCTCCTCCACTGAACTCCTCAACTCAACTGTAACTTTTCCCGCCTCCAGGCCTGTGAACTCCTCGGTGGGTGGGGCCAACCGCTTGGCTCCGCCCCACCTGGTGTGGACATCAGACCCTGGAGGGAGGCAACAAGGGTTTTGTGTTTGGCTAATGTTACTGTCTAGTGGGGGTGGGGGTGTATCTATGTTACCTGTGACGACCTGGCTAGTCCAGGGCGCCACATTCCCCCTTGGTGAAATGCAGACCGTCCGCGGGCTGCCCATCCATCACCGGTTTTATTTTTCAACTGTAAAATATATATTACATGTAAACATTTCAAACATAAGCATTTTTGTCAGGTCACTTGAACGTTGCACATATAAAAACATTTTTAATAATGATGGACGGACGGATGTCTTCCGCTCTCCCACCCAAGCAACCTAGCCCTGATGCTGCCCCTAAGAAGTGGGCAGCACCCCTTGACCCCAGTCCAGGTTCAGGCTGCCCGAGCGGGAACGGATACGGTTACTCGCACCCGACTGTCACTTCAGGGGACCCCACGTCCAGGGGGACCCCTGACCCCCGGAGGATGGCCACCGGTCCTGGTGGTGGCCGGGCCCCAGCCTGCTCTGCTGCGGGCCCTTCCTCCAATCTGCCTCTCCGGAGGCGGCAACGGTTTCCATCCCACAAAACTATTTATAAGCCCACCAGTTCGTGGGTGGCCTGCCACTTCTCAGCCATGTTCATGAGCAGTTTCTCATGTGGGTGGTAAGAACACACAGGGTCCCTCCAGGGACAACTTGCCGGCAACGGCCGGGATAATCAAAGTAGCTCATCAGGTGAAGCTTCCGGTTTATTCTGATTCATTCGAACTGCTGAGGGTCCCACCGGGGACAACTTGCTTGCAACGGAGGACCGCTGCCACTACTGGAGGTCACAATCGCCACTTACTTCCTCTGGATCCGTCCTAGGACTGTATGGCGGAGGAGGTGACCGAGGCTGCTCGTGGTAATCATGGCTCACCCTTCTCTGGACATCCTGGGCGAAGCAGCCCCTCTCTCCCAGGTGACAGGTATATGTGACCAACTCTCCAGCAAAAAGTTCACGCTCCGGATGGCTCAGGGACAGCTGGCTGTGCACATCTTGCCTGGAGAAGAACGCCTCGACCCCCAGGCTTGGCTCGTGAATAAACCCCCATCCACGCCGGGGGTAGAACTGCCGGACTTGACCTTCAAAGATCGGGCCCCGAGCTTCGGGAGAGGCTCTCTGGAGAGCATCCTTTGCCTCTACAGTGCGGGCCAGGATAGCAGCCTTCCCTTTCTCTCAGGCCTCTGTCTCCCGGCCCATCAGGTTTGGCTGCCGCTCCCAACATGGCGGCTCCTCCATCGTGGGGGTTGGGCCCAGCAGGTACCCCCCGATGCGGGCCACGACCGGCCCCTTCTGGGTAAGGGGGCACCGCTGTGTTGCGGCCTGCTTTGCTGCCTTGCAGCGGCAACCCTCCGCAGCCTCAGCCGAGGCCTGGAGCTTGGGAGCGGTCAGCATCACCTTCCGGGCTGGAGGCGGGCTACCCTCCACCTCTGTACCGGCCGGGCGGACTGCCGGAGCCTCTTCGGGCGCAGCCGCTTCCGGGCTGGATGGCTCCCATTGGGGAGCGGGCATCCTCCAGGGGAGCGGGGTCAGTTCTTGCCGGGCAAGCTGTCGTTCGCGGGCAGCACCTGCAGGTGGATCTTCGCGGGTGGGAGTGATGTCATCTGTTGCCGGGTTCAGTAGCAGCGGGCCGACCGGCGGGGTGGCGCCGACCAATACGGGCAGCGGGGAATGCAGCAGGCTGAGTGACGGCAGACCGGGCCCCTCGGCCGCAGTGACCGGTCCCTCAGGGACACAGGGGCGTGGGTCACTCACCCGCTCCTCCAACTCTGCTTTCGCCTAACGGGCCTGCACGGTCATCGTCATCACCACTTCCACCATTCTAGCCTCCCATTCTTGCACCAGGAGCTGGAGCCCGGTCTGCAGCCTGCGGCTTAACTGGGCCACCCGAGCCTCAACCCACGTCACTGTTCCGGGCATGGGCCTGCTGGACGGGACGGACATCCTGCTTGCTCGGCCTCCAGGAACGGGATATCTTGCAGAGTCCTGGCGTCCCCGCTTTCTATAGCCTCGGCTACATTAGGCAGACACACACCCGCCCCCCCTTGGTTCTCTTCAGTACTTCCGCTTGTTGGGGGTGGGGCTTCGCTTTTGCGCCATCCCTGCTCGGAGAAGATGGTCGAGTGGGAGATTTTCGCGCCAAAGATGGCGGCGCTTCAAAATTTTCGTCCGGACACCGCCGGCGGAGATGAAAAGGTGCACTTCTACTGGTGAGTAGATGGGTTCAATCCTGTTCGTGATGCCAAGTTTTGTCGCGGGTGGGGAGGACGCTGCCGCTGCTGCACTCGCTAATGCTCAGGTCCGGCGCTGCTGCGACTGCTGCTCGGTGGCTCGAGCGGTGGGCCGGATCCGGGGACTCGAGCGGCGCTCCTCGCCCGTGAGTGAAAAGGGTGGTTGGTTTGGGGGATTCAGTCCGTGACGCCACCCACGGGTTGTGGTGAAGATAGGCACCACCGCTGCTGGTGACGGGGATCCTGGGAGCGATGGTAGGGAGCAGCTGGGATGTTGTTTTCCCCCTCCGTGAGTAGGAGTCGGTGGTCCCGGGGCCCGGTGGTGTGACGGGGAGGCAGGGTTGGTGAGGTGCAGGGTTGCAGGGGCAGCGCGGCACGGTCATGGATGGCACGGGTGTACTCACTCAGTAAGAGATGCACAAAGTCCACGGTAAACCAAATGGCTGGATGGACGGATCCCGCAGCCGGCTGCAGTGTCTCTCCCCGGACAGGTGATGTCAGCTGTCTTTCCCCGCACCTTTGTGTACTTGTTTGACTACGATGGATCCCCAACGGTAGTCCGCTCCCCGGTGTATGGATGCCGGAGGAGCCCGTTTGCCCGCAGGCGCTGGCCTTTGGGTCTCTAGCCTTAGGCGGTAGCTGTATACCCTCACGGTGTGGGCAGTTGCCTTCTACCGGGTCTTTGGCTGTTAGGAAACCCCTGGGGTTCCTGTCACACTCGGATTTGACTGTTGACGGTGACTCCAAGCCTAGCCGGGGTCCGATGGCCCTGCCTGTGTGTGCTGGCTTCACTTCGCTCCCCGGTCGTTACCGGCGGGCCAAGGCCCGACCCCGATCCTACGGTTCCGCGTTGATTCACCACTCCTGCAGACGGCCACCACCGTCTGCCAACCTTCTTGTCAGTGCCTGGGCCACAAACCCAGACACTCTCCACTCACTTCAACCTCCTCCACTGAACTCTTCAACTCAACTGTCACTTTTCCCGCCTCCAGGCCTGTGAACTCCTCGGTGGGTGGGGCCAACCGCTTGGCTTCGCCCCACCTGGTGTGGACATCAGACCCTGGAGGGAGGCAACAAGGGTTTTGTGTTTGGCTAATGTTACTGTCTAGTGGGGGTGGGGGTGTATGTATGTTACCTGTGACGACCTGGCTAGTCCAGGGCGCCACAGATCCGTTGTGGGTTGCACTTGAATCATGTATTTTGGAGATGTAGATGGAAACCGAGATGTAAGTGCTCAGCAAAAAGCACTGGATAAACGTGAACTGATCCAAAATGGGGCTCTGCAAACATGACATGACGTCTGCTATTTATTCCAGCCAATTTTGTGTCGCGGGCGGCGGGGCGCTGCGCTTTCCACGCTCGGGTACGGCGCTGCTGCTGCTGCTGCTCGGTGGCTCGAGCGGTGGGCCGGATCCGGGGACTCGAGCGGCGCTCCTCGCCCGTGAGTGAAAGGGGTGGTTTGTTGGTGTTTGGGATGTCGGTTTGTGACGCCACCCACGGTGTGTGGTGAGATTGGGGCACCACCGCTGCTCTGTAGGGGGATCCCGGGAGCGATGGCAGGGAGCAGCTGAGATGTTTCTCTCCCCTCCGTGGGTAGGGGGATTTTGGTAGTCCCGGGGCCCGGAGTTGTTATCTGTTTGGTGGATTGCGGGGCCTGGCCAGGTGCAGGGTCATGGGGCAGCGCAGTGCCAGACGGCACGGTGGTACTTACTCAGCCAGTAACGCACACGGAGTCTCTGGTAAAACAAACGGCTGGATGGACGAGTCCCACAGACGGCTGCGACGGTCACTCCCGGTAGGTTGGCGGTAACTGTCTCTCCCTGCACCAGTATTATGTTCTCGGCCCCGATGGCTTCCCACTGGTAACCCGCTCCCTAGCGGTAGGTTGGCTAAGGGAGCCCTGTTTGCCCGCAGGCTCTGGCCCTGGGAGCTCTAGCTCTGGCGGTAGCTTTCTCTCTCTCACGGTTTGGACGGTTGCCTTCTGTCGGGTCTTTATTGCTGGGAAACCCCGGAGGTTCCTGTCGCTGACGGATTTGTCCGGTTTAACGGCGACTCCTAGCCTGGTCGGGGTCCGTAGGCCCTGCCGGATGGTGCTGGCTTCTCTTTGCTCCCCGATCCGGTACTGGCGGGCCACCGCCCGTCCCCGGTCCTTACGGTTGTGCGTCAATCTGCCTCTCCTGCAGACGGTCACCACCGTCTGCCAACCTTGCTGTCAGGTGCCCGGGCCACATACCCGGACACGGCCAGTCAATTCCTCCCCTACCACTTCCCCTGACTCTCCCTCTCTACTCCTTGTCACTATCTGACCTTCTTTCCTGCCTCCAGGACTGTGAACTCCTCGGTGGGAGGAGCCAACTACCTGGCTCCGCCCCACCTGGTGTGGACATCAGCCCCTGGAGGGAGCCAACAAGGGTTTGTGTTTGACTTCGGTGTTCCTAACCGGGGTGTGGGGTGTGTTGTTGCAGTACCTGTGACATCCTGGCTTATCCAGGGCGCCACATTCCCCCTTGGTTAAACGCAGACCGTCCGCGGGCTGCTCGTCCATCACCGGTTTTATTTTTGTTAACTGTAGAAAAATAGAAAAACATATAAAAACCACAACATAAGTATTTCTGCATAACTTCCCATTACGGGAGGCATGGTACTTTCAACGTTACAAACGGTAGTCAACTTTATTAATGGTACGGCTTCCGCTCTCCCCCCGCCCAAACAACCTGGCCCTGATGCTGCCCCTAAGAAGTGGGCAGCACCCTTTGCCCCAGTCCAGAACCAAATTGCCCGAGCGGGTACGGTCTTTTTCAGGGGACCCGCGTCCATGGGGGACCCCTGAACCCCCGGAGGCTTGCCACCGGTTACGGTAGTGGCGGGCCTGGGCCATCCCTTTCCTCCAGGCCCATCCTCCCAAATTAGCCTCTCCGGAGGCGGTTACGGTAACAAGCCAACAATTTTATTTACATGCCACAAGTTTGTGGTTGCCCTGCGAGTTCTCGGGCTTGTCCGTAAGTAGTTCCTTACACACAGTGCAGAAAGTCCCAACGGGGACTAGTTGCCGGCAACGGCCGGTTCAATCACGGTGTTAATCTGGTCACAGTTCGGTTGATTACTTCTTCCTACCATTCGGTTACATTGAACAACATACAAAAACATCACACAACGGTGCTTGTGGTCCCAACAGGAACACTTGCAGCGGAGGGCCGCTGCCATCACTTTAGATCCACTCTATCTGACGGGGGAGGGGGCTGGGTCTGTGCCGGGGGTTCCTGGCCTCCTCTCAGCCTAGCGTCCAGGGCAAACCAGCCCCTCTCCCCACTGTGTCGGGTATAGGTTACAAGGTCACCGGAGAGCAAGTTGCGGCTTGGGTGATCCTCCGGCAGGTGGTCATTTACGTCCCTCCGGGCTATAAAAACTTCGGCCTTCAGGCCCGGTTCAAAAATGAAGCCGTAGCCCCTACGGATGTCGAATCTCCTCACTTGCCCCTCGTACCTCGGGCCCCGCACCCGGAAAGTGGCCCTGCGGAGGTTCTCCTTTTCCCTTATCGTGTGGGCTACCAGCTCTGCCTTCCTCCTCTCTCTCTCCGTGATCTCATGGCCCAACGGTGTCGGCTCCCTGTCCCAGTAAGGGGCTGTTGCGGGCCCCTGCGCATAGGTCGGGCCCCGCGAGACCTCCTTTATGCTACCCATTACTGGCGCTCGGGGAGGGAGGTCCCACGGTGTCATGGCCTGGGGCGCTGCTTTACAGCAACGACCCGGCGCAGCCTCAGCCGAGGCGTGGGGGATGGGTGCAGGGAGCTTCTCCCGCTTGACCTCCATCTCCTCCCGTACGGGGCAGGCTGTCGGAGTCGGCGCGGGCCTAGGCACGGTTACTGGGTGTGCCTCCGGGGCATCTCCGCTAACGGGCTCGGCTTGGTATCTTCCAGAGGAGCAGTGCCGGACGGTCACGGGCCTCGGCTGCAGGTCGGTCCGCCTGGGCGGATTGGCAGGGTACCGCTACCTGTTGCGGTGGTAGCGGGCCTAGTGGCGGGGCAGCAGCAGCCAGCATGGGCAGCGGGGAGGCAGCAGGGCAAGCGGGCGCAGACCGGGCTCCTCATCCATGATGGCTGACCCTCTAGGGCTACAGGGGCGTGGGTCGCTTACCCGCTCGTCCAACTCTTCCTCCACCTCGCTTCTCCGTATGGCCGCCACCACGTCCACCATGTCGGCCTCCCACTCCTCCAAGAGGAGCTGCACTCGGATCTGCAGTCGGCTATGCAGCTGAGCGGTCCGGGCCTCCACCCTTGCCGCGGTGCCGGGCGCGTGGTCTACGGTGTTGTTCGTCGGATGATTCATCGCTGCGGCGGCCTCCTCCAGGAACCAAAAGATGGCCGCAGGGTCCTGGCGTCCCTGCTTTTATAGCCGCGATCTACATGCGGCCAGACGCCATCCGTGCCCCCTTGGTGTCTCTCTGGCACCTCCTCTTCAGGGGCGGAGCTTCGGCTTTCGCGCCTCCACTGCTCGGGAAGACGCTCGAGCGGGGACTTCTCGCGCCCAATATGGCGGCTCTCAAAAATTTTCGGCCGGACACCTCCGGCGGGACACAAGGCGCACTTCCACCAGGCGGTAGAACGGTAGGATCCTGTTCGTGACGCCAAGTTGTCACAGGCGGTGGGGCGCTGCCCTCACCACGCTCAGGTCCGGCGCTGCTGCTGCTGCTGCTCGGTGGCTCGAGCGGTGGGCCGGATCCGGGGACTCGAGCGGGGCTCCTCGCCCGTGAGTGAAAGGGGTGGTTTGTTTGTGTTTGGGATGTCGGTTTGTGACGCCACCCACGGTGTGTGGTGAGATTGGGGCACCACCGCTGCCCTGTAGGGGGATCCCGGGAACGATGGCAGGGAACAGCTGAGATGTTTCTCTCCCCTCCGTGGGTAGGGGGATTTTGGTAGTCCCAGGGCCCGGAGTTGTTATCTGTTTGGTGGATTGCGGAGCCTGGCCAGGTGCAGGTTCACGTGGCAGCACAGTGCCAGACGGCACGGTGGTACTTACTTAGCCAGTAACGCACACGGAGTCTCTGGTAAAACAAACGGCTGGATGGACGAGTCCCACAGACGGCTGCGACGGTCACTCCCGGTAGGTTGGCGGTAACTGTCTCTCCCTGCACCGGTATTATGTTCTCGGCCTCGATGGCTTCCCACCGGTAACCCGCTCCCTAGCGGTAGGTTGGCTAAGGGAGCCCTGTTTGCCCGCAGGCTCTGGCCCTGGGAGCTCTAGCTCTGGCGGTAGCTTTCTCTCCCTCACGGTTTGGACGGTTGCCTTCTGTCGGGTCTTTATTGCTGGGAAACCCCGGAGGTTCCCGTCGCTGACGGATTTGTCCGGTTTAACGGCGACTCCTAGCCTGGTCGGGGTCCGTAGGCCCTGCCGGATGGTGCTGGCTTCTCTTCGCTTCCTGATCTGGTACCGGCGGGCCACCGCCCGTCCCCGGTCCTTACTGTTGTGCGTCAATCTGCCTCTCCCGCAGACGGTCACCACCGTCTGCCAACCTTGCTGTCACGGCCAGTCAGTTCCTCCACTACCACTTCCCCTGACTCTCCCTCTCTACTCCTTGTCACTATCTGACCTTCTTTACCGCCTCCAGGACTATGAACTCCTCGGTGGGAGGAGCCAACCGCCTGGCTCCGCCCCACCTGGTGTGGACATCAGCCCCTGGAGGGAGGCAACAAGGGTTTGTGTTTGACTTCGGTGTTCCTACCAGGGTGTGGGGTGTGTTGTTGCAGTACCTGTGACATCCTGGCTTGTCCAGGGCGCCACATTTGCATTCCAATATTCAAATAGAAAGAGTGAAACTCATTAGAAATGTAACATTTGGCCTGGTCAGGAAGGTGAAAATAGGCTTACAAGTGAAGGGGTTAAATTTAAAAATCCACTGGTCCCCTTTAGCAGTTGTACCCCACTCAATCAGTGTGTGCCATCTTGTGAAAAATTTGCATGCTTCACCATTAGGGGTACTTTGCACGCTGCAACATCGCTAGCCGACGGTAGCGATGCAAAGTACGATAGTACCCGCCCCCGTCGCACATGCGATATCTTGTGATTGCTGCTGTAGCGAACATTATCGCTATGGCAGCTTCACATGCACTTACCTGCCCTGCAATGTCGCTCTGGCCGGCGACCCGCCTCCTTCCTAAGGGGGCGGGTCGTGTGGCGTCACAGCGACGTCACACTGCAGGCAGCCAATAGAAGCGGAGGGGCGGAGATGAGCGGGACGTAAACATCCCGCCCACCTCCTTCCTTCTGTATAGCCGGTGGAGGCAGGTAAGGAGATGTTCCTCGCTCCTGCGGCTTCATACACAGCGATGTGTGCTGCCGCAGGAACGAGGAACAACATCGTACCTGTGGCTGCAGCGAAATTATGAAAATGACCGACACTACACAGATCACCAATTTACGACGCTTTTGCGATCGTTTATCGGTGCATCTAGGCTTTACACGTTGCGACGTCGTTACTGGCGCCGGATGTGCGTCAATTTCGATTTGATCCCGACGACATCGCAGTAGCGATGCCGCAAGGTGCAAAGTACCCCTAAACAGTGACATTATTCATCATGTACATGTGTCAGACCTGTGCCAAAATGTATATGTCTGGGTACAGTATTGGTGCAATCTCTGCACTGCATAAATATATCCATCGAAAATAGAAATGCGATACCAAATTGCTCAGATCTACCAATGGTAAAATATTAAACTACTGTTCTCAACATTTGATAAAAGTTGATGTTTCTGGTTTGTGGCTTGTACAGTGCTTTGTTTTCTGACCCAAGTGTTTCCAGTTATTTGGTTATTTGTGCTGATAAAGTGTTGTACGAGTGACTTTTAACATGAGCTGACAGAAGGTGAATAGGTTAATTAGTTCTCTTCTATAAATACCACTAATAATAATCGAGTGATACGATATGTCAATGGGGTTTCATATCTATGAGCCGTACACGTGGGACGCCCTCGCTGCATCTGCCCGCTGCAAATTCACATTATTCCTCTTAATCGTTTGAACATCTGCTGCTTTCACAATTTCTATCAAAGCCCTAATCTCTAGAGCCACCCCTTGTTAACCCTGGTCCTCCCCCGTCCGCAGAGCTCTTTTATTAATAGATCAATGGATGGGGACGTGTGTGAGTTACTGACCCAGCTCATGGTCTATACAGGATTACTTGCATATTATCTGATAATGAGCTGTCCGGTTGCTGGAAGGGCTTGTCTGCTCCACCTGCACTTGCAGCTTGAGAGATATCATGTATATACCTGCAAAGGGATGCTAACGAGAGTATGATCTGTGATATGTGGCTCAGGTTTGCCAATTAGAATTAATTTGTTGCTATGCTCCTGCCCCTGTTTTGGGTCCATTCATGCCAGGCTTTGCAAGGACCCTGATGCCCTGTAATTAGATGAACTGCTTGGGCCTATATAAGGCTTGCAGGACTGTTGCCTAGGCCCTGGTATTGATTGATGGAGACTGACCTTGCTTGTGGGACTGAGCTGGACTTTGTTTGCTGCTCTGCTTCGTGGATGCTTTAAACTTTGGAATCCTGTCTGCTTCGGGTTGGATGTTCAGTTCCGTGGTTGTCTAACTTACATGTCAATCTTTTGAGTCTTCTGCCTAGCGGTCTCAGCCATCCTGTGTCTGCTCGTCAGTAACTCTGCTACCTCTCAGCCTGCGGTCATCAGTTATCCTGTGTCCGCCTGTCAGTAACTCTGATGCCTGTCAACTCGTGGTCATCTTGTGTCCGCTTGTCAGTAACTCTACTTCCTGTCAGTCTGCAATCATCAGTCATCCTGTGTGCGCCTGTCAGTAATTCTGCTGGCTGTCAGTCTGTGGTTATCGGTCATCCTCTGTCCGCCAGTTAGTAACTCTCCTTCCTGTTAGCCTGTGGTCATCAGATATCCTGTGTCTTCTAGTCAGTACCTCTGCTCCAACCGGCTTGCGGTCATCAATCATCCATCAATCATCCTATGTCCGCCTGTCAGTAGCTCTGCTGCCTGTCAGTCTACAATTATTTGTCATCCTGTGTCTACCTGTCAGTAACACTGCTGCCTATCAGCCTGTGGTGATCAGTCATCCTGTGTCCGCCCGTCAATAACTCTGCTGCCTGTCACTCTGCAGTAATCCTGTGTCTGCCCGTCAATAAATCTGCTGTCTGTCAGCCTGCTGTCTCCAGTCATTGTGCCACCTGTCTTCCAGCGGTAATCTGTCATCCTGATGCCTGACTCCACCCGCCAGTGCAGTTGGTTAACCTACTCGTTGCCTGCCGCTGAGGGTCGAGTCAGGCGATGTCATGTGTGGTCTTGCCCGCTTCCGTTGCCACGAGGCATGCCGTAAAAGGAAGGGAAAGTGGGGTGATTGGGAAAGTTTGTCATCATGACGCCACCTGTGGTACACAGCAAGGGAGTGGCCGCCGCTGCAGAATTCCTCACCGGGACAGGTGTTATGGCAGCCGGGATGGTGTCGCTCCCCACAGGCGGAGCGGACCCCAGGTGGATGATCAAGGTTATAATGGCCATTGGCGACAAAGCGCTTTGCGGCGACGTCAGTAAGGACAAGCCGACACAGTCTCTGCGGGTTCAAAGTGTCTTTACTCACAACTTCAGTTGCCAGCCCGTAGTACCTATCATCACCGTGATGGGTTCCAGTCAATCCCGGATCCACGGAAGGTCAGAACCGGTGCGGTGGTTTGTGGGCCGCTCCTTGCTGTGCTTTGTAGTGCCCTTGGCTTGAAGCTACTTAGAGTCTCTTCCGTACTAGGTAGAGTACTGTTCCCTATGCCACTAGCATGGATCCCCTTGAGTCTGACCGTGATCTAGGCCCCGGAATCCTAGGTGCCACTTGGCTCTGTAAACTTGTAGTGGTCAGAGGGCCATAAAACCCCTCCGTCCGGCAGAGTCTGATGGTGCAACTTGGAATTACACCACCCTAGGGTGCTGCACCCTGAACTGCGCTGGCCCCAGGGAAACTGACACGGTATCCCCACAGCAACCATTAAACTCCTATGTCCCACAGGAGTTACCAGGAAACACGTCCCTCACTATCTTTCCTGCTGAAGAACTCCCTTTTGCTGCTGTGTGTGGCTCCTCAATCCCCCTGGTAGCTTCTCCTCCCCTCACCCAGGTCCTAAGCTAGTAGATTGAGGCCCCGGTTGTGATGGCATCCTGTAAATGCCACACTGTAGGCGACCCCTTTGGTACCCGACCCTAGCCCATTCCCCAGTAGGGAAGGGGCAACCCTTGTATGTATGTATGTGGTTGTGTATGATGAAACCGGCACCGACCTCCCCTGGATCCATAATCAGTACTACACCCCGGTTGGAGTGAAGGACCCTGTGGTGACCAGAGCCTCAGGGGTGTCAAACCAGCATCTCTGCTACCAGTCAGTCAGTCGGTTACACTCGCCTTTATCCCTGACTCTTCATCCCAGTCTTCTGTTCATTTTGTTTTGTGATTCAGTTCCCGCCCATTATCTGTATATTATTTTCTGGACTCTTTATTGCACATTTATTTTGATTTTTACATTTTTGTACCGTATGACCCTCATCACTGTTGCCCTGACGCCCATGTGTCCACCCGGACCTGAAGACATAGTGAATCCACTGTCATCACATGGCTCCCCTATTTAAAGCAAAAAGAAATTGAGCATGTGTAGTGGGTGTATCCTATGAAGGACTTTGATTCTCTGTATCTTTAAGGGAACAGGGCTCCCCCTGCTGCATGCAACGGACCAGCCCGCGCCGCCCCTTCTGTGTGTGTTCTGTTTGGACTGGCCTGGGAAAGTGCAGGAAGAGAAGAGAGCGGGGAAGCATCTGGGCGCTTGTGTGACAAGGAGCAGCTAGAGAAAGTCGGCACCCGATCTGGTAGAAGACATCACCTGGATGAGCCCAGCTGCCCGGTTAACCAAGGGAAGAAGTCCTCCACCGTCTCTCCCGAGGGAAGTGCGCACCAACGTACCGTGGAGCCTCAGAGAGCACCGGTCCTGCGGACAGCTCCGTGAGTGGCCTCCGTAGTCAGAGTGTGGTATCCACATGGTCCCTTTAGGGAACACCAGTTAGGTTAGAAGTCAGTGATAGAAAGAAAGGCGTGCACACTAATAGGGGGATGAGGTGCTAGTGATGGGGAAGGTCCCACACAAGTACATATATAGTTACACTGCACACTCAAATGTCAATAAATGATGATTTTATT
Organism: Anomaloglossus baeobatrachus; assembly: GCF_048569485.1. Taxonomy (NCBI): domain Eukaryota; kingdom Metazoa; phylum Chordata; class Amphibia; order Anura; family Aromobatidae; genus Anomaloglossus; species Anomaloglossus baeobatrachus. The sequence continues at coordinate 423,130,941 of NC_134357.1, forward strand.
CAGAATCAAAAAAGCCAAGCAAAGGAATAGAACTTCTTTGGGGTAAACACGTAATTACTTGTTTACCCCAAAGAAGTTCTATTCCTTTGCTTGGCTTTTTTGATTCTGAATAAAATCATCATTTATTGACATTTGAGTGTGCAGGTTAGAAGTCAGAGCAGGATTGTTCACTGTTGTATATTGTTAAATTGCTGTAATATATATATTGTTGGACATTGTTATAGTTGTGGTGACCTGGGCAATCGCTTCAGCTAAAGAGCTCAATTGCATATCGTGGTTTTCTTCCTGCCTTTACTTTAGCCTTCTTTCCCAGCTGCCCAGCAGATTGTGCTTGCTGTCCCCTTTAAATAAACATCTACCCTGGTTTTATCCTTCAACTCGTCTGATTCCGTGACTTGCTCTGTACCGTAGTGGGTACTCGGTCATCGCTTCACATGAGCAAATACTCGTTTGGCACACAAATAAAGCAAAATTCTGAAGAAGTTTTCTCATCATCATATAGATATCACTGGAAAGGGTTCCCAGCTTAGGCCCCTTCTATGAGTCAGAGCAGAGAGCAACTGAAAAAAAGATTTTCCACTCTGGGGAATCTAGTTCATCTATGCATTACATTGGCAACCGTTCATTAGTATGGCTGGCCGCAACTTCCCCCAGCGATAACCTATGGTCACTGGGCAGAGAGAACCCATCCAGTCATCTATCTTTTTCACAACAGTGGAGTAATCCCCACTTTACAGCTGTGGCTGATGGCTTTGTAATGATCCTATTTCATCTTATAGGAGACCATTTTAGGTTATGGCAAAGGAAGAAATAAAGTCCTGCACCACCGCACTTTACCTGCAGTATCGTCTGCGGTACCGCCTGTGCCTGTGTCCGGGTGGAGAGCCTGGAAAGTCCAATAATCCAAAAGCGGGGTGCTCGTCATAGAACAAAATCCATGGATGAAGAGTTAGAGTAAAGAGAGACCGCACTCTGTCCGCTGTGAAGGATTTTCTTTTATTCAAACACGTGCAAGGTGGAAAGCTGGAGGCACACTGTAAGCTGGCTCCTCAGAACTGGTCGACGGCCGTTTCGCCCACAAAAAGGTGGACCTGTGGAAGCCCAATTTGTGGGCGAAACGGCCGTCGTCCAGTTCTGAGGAGCCAGCTCACAGTGTGCCTCCAGCTTTCCACCTTGCACGTGTTTGAATAAAAGAAAATCCTTCACAGCGGACAGAGTGCGGTCTCTCTTTACTCTCACCCTTCGACCATTTTAGGTTATCTAAGCAATGAGGTAGCCCGAAAATGGGATAGAATATTTACTTATTATATTCATATATTGTATTAAAAAATAGAGCAGTATTAAAATTGAGCTGTAAGGCTACTTTCACACTTGCGTTGGACGGCTTCCGTAGCATTGTGTTGTGTGACGGATGCAACGGATGCGTTGCATATAGTGGCACAACATATGGTACGGATCGTACAAAACAAAGAAAGCTTTTTTTTTTTTCTTCTCTACAGTTTTACCGGCAGAAGACTATTGTGAACAATCAGCTGATCGCTCTCAATAGCCGGCAAACGGGCGCTCAACTGAGCGCACTCACATGGCGGGCGGGCGCTCAGCTAAGCGCTCTCACATGGCGGGCGGGCGCTCAGCTGAGCTCTCTCACATGCCGGCGGCCGGGCATGCCGGCGGGCGGGCGCTCAGCTGAGCGCTCTCACATGCCGAAGTTCGGCCACCGAGACACAAAATAAAGTTTGTGATTTAAAAGAAAAAAAAAAAGAGCATGCGCAGTGAAATCCCACGGATTGCGCTGCTCACAAAAACGTTACATGCTGCCTTCCTTCCGCCCGATGCAGCGTCAAAATAACAACGCTGCGCCGTCCAGAAGATGCAACACTGACACTTGCGTTACAGTGCGTCGTCCATACAAGTCTATGGAGAATAGCGCAGTGCGTTAACGGACTGCGCTATTCTCCATAGTGACGGACTTCGCTGGACGCAAGTGTGAAAGTACCCTTATAGGGTGTATATAATATTTCTATATACTAATAGAGGTTTTCTTGAAATGAGATGGAGATTATGGGCTTTTTTGGTCACAAACTATTTGAATCTGGATATTATCAGTTGTGGATTTGGTGTAATTCTGTATTTTTTTAGCATTAAAATAAAAATAAAATGGCCCCAGATATTGCAGCACGCATTGATTCTGTGGCGCCCCTGACCTGGTCAGGCACCACTGAGTTCTGCACCCATGCTGGGGGCAGTACAATACAGGTAATCCAGAAGGCTGACCGAGGTGTGATTACACAGGCGCATAGTAATCAGGTCTCCCACATCTACCTTTGATAGGGACACCTGAGGAATCCAGGAGGGGGCGTGGCCTCTATCTCCACTCAAGGGGTGTGGTAGAGAGCCTAGTTGCTAAGTTGCGTAGGCAGGCACAGTGGGGAGGAAGTAGTGAGCCAGTTAGTGAGTACAGCTCAGGGAGAGCAGACGCAGGAAGCAGACCCTGGAGCCTGGCACAATCTGACAACGCACGTGCAGTGGCTACCGACAGGGGAGATCGGTCACCTGGTAGTGCCGCCCGAAATCCACCCAAGGCTAGAAAGAACAAAGGGGGGTGGCTGAGTACGAGGACTGCCAGGGAGGTACCAGTCCCGCAAGGGTTACAGGTCCCAGTGCAGAGATACATTCAGTTTTCCCTGCCAATCCTGCCGGAGGGGGCATTTCAGACCCTCACCATAACACCAGAGTCCGCAGCCACGTAGCAAAGAGAGGGCCCATAGCTCACAGGAGGCAAGCAGCCGGAGTGACCTGGTCCAGGCTACAAGCAGACGGGCCGAAACGAGGGGAGAATAGGCAGCAGCAACTTCCCTGGGCGACCCCAGCAGGACTACAAGTCGGTGTCACCCCAAAAACACCAGGGCTAGGAGGGCAAGTCGGTGGTCACCCTCAAAAGTCAGCCTGACGGAGTGCCTGTTTCCCCTGGTTCATCCCAGCTACGCCCGGGTACTCACCCTGCCATCAATTGGGAGTAAAAACCCTGAAAGACTGTCTGGACTATGACTGAGTCATTCTGCTACTTGTGGTTCCACACACACTCCAACCGGACCCTGGGGCCTGCCTCACTCTCGGGATGCCACGACACCCAGCTGCACACAACACCAGCCCCAGGCGTCCCCTAACCTGCAGCGGCGGTCCCCTGACCGCAATACCGAGAGTGGTGTCACGATACTCCTAAAGAAGCAACCTACCAGTGACCAGACCGTCCCGTGGAGTCCCTGAAGGTAAATGCACCGCTACACCTGTGGGGCTTCACAATTCCGATGCCATTTTTATTGAAGACACCGTCACACTAGCACTGTGCACATGCCAATAACAGCGGTAATGGCGATGGTGGTGCAAAATTTATGTAAAGAGGAGGCGAGCCAGGAGGAGGAAGCCCACAAAGTCTCACACTGATGCTCAAACCACTGCACCAAGGATATAATTTCTGAAGGTTTGATAAAGGGGTTTTTAGCAATCAAGCATTGAATCTCTGAACTAAAGGTATGATTTGAATCAGCACCTTAACACCAGTATGGCGCTGCCTGTAATTTATATGTGAAAAACTTGGTTGGTTCCCTTTAAAACAAAGATTCAGAGATGTCTTTTATCAAGGTATGTGCTGTTGTTTACTTGCAGTGATTGTTTTAGCACCAGGACCTTATCATTGCTCAACCTACATTAGCTATAGCAGCAAGTGAGTAGTAGTCGACACACCCCGTCCTGTGATAAGCAGCTCGCTGCTTATAGATATTGTACATAGAGAGCCTAGTGTAGGCGGAGTTAATATTTTCTGATCTACTGCATTCTAAACCTAAAACCTCTGTGCCAGAACCACTCCACCCAGCAAACTAATTGATACATTGTTAGGATCAGGGATCCTTTTCCCACATTCTGCTGCTCTCAGATGAAGTAGCAAAAACCTGCTAACAGATTCCCTTTAATCTGCAGGTCAATAGCGTCCTCCACACTGAAGCGCAACTAGCAGGAGAAAATTAAAGAGAACCTGTCCCCAGATTTGTCCGCTATAAGCTGCTGCCACCACCAGTAAGCCCTTATATACAGCATTGTAAAATAATGTATATAAGTTGCCAGGCCAATATGTATAGCGTAAAAAACACCTTTTATTATACTCACCAATATCAATAAAAGTGATTAAAGTATTCTGTAGTACAGGACTGGGCAGACCCGGCCCTTTGGCTGTTCCAGTCTGGCAAATGGACCAAGGCAGCCAAAGGGTTCAAAACAGTGGACCGCGGGCTGCACCACGGCCTCTTCTGCCTGGCTGCTGCCCGCCGCCCTATGTCACCGCATTCTTTCTGTGGATAGTGGTGAATACACTTGTGTAGTAGGGCCGTTTACCCTTTTTTCATCATTCAGCATGTGAAACAGCTGTGTTGAGGGTCAGTACAGCAATGTGGCAGGGGAACTGGAGAGAAGTTAGTATGTATTATATACTGTATATCTATTTCTGTATATCGGGTGCTATGAGGGGCCATTCATTATTTCGCATTTAAAAAATTAAAGAGGGTAATTTATTGGAGAAAAGCACCAATTTTAAATCAGTCTTTGGTAGCCTCCTAAGCTTCCTATTGGTGGGTGG